>NC_090932.1:521402804-521718742 GCF_040938575.1 Ambystoma mexicanum
AATACCAGGTGCTGTAGGCTTTTTTGTGCTCCATGTTCAGGCAGTGAGCCATTTCTCAATTGGCTTTCAAAACTGCATGGTCTAGCCAACTAGATGCTTAAAGGTACAAATCTCAGAAGGCCCAGAGCCTACGGCCACACCACACTGAATGCGTCTGATCTCAGAAGCTAAGCAGTGTCGGGCCTAGTTAGTACCTGGATGGGAGACCGCCTGGGAATACCAGGTGCTGTAGGCTTTTTTGTGCTCCATGTTCAGGCAGTGAGCCATTTCTCAATTGGCTTTCAAAACTGCATGGTCTAGCCAACTAGATGCTTAAAGGTACAAATCTCAGAAGGCCCAGAGCCTACGGCCACACCACACTGAATGCGTCTGATCTCAGAAGCAAAGCAGTGTCGGGCCTAGTTAATACCTGGATGGGAGACCGCCTGGGAATACCAGGTGCTGTAGGCTTTTTTGTGCTCCATGTTCAGGCAGTGAGCCATTTCTCAATTGGCTTTCAAAACTGCATGGTCTAGCCAACTAGATGCTTAAAGGTACAAATCTCAGAAAGCCCAGAGCCTACGGCCACACCACACTGAATGCGCCTGATCTCGTCTGATCTCAGAAGCTAAGCAGTGTCGGGCCTAGTTAGTACCTGGATGGGAGACCGCCTGGGAATACCAGGTGCTGTAGGCTTTTTTGTGCTCCATGTTCAGGCAGTGAGCCATTTCTCAATTGGCTTTCAAAACTGCATGGTCTAGCCAACTAGATGCTTAAAGGTACAAATCTCAGAAGGCACAGAGCCTACGGCCACACCACACTGAATGCGTCTGATCTCAGAAGCAAAGCAGTGTCGGGCCTAGTTAATACCTGGATGGGAGACCGCCTGGGAATACCAGGTGCTGTAGGCTTTTTTGTGCTCCATGTTCAGGCAGTGAGCCATTTCTCAATTGGCTTTCAAAACTGCATGGTCTAGCCAACTAGATGCTTAAAGGTACAAATCTCAGAAAGCCCAGAGCCTACGGCCACACCACACTGAATGTGCCTGATCTCGTCTGATCTCAGAAGCTAAGCAGTGTCGGGCCTAGTTAGTACCTGGATGGGAGACCGCCTGGGAATACCAGGTGCTGTAGGCTTTTTTTGTGCTCTATGATTAGTAATTGTGCCACTTCTCAATTTCTTTTTAAATTTGCTTATGATTCCAAAATAAATGTATCCCTTTTAATAGCGGAAATGTTGGACAACAACATGAGGGCTGGCGCTACCTATTTACATAAAATTAACATACGGGTAGTGTGTTCATGGGTAATAAATCTACCTTCACATGTAATGCAGTTCAGAGAATATTGAGTCCATAAAGAGTCTTGAAAGAAAGCCATGGTTGTGTTGGTTGTTCTCTCCAACTCCCTGCAACAGAAACAGGATGGATGGAGTAAAGTTATCCTACCAGACATAGGAGTCCTGAATGGGCCCACAAGTCTTATATATCTCGCCTGATCGAGCCTGATCGGGTGATGAGCGTGGTATCATGTTGCAAGTGGCTTTATGGCTTAGCTTACTAACTGTAAATGCATAAGAGTAATACTCTTCGCATTTCTCAATTTTAGTGCTACACCACAATGAATGCGCCCGATCTCGGAAGCTAAGCAGTTTCGGGCCTAGTTAGTACCTGGATGGGAGACCGCCTGGGAATACCAGGTGCTGTAGGCTTTTTTGTGCTCCATGTTCAGGCAGTGAGCCATTTCTCAATTGGCTTTCAAAACTGCATGGTCTAGCCAACTAGATGCTTAAAGGTACAAATCTCAGAAGGCTCAGAGCCTACGGCCACACCACACTGAATGCGTCTGATCTCAGAAGCTAAGCAGTGTCAGGCCTAGTAAGTACCTGGATGGGAGACCGCCTGGGAATACCAGGTGCTGTAGGCTTTTTTGTGCTCCATGTTCAGGCAGTGAGCCATTTCTCAATTGGCTTTCAAAACTGCATGGTCTAGCCAACTAGATGCTTAAAGGTACAAATCTCAGAAGGCCCAGAGCCTACAGCCACACCACACTGAATGCGCCTGATCTCATCTGATCTCAGATGCTAAGCAGTGTCGGGCCTAGTTAGTACCTGGATGGGAGACCGCCTGGGAATACCAGGTTCTGTAGGCTTTTTTGTGCGCTATGATTAGTAATTGTGCCAATTCTCAATTTCTTTTTAAATTTGCTTATGATTCCAAAATAAATGTATCCCTTTTAATAGCGGAAATGTTGGACAACAACATGAGGGCTGGCGCTACCTATTTACATAAAATTAGCATACGGGTAGTGTGTTCATGGGTAATAAATCTACCTTCACATGTAATGCAGTTCAGAGAATATTGAGTCCATAAAGAGTCTTGAAAGAAAGCCATGGTTGTGTTGGTTGTTCTCTCCAACTCCCTGCAACAGAAACAGGATGGATGGAGTAAAGTTATCCTACCAGACATAGGAGTCCTGAATGGGCCCACAAGTCTTATATATCTCGCCTGATCGAGCCTGATCGGGTGATGAGCGTGGTATCATGTTGCAAGTGGCTTTATGGCTTAGCTTACTAACTGTAAATGCATAAGAGTAATACTCTTCGCATTTCTCAATTTTAGTGCTACACCACAATGAATGCGCCCGATCTCGGAAGCTAAGCAGTTTCGGGCCTAGTTAGTACCTGGATGGGAGACCGCCTGGGAATACCAGGTGCTGTAGGCTTTTTTGTGCTCCATGTTCAGGCAGTGAGCCATTTCTCAATTGGCTTTCAAAACTGCATGGTCTAGCCAACTAGATGCTTAAAGGTACAAATCTCAGAAGGCCCAGAGCCTACGGCCACACCACACTGAATGCGCCTGATCTCGTCTGATCTCAGAAGCTAAGCAGTGTCGGGCCTAGTTAGTACCTGGATGGGAGACCGCCTGGGAATACCAGGTGCTGTAGGCTTTTTTGTGCTCCATGTTCAGGCAGTGAGCCATTTCTCAATTGGCTTTCAAAACTGCATGGTCTAGCCAACTAGATGCTTAAAGGTACAAATCTCAGAAGGCCCAGAGCCTACAGCCACACCACACTGAATGCGCCTGATCTCATCTGATCTCAGAAGCTAAGCAGTGTCGGGCCTAGTTAGTACCTGGATGGGAGACCGCCTGGGAATACCAGGTTCTGTAGGCTTTTTTGTGCGCTATGATTAGTAATTGTGCCAATTCTCAATTTCTTTTTAAATTTGCTTATGATTCCAAAATAAATGTATCCCTTTTAATAGCGGAAATGTTGGACAACAACATGAGGGCTGGCGCTACCTATTTACATAAAATTAACATACGGGTAGTGTGTTCATGGGTAATAAATCTACCTTCACATGTAATGCAGTTCAGAGAATATTGAGTCCATAAAGAGTCTTGAAAGAAAGCCATGGTTGTGTTGGTTGTTCTCTCCAACTCCCTGCAACAGAAACAGGATGGATGGAGTAAAGTTATCCTACCAGACATAGGAGTCCTGAATGGGCCCACAAGTCTTATATATCTCGCCTGATCGAGCCTGATCGGGTGATGAGCGTGGTATCATGTTGCAAGTGGCTTTATGGCTTAGCTTACTAACTGTAAATGCATAAGAGTAATACTCTTCGCATTTCTCAATTTTAGTGCTACACCACAATGAATGCGCCCGATCTCGGAAGCTAAGCAGTTTCGGGCCTAGTTAGTACCTGGATGGGAGACCGCCTGGGAATACCAGGTGCTGTAGGCTTTTTTGTGCTCCATGTTCAGGCAGTGAGCCATTTCTCAATTGGCTTTCAAAACTGCATGGTCTAGCCAACTAGATGCTTAAAGGTACAAATCTCAGAAGGCCCAGAGCCTACGGCCACACCACACTGAATGCGCCTGATCTCGTCTGATCTCAGAAGCTAAGCAGTGTCGGGCCGAGTTAGTACCTGGATGGGAGACCGCCTGGGAATACCAGGTGCTGTAGGCTTTTTTGTGCTCCATGTTCAGGCAGTGAGCCATTTCTCAATTGGCTTTCAAAACTGCATGGTCTAGCCAACTAGATGCTTAAAGGTACAAATCTCAGAAGGCCCAGAGCCTACAGCCACACCACACTGAATGCGCCTGATCTCATCTGATCTCAGAAGCTAAGCAGTGTCGGGCCTAGTTAGTACCTGGATGGGAGACCGCCTGGGAATACCAGGTTCTGTAGGCTTTTTTGTGCGCTATGATTAGTAATTGTGCCAATTCTCAATTTCTTTTTAAATTTGCTTATGATTCCAAAATAAATGTATCCCTTTTAATAGCGGAAATGTTGGACAACAACATGAGGGCTGGCGCTACCTATTTACATAATATTAACATACGGGTAGTGTGTTCATGGGTAATAAATCTACCTTCACATGTAATGCAGTTCAGAGAATATTGAGTCCATAAAGAGTCTTGAAAGAAAGCCATGGTTGTGTTGGTTGTTCTCTCCAACTCCCTGCAACAGAAACAGGATGGATGGAGTAAAGTTATTCTACCAGACATAGGAGTCCTGAATGGGCCCACAAGTCTTATATATCTCGCCTGATCGAGCCTGATCGGGTGATGAGCGTGGTATCATGTTGCAAGTGGCTTTATGGCTTAGCTTACTAACTGTAAATGCATAAGAGTAATACTCTTAGCATTTCTCAATTTTAGGGCTACACCACAATGAATGCGTCCGATCTCGGAAGCTAAGCAGTTTCGGGCCTAGTTAGTACCTGGATGGGAGACCGCCTGGGAATACCAGGTGCTGTAGGCTTTTTTGTGCTCCATGTTCAGGCAGTGAGCCATTTCTCAATTGGCTTTCAAAACTGCATGGTCTAGCCAACTAGATGCTTAAAGGTACAAATCTCAGAAAGCCCAGAGCCTACGGCCACACCACAGTGAATGCGCCAGATCTCGTCTGATCTCATGAAGCTAAGCAGTGTCGGGCCTAGTTAGTACCTGAATGGGAGACCGCCTGGGAATACCA
Organism: Ambystoma mexicanum; assembly: GCF_040938575.1. Lineage (NCBI taxonomy): Eukaryota > Metazoa > Chordata > Amphibia > Caudata > Ambystomatidae > Ambystoma > Ambystoma mexicanum. The sequence goes on from NC_090932.1 coordinate 521,407,766, forward strand.
GGTGCTGTAGGCTTTTTTGTGCTCCATGTTCAGGCAGTGAGCCATTTCTCAATTGGCTTTCAAAACTGCATGGTCTAGCCAACTAGATGCTTAAAGGTACAAATCTCAGAAGGCCCAGAGCCTACGGCCACACCACACTGAATGCGCCTGATCTCGTCTGATCTCAGAAGCTAAGCAGTGTCGGGCCTAGTTAGTACCTGGATGGGAGACCGCCTGGGAATACCAGGTGCTGTAGGCTTTTTTGTGCTCCATGTTCAGGCAGTGAGCCATTTCTCAATTGGCTTTCAAAACTGCATGGTCTAGCCAACTAGATGCTTAAAGGTACAAATCTCAGAAGGCCCAGAGCCTACGGCCACACCACACTGAATGCGCCTGATCTCGTCTGATCTCAGAAGCTAAGCAGTGTCAGGCCTAGTTAGTACCTGGATGGGAGACCGCCTGGGAATACCAGGTTCTGTAGGCTTTTTTGTGCTCTATGATTAGTAATTGTGCCACTTCTCAATTTCTTTTTAAATTTGCTTATGATTCCAAAATAAATGTATCCCTTTTAATAGCGGAAATGTTGGACAACAACATGAGGGCTGGCGCTACCTATTTACATAAAATTAACATACGGGTAGTGTGTTCATGGGTAATAAATCTACCTTCACATGTAATGCAGTTCAGAGAATATTGAGTCCATAAAGAGTCTTGAAAGAAAGCCATGGTTGTGTTGGTTGTTCTCTCCAACTCCCTGCAACAGAAACAGGATGGATGGAGTAAAGTTATCCTACCAGACATAGGAGTCCTGAATGGGCCCACAAGTCTTATATATCTCGCCTGATCGAGCCTGATCGGGTGATGAGCGTGGTATCATGTTGCAAGTGGCTTTATGGCTTAGCTTACTAACTGTAAATGCATAAGAGTAATAATCTTAGCATTTCTCAATTTTAGGGCCACACCACAATGAATGCGCCAGATCTCGTCTGATCTCAGAAGCTAAGCAGTTTCGGGCCTAGTTAGTACCTGGATGGGAGACCGCCTGGGAATACCAGGTGCTGTAGGCTTTTTTGTGCTCCATGTTCAGGCAGTGAGCCATTTCTCAATTGGCTTTCAAAACTGCATGGTCTAGCCAACTAGATGCTTAAAGGTACAAATCTCAGAAGGCCCCGAGCCTACGGCCACACCACACTGAATGCGCCTGATCTCGTCTGATCTCAGAAGCTAAGCAGTGTCGGGCCTAGTTAGTACCTGGATGGGAGACCGCCTGGGAATACCAGGTGCTGTAGGCTTTTTTGTGCTCCATGTTCAGGCAGTGAGCCATTTCTCAATTGGCTTTCAAAACTGCATGGTCTAGCCAACTAGATGCTTAAAGGTACAAATCTCAGAAAGCCCAGAGCCTACGGCCACACCACAGTGAATGCGCCAGATCTCGTCTGATCTCATGAAGCTAAGCAGTGTCGGGCCTAGTTAGTACCTGAATGGGAGACCGCCTGGGAATACCAGGTGCTGTAGGCTTTTTTGTGCTCCATGTTCAGGCAGTGAGCCATTTCTCAATTGGCTTTCAAAACTGCATGGTCTAGCCAACTAGATGCTTAAAGGTACAAATCTCAGAAGGCCCAGAGCCTACGGCCACACCACACTGAATGCGCCTGATCTCGTCTGATCTCAGAAGCTAAGCAGTGTCGGGCCTAGTTAGTACATGGATGGGAGACCGCCTGGGAATACCAGGTGCTGTAGGCTTTTTTGTGCTCCATGTTCAGGCAGTGAGCCATTTCTCAATTGGCTTTCAAAACTGCATGGTCTAGCCAACTAGATGCTTAAAGGTACAAATCTCAGAAGGCCCAGAGCCTACGGCCACACCACACTGAATGCGCCTGATCTCGTCTGATCTCAGAAGCTAAGCAGTGTCGGGCCTAGTTAGTACCTGGATGGGAGACCGCCTGGGAATACCAGGTTCTGTAGGCTTTTTTGTGCTCTATGATTAGTAATTGTGCCACTTCTCAATTTCTTTTTAAATTTGCTTATGATTCCAAAATAAATGTATCCCTTTTAATAGCGGAAATGTTGGACAACAACATGAGGGCTGGCGCTACCTATTTACATAAAATTAACATACGGGTAGTGTGTTCATGGGTAATAAATCTACCTTCACATGTAATGCAGTTCAGAGAATATTGAGTCCATAAAGAGTCTTGAAAGAAAGCCATGGTTGTGTTGGTTGTTCTCTCCAACTCCCTGCAACAGAAACAGGATGGATGGAGTAAAGTTATCCTACCAGACATAGGAGTCCTGAATGGGCCCACAAGTCTTATATATCTCGCCTGATCGAGCCTGATCGGGTGATGAGCGTGGTATCATGTTGCAAGTGGCTTTATGGCTTAGTTTACTAACTGTAAATGCATAAGAGTAATACTCTTAGCATTTCTCAATTTTAGGGCTACACCACAATGAATGCGCCCGATCTCGGAAGCTAAGCAGTTTCGGGCCTAGTTAGTACCTGGGTGGGAGACCGCCTGGGAATACCAGGTGCTGTAGGCTTTTTTGTGCTCCATGTTCAGGCAGTGAGCCATTTCTCAATTGGCTTTCAAAACTGCATGGTCTAGCCAACTAGATGCTTAAAGGTACAAATCTCAGAAGGCCCAGAGCCTACGGCCACACCACACTGAATGCGTCTGATCTCAGAAGCTAAGCAGTGTCGGGCCTAGTTAGTACCTGGATGGGAGACCGCCTGGGAATACCAGGTGCTGTAGGCTTTTTTGTGCTCCATGTTCAGGCAGTGAGCCATTTCTCAATTGGCTTTCAAAACTGCATGGTCTAGCCAACTAGATGCTTAAAGGTACAAATCTCAGAAGGCCCAGAGCCTACGGCCACACCACACTGAATGCGTCTGATCTCAGAAGCAAAGCAGTGTCGGGCCTAGTTAATACCTGGATGGGAGACCGCCTGGGAATACCAGGTGCTGTAGGCTTTTTTGTGCTCCATGTTCAGGCAGGGAGCCATTTCTCAATTGGCTTTCAAAACTGCATGGTCTAGCCAACTAGATGCTTAAAGGTACAAATCTCAGAAAGCCCAGAGCCTACGGCCACACCACACTGAATGCGCCTGATCTCGTCTGATCTCAGAAGCTAAGCAGTGTCGGGCCTAGTTAGTACCTGGATGGGAGACCGCCTGGGAATACCAGGTGCTGTAGGCTTTTTTGTGCTCCATGTTCAGGCAGTGAGCCATTTCTCAATTGGCTTTCAAAACTGCATGGTCTAGCCAACTAGATGCTTAAAGGTACAAATCTCAGAAGGCACAGAGCCTACGGCCACACCACACTGAATGCGTCTGATCTCAGAAGCAAAGCAGTGTCGGGCCTAGTTAATACCTGGATGGGAGACCGCCTGGGAATACCAGGTGCTGTAGGCTTTTTTGTGCTCCATGTTCAGGCAGTGAGCCATTTCTCAATTGGCTTTCAAAACTGCATGGTCTAGCCAACTAGATGCTTAAAGGTACAAATCTCAGAAAGCCCAGAGCCTACGGCCACACCACACTGAATGTGCCTGATCTCGTCTGATCTCAGAAGCTAAGCAGTGTCGGGCCTAGTTAGTACCTGGATGGGAGACCGCCTGGGAATACCAGGTGCTGTAGGCTTTTTTTGTGCTCTATGATTAGTAATTGTGCCACTTCTCAATTTCTTTTTAAATTTGCTTATGATTCCAAAATAAATGTATCCCTTTTAATAGCGGAAATGTTGGACAACAACATGAGGGCTGGCGCTACCTATTTACATAAAATTAACATACGGGTAGTGTGTTCATGGGTAATAAATCTACCTTCACATGTAATGCAGTTCAGAGAATATTGAGTCCATAAAGAGTCTTGAAAGAAAGCCATGGTTGTGTTGGTTGTTCTCTCCAACTCCCTGCAACAGAAACAGGATGGATGGAGTAAAGTTATCCTACCAGACATAGGAGTCCTGAATGGGCCCACAAGTCTTATATATCTCGCCTGATCGAGCCTGATCGGGTGATGAGCGTGGTATCATGTTGCAAGTGGCTTTATGGCTTAGCTTACTAACTGTAAATGCATAAGAGTAATACTCTTCGCATTTCTCAATTTTAGTGCTACACCACAATGAATGCGCCCGATCTCGGAAGCTAAGCAGTTTCGGGCCTAGTTAGTACCTGGATGGGAGACCGCCTGGGAATACCAGGTGCTGTAGGCTTTTTTGTGCTCCATGTTCAGGCAGTGAGCCATTTCTCAATTGGCTTTCAAAACTGCATGGTCTAGCCAACTAGATGCTTAAAGGTACAAATCTCAGAAGGCTCAGAGCCTACGGCCACACCACACTGAATGCGTCTGATCTCAGAAGCTAAGCAGTGTCAGGCCTAGTAAGTACCTGGATGGGAGACCGCCTGGGAATACCAGGTGCTGTAGGCTTTTTTGTGCTCCATGTTCAGGCAGTGAGCCATTTCTCAATTGGCTTTCAAAACTGCATGGTCTAGCCAACTAGATGCTTAAAGGTACAAATCTCAGAAGGCCCAGAGCCTACAGCCACACCACACTGAATGCGCCTGATCTCATCTGATCTCAGATGCTAAGCAGTGTCGGGCCTAGTTAGTACCTGGATGGGAGACCGCCTGGGAATACCAGGTTCTGTAGGCTTTTTTGTGCGCTATGATTAGTAATTGTGCCAATTCTCAATTTCTTTTTAAATTTGCTTATGATTCCAAAATAAATGTATCCCTTTTAATAGCGGAAATGTTGGACAACAACATGAGGGCTGGCGCTACCTATTTACATAAAATTAGCATACGGGTAGTGTGTTCATGGGTAATAAATCTACCTTCACATGTAATGCAGTTCAGAGAATATTGAGTCCATAAAGAGTCTTGAAAGAAAGCCATGGTTGTGTTGGTTGTTCTCTCCAACTCCCTGCAACAGAAACAGGATGGATGGAGTAAAGTTATCCTACCAGACATAGGAGTCCTGAATGGGCCCACAAGTCTTATATATCTCGCCTGATCGAGCCTGATCGGGTGATGAGCGTGGTATCATGTTGCAAGTGGCTTTATGGCTTAGCTTACTAACTGTAAATGCATAAGAGTAATACTCTTCGCATTTCTCAATTTTAGTGCTACACCACAATGAATGCGCCCGATCTCGGAAGCTAAGCAGTTTCGGGCCTAGTTAGTACCTGGATGGGAGACCGCCTGGGAATACCAGGTGCTGTAGGCTTTTTTGTGCTCCATGTTCAGGCAGTGAGCCATTTCTCAATTGGCTTTCAAAACTGCATGGTCTAGCCAACTAGATGCTTAAAGGTACAAATCTCAGAAGGCCCAGAGCCTACGGCCACACCACACTGAATGCGCCTGATCTCGTCTGATCTCAGAAGCTAAGCAGTGTCGGGCCTAGTTAGTACCTGGATGGGAGACCGCCTGGGAATACCAGGTGCTGTAGGCTTTTTTGTGCTCCATGTTCAGGCAGTGAGCCATTTCTCAATTGGCTTTCAAAACTGCATGGTCTAGCCAACTAGATGCTTAAAGGTACAAATCTCAGAAGGCCCAGAGCCTACAGCCACACCACACTGAATGCGCCTGATCTCATCTGATCTCAGAAGCTAAGCAGTGTCGGGCCTAGTTAGTACCTGGATGGGAGACCGCCTGGGAATACCAGGTTCTGTAGGCTTTTTTGTGCGCTATGATTAGTAATTGTGCCAATTCTCAATTTCTTTTTAAATTTGCTTATGATTCCAAAATAAATGTATCCCTTTTAATAGCGGAAATGTTGGACAACAACATGAGGGCTGGCGCTACCTATTTACATAAAATTAACATACGGGTAGTGTGTTCATGGGTAATAAATCTACCTTCACATGTAATGCAGTTCAGAGAATATTGAGTCCATAAAGAGTCTTGAAAGAAAGCCATGGTTGTGTTGGTTGTTCTCTCCAACTCCCTGCAACAGAAACAGGATGGATGGAGTAAAGTTATCCTACCAGACATAGGAGTCCTGAATGGGCCCACAAGTCTTATATATCTCGCCTGATCGAGCCTGATCGGGTGATGAGCGTGGTATCATGTTGCAAGTGGCTTTATGGCTTAGCTTACTAACTGTAAATGCATAAGAGTAATACTCTTCGCATTTCTCAATTTTAGTGCTACACCACAATGAATGCGCCCGATCTCGGAAGCTAAGCAGTTTCGGGCCTAGTTAGTACCTGGATGGGAGACCGCCTGGGAATACCAGGTGCTGTAGGCTTTTTTGTGCTCCATGTTCAGGCAGTGAGCCATTTCTCAATTGGCTTTCAAAACTGCATGGTCTAGCCAACTAGATGCTTAAAGGTACAAATCTCAGAAGGCCCAGAGCCTACGGCCACACCACACTGAATGCGCCTGATCTCGTCTGATCTCAGAAGCTAAGCAGTGTCGGGCCGAGTTAGTACCTGGATGGGAGACCGCCTGGGAATACCAGGTGCTGTAGGCTTTTTTGTGCTCCATGTTCAGGCAGTGAGCCATTTCTCAATTGGCTTTCAAAACTGCATGGTCTAGCCAACTAGATGCTTAAAGGTACAAATCTCAGAAGGCCCAGAGCCTACAGCCACACCACACTGAATGCGCCTGATCTCATCTGATCTCAGAAGCTAAGCAGTGTCGGGCCTAGTTAGTACCTGGATGGGAGACCGCCTGGGAATACCAGGTTCTGTAGGCTTTTTTGTGCGCTATGATTAGTAATTGTGCCAATTCTCAATTTCTTTTTAAATTTGCTTATGATTCCAAAATAAATGTATCCCTTTTAATAGCGGAAATGTTGGACAACAACATGAGGGCTGGCGCTACCTATTTACATAAAATTAACATACGGGTAGTGTGTTCATGGGTAATAAATCTACCTTCACATGTAATGCAGTTCAGAGAATATTGAGTCCATAAAGAGTCTTGAAAGAAAGCCATGGTTGTGTTGGTTGTTCTCTCCAACTCCCTGCAACAGAAACAGGATGGATGGAGTAAAGTTATCCTACCAGACATAGGAGTCCTGAATGGGCCCACAAGTCTTATATATCTCGCCTGATCGAGCCTGATCGGGTGATGAGCGTGGTATCATGTTGCAAGTGGCTTTATGGCTTAGCTTACTAACTGTAAATGCATAAGAGTAATACTCTTCGCATTTCTCAATTTTAGTGCTACACCACAATGAATGCGCCCGATCTCGGAAGCTAAGCAGTTTCGGGCCTAGTTAGTACCTGGATGGGAGACCGCCTGGGAATACCAGGTGCTGTAGGCTTTTTTGTGCTCCATGTTCAGGCAGTGAGCCATTTCTCAATTGGCTTTCAAAACTGCATGGTCTAGCCAACTAGATGCTTAAAGGTACAAATCTCAGAAAGCCCAGAGCCTACAGCCACACCACACTGAATGCGCCTGATCTCGTCTGATCTCAGAAGCTAAGCAGTGTCGGGCCTAGTTAGTACCTGGATGGGAGACCGCCTGGGAATACCAGGTGCTGTAGGCTTTTTTTGTGCTCCATGTTCAGGCAGTGAGCCATTTCTCAATTGGCTTTCAAAACTGCATGGTCTAGCCAACTAGATGCTTAAAGGTACAAATCTCAGAAGGCCCAAAGCCTACGGCCACACCACACTGAATGCGCCTGATCTCGTCTGATCTCAGAAGCTACGCAGTGTCGGGCCTAGTTAGTACCTGGATGGGAGACCGCCTGGGAATACCAGGTGCTGTAGGCTTTTTTGTGCTCCATGTTCAGGCAGTGAGCCATTTCTCAATTGGCTTTCAAAACTGCATGGTCTAGCCAACTAGATGCTTAAAGGTACAAATCTCAGAAGGCCCAGAGCCTACGGCCACACCACACTGAATGCGTCTGATCTCAGAAGCAAAGCAGTGTCGGGCATAGTTAATACCTGGATGGGAGACCGCCTGGGAATACCAGGTGCTGTAGGCTTTTTTGTGCTCCATGTTCAGGCAGTGAGCCATTTCTCAATTGGCTTTCAAAACTGCATGGTCTAGCCAACTAGATGCTTAAAGGTACAAATCTCAGAAAGCCCAGAGCCTACGGCCACACCACACTGAATGTGCCTGATCTCGTCTGATCTCAGAAGCTAAGCAGTGTCGGGCCTAGTTAGTACCTGGATGGGAGACCGCCTGGGAATACCAGGTGCTGTAGGCTTTTTTTGTGCTCTATGATTAGTAATTGTGCCACTTCTCAATTTCTTTTTAAATTTGCTTATGATTCCAAAATAAATGTATCCCTTTTAATAGCGGAAATGTTGGACAACAACATGAGGGCTGGCGTTACCTATTTACATAAAATTAACATACGGGTAGTGTGTTCATGGGTAATAAATCTACCTTCACATGTAATGCAGTTCAGAGAATATTGAGTCCATAAAGAGTCTTGAAAGAAAGCCATGGTTGTGTTGGTTGTTCTCTCCAACTCCCTGCAACAGAAACAGGATGGATGGAGTAAAGTTATCCTACCAGACATAGGAGTCCTGAATGGGCCCACAAGTCTTATATATCTCGCCTGATCGAGCCTGATCGGGTGATGAGCGTGGTATCATGTTGCAAGTGGCTTTATGGCTTAGCTTACTAACTGTAAATGCATAAGAGTAATACTCTTCGCATTTCTCAATTTTAGTGCTACACCACAATGAATGCGCCCGATCTCGGAAGCTAAGCAGTTTCGGGCCTAGTTAGTACCTGGATGGGAGACCGCCTGGGAATACCAGGTGCTGTAGGCTTTTTTGTGCTCCATGTTCAGGCAGTGAGCCATTTCTCAATTGGCTTTCAAAACTGCATGGTCTAGCCAACTAGATGCTTAAAGGTACAAATCTCAGAAGGCCCAGAGCCTAAGGCCACACCACACTGAATGCGCCTGATCTCGTCTGATCTCAGAAGCTAAGCAGTGTCGGGCCTAGTTAGTACCTGGATGGGAGACCGCCTGGGAATACCAGGTGCTGTAGGCTTTTTTGTGCTCCATGTTCAGGCAGTGAGCCATTTCTCAATTGGCTTTCAAAACTGCATGGTCTAGCCAACTAGATGCTTAAAGGTACAAATCTCAGAAGGCCCAGAGCCTACGGCCACACCACACTGAATGCGCCTGATCTCGTCTGATCTTAGAAGCTAAGCAGTGTCGGGCCTAGTTAGTGCCTGGATGGGAGCCCGCCTGGGAATACCAGGTGCTGTAGGCTTTTTTGTGCTCCATGTTCAGGCAGTGAGCCATTTCTCAATTGGCTTTCAAAACTGCATGGTCTAGCCAACTAGATGCTTAAAGGTACAAATCTCAGAAGGCCCAGAGCCTACAGCCACACCACACTGAATGCGCCTGATCTCATCTGATCTCAGAAGCTAAGCAGTGTCGGGCCTAGTTAGTACCTGGATGGGAGACCGCCTGGGAATACCAGGTTCTGTAGGCTTTTTTGTGCGCTATGATTAGTAATTGTGCCAATTCTCAGTTTCTTTTTAAATTTGCTTATGATTCCAAAATAAATGTATCCCTTTTAATAGCGGAAATGTTGGACAACAACATGAGGGCTGGCGCTACCTATTTACATAAAATTAACATACGGGTAGTGTGTTCATGGGTAATAAATCTACCTTCACATGTAATGCAGTTCAGAGAATATTGAGTCCATAAAGAGTCTTGAAAGAAAGCCATGGTTGTGTTGGTTGTTCTCTCCAACTCCCTGCAACAGAAACAGGATGGATGGAGTAAAGTTATCCTACCAGACATAGGAGTCCTGAATGGGCCCACAAGTCTTATATATCTCGCCTGATCGAGCCTGATCGGGTGATGAGCGTGGTATCATGTTGCAAGTGGCTTTATGGCTTAGCTTACTAACTGTAAATGCATAAGAGTAATACTCTTCGCATTTCTCAATTTTAGGGCTACACCACAATGAACGCGCCCGATCTCGGAAGCTAAGCAGTTTCGGGCCTAGTTACTACCTGGATGGGAGACCGCCTGGGAATACCAGGTGCTGTAGGCTTTTTTGTGCTCCATGTTCAGGCAGTGAGCCATTTCTCAATTGGCTTTCAAAACTGCATGGTCTAGCCAACTAGATGCTTAAAGGTACAAATCTCAGAAAGCCCAGAGCCTACGGCCACACCACACTGAATGCGCCTGATCTCGTCTGATCTCAGAAGCTACGCAGTGTCGGGCCTAGTTAGTACCTGGATGGGAGACCGCCTGGGAATACCAGGTGCTGTAGGCTTTTTTGTGCTCCATGTTCAGGCAGTGAGCCATTTCTCAATTGGCTTTCAAAACTGCATGGTCTAGCCAACTAGATGCTTAAAGGTACAAATCTCAGAAGGCCCAGAGCCTACAGCCACACCACACTGAATGCGCCTGATCTCGTCTGATCTCAGAAGCTAAGCAGTGTCGGGCCTAGTTAGTACCTGGATGGGAGACCGCCTGGGAATACCAGGTTCTGTAGGCTTTTTTGTGCGCTATGATTAGTAATTGTGCCAATTCTCAATTTCTTTTTAAATTTGCTTATGATTCCAAAATAAATGTATCCCTTTTAATAGCGGAAATGTTGGACAACAACATGAGGGCTGGCGCTACCTATTTACATAAAATTAACATACGGGTAGTGTGTTCATGGGTAATAAATCTACCTTCACATGTAATGCAGTTCAGAGAATATTGAGTCCATAAAGAGTCTTGAAAGAAAGCCATGGTTGTGTTGGTTGTTCTCTCCAACTCCCTGCAACAGAAACAGGATGGATGGAGTAAAGTTATCCTACCAGACATAGGAGTCCTGAATGGGCCCACAAGTCTTATATATCTCGCCTGATCGAGCCTGATCGGGTGATGAGCGTGGTATCATGTTGCAAGTGGCTTTATGGCTTAGCTTACTAACTGTAAATGCATAAGAGTAATACTCTTAGCATTTCTCAATTTTAGGGCTACACCACAATGAATGCGCCCGATCTCGGAAGCTAAGCAGTTTCGGGCCTAGTTACTACCTGGATGGGAGACCGCCTGGGAATACCAGGTGCTGTAGGCTTTTTTGTGCTCCATGTTCAGGCAGTGAGCCATTTCTCAATTGGCTTTCAAAACTGCATGGTCTAGCCAACTAGATGCTTAAAGGTACAAATCTCAGAAAGCCCAGAGCCTACGGCCACACCACACTGAATGCGTCTGATCTCAGAAGCTAAGCAGTGTCGGGCCTAGTTAGTACCTGGATGGGAGACCGCCTGGGAATACCAGGTGCTGTAGGCTTTTTTGTGCTCCATGTTCAGGCAGTGAGCCATTTCTCAATTGGCTTTCAAAACTGCATGGTCTAGCCAACTAGATGCTTAAAGGTACAAATCTCAGAAGGCCCAAAGCCTACGGCCACACCACACTGAATGCGCCTGATCTCGTCTGATCTCAGAAGCTACGCAGTGTCGGGCCTAGTTAGTACCTGGATGGGAGACCGCCTGGGAATACCAGGTGCTGTAGGCTTTTTTGTGCTCCATGTTCAGGCAGTGAGCCATTTCTCAATTGGCTTTCAAAACTGCATGGTCTAGCCAACTAGATGCTTAAAGGTACAAATCTCAGAAGGCCCAGAGCCTACGGCCACACCACACTGAATGCGTCTGATCTCAGAAGCAAAGCAGTGTCGGGCATAGTTAATACCTGGATGGGAGACCGCCTGGGAATACCAGGTGCTGTAGGCTTTTTTGTGCTCCATGTTCAGGCAGTGAGCCATTTCTCAATTGGCTTTCAAAACTGCATGGTCTAGCCAACTAGATGCTTAAAGGTACAAATCTCAGAAAGCCCAGAGCCTACGGCCACACCACACTGAATGTGCCTGATCTCGTCTGATCTCAGAAGCTAAGCAGTGTCGGGCCTAGTTAGTACCTGGATGGGAGACCGCCTGGGAATACCAGGTGCTGTAGGCTTTTTTTGTGCTCTATGATTAGTAATTGTGCCACTTCTCAATTTCTTTTTAAATTTGCTTATGATTCCAAAATAAATGTATCCCTTTTAATAGCGGAAATGTTGGACAACAACATGAGGGCTGGCGCTACCTATTTACATAAAATTAACATACGGGTAGTGTGTTCATGGGTAATAAATCTACCTTCACATGTAATGCAGTTCAGAGAATATTGAGTCCATAAAGAGTCTTGAAAGAAAGCCATGGTTGTGTTGGTTGTTCTCTCCAACTCCCTGCAACAGAAACAGGATGGATGGAGTAAAGTGATCCTACCAGACATAGGAGTCCTGAATGGGCCCACAAGTCTTATATATCTCGCCTGATCGAGCCTGATCGGGTGATGAGCGTGGTATCATGTTGCAAGTGGCTTTATGGCTTAGCTTACTAACTGTAAATGCATAAGAGTAATACTCTTCGCATTTCTCAATTTTAGTGCTACACCACAATGAATGCGCCCGATCTCGGAAGCTAAGCAGTTTCGGGCCTAGTTAGTACCTGGATGGGAGACCGCCTGGGAATACCAGGTGCTGTAGGCTTTTTTGTGCTCCATGTTCAGGCAGTGAGCCATTTCTCAATTGGCTTTCAAAACTGCATGGTCTAGCCAACTAGATGCTTAAAGGTACAAATCTCAGAAGGCCCAGAGCCTACGGCCACACCACACTGAATGCGCCTGATCTCGTCTGATCTCAGAAGCTAAGCAGTGTCGGGCCTAGTTAGTACCTGGATGGGAGACCGCCTGGGAATACCAGGTGCTGTAGGCTTTTTTGTGCTCCATGTTCAGGCAGTGAGCCATTTCTCAATTGGCTTTCAAAACTGCATGGTCTAGCCAACTAGATGCTTAAAGGTACAAATCTCAGAAGGCCCAGAGCCTACAGCCACACCACACTGAATGCGCCTGATCTCATCTGATCTCAGAAGCTAAGCAGTGTCGGGCCTAGTTAGTACCTGGATGGGAGACCGCCTGGGAATACCAGGTTCTGTAGGCTTTTTTGTGCGCTATGATTAGTAATTGTGCCAATTCTCAATTTCTTTTTAAATTTGCTTATGATTCCAAAATAAATGTATCCCTTTTAATAGCGGAAATGTTGGACAACAACATGAGGGCTGGCGCTACCTATTTACATAAAATTAACATACGGGTAGTGTGTTCATGGGTAATAAATCTACCTTCACATGTAATGCAGTTCAGAGAATATTGAGTCCATAAAGAGTCTTGAAAGAAAGCCATGGTTGTGTTGGTTGTTCTCTCCAACTCCCTGCAACAGAAACAGGATGGATGGAGTAAAGTTATCCTACCAGACATAGGAGTCCTGAATGGGCCCACAAGTCTTATATATCTCGCCTGATCGAGCCTGATCGGGTGATGAGCGTGGTATCATGTTGCAAGTGGCTTTATGGCTTAGCTTACTAACTGTAAATGCATAAGAGTAATACTCTTAGCATTTCTCAATTTTAGGGCTACACCACAATGAATGCGCCCGATCTCGGAAGCTAAGCAGTTTCGGGCCTAGTTAGTACCTGGATGGGAGACCGCCTGGGAATACCAGGTGCTGTAGGCTTTTTTGTGCTCCATGTTCAGGCAGTGAGCCATTTCTCAATTGGCTTTCAAAACTGCATGGTCTAGCCAACTAGATGCTTAAAGGTACAAATCTCAGAAGGCCCAGAGCCTACGGCCACACCACACTGAATGCGCCTGATCTCGTCTGATCTCAGAAGCTAAGCAGTGTCGGGCCTAGTTAGTACCTGGATGGGAGACCGCCTGGGAATACCAGGTGCTGTAGGCTTTTTTGTGCTCCATGTTCAGGCAGTGAGCCATTTCTCAATTGGCTTTCAAAACTGCATGGTCTAGCCAACTAGATGCTTAAAGGTACAAATCTCAGAAGGCCCAGAGCCTACAGCCACACCACACTGAATGCGCCTGATCTCATCTGATCTCAGAAGCTAAGCAGTGTTCGGCTTAGTTAGTACCTGGATGGGAGACCGCCTGGGAATACCAGGTTCTGTAGGCTTTTTTGTGCGCTATGATTAGTAATTGTGCCAATTCTCAATTTCCTTTTAAATTTGCTTATGATTCCAAAATAAATGTATCCCTTTTAATAGCGGAAATGTTGGACAACAACATGAGGGCTGGCGCTACCTATTTACATAAAATTAACATACGGGTAGTGTGTTCATGGGTAATAAATCTACCTTCACATGTAATGCAGTTCAGAGAATATTGAGTCCATAAAGAGTCTTGAAAGAAAGCCATGGTTGTGTTGGTTGTTCTCTCCAACTCCCTGCAACAGAAACAGGATGGATGGAGTAAAGTTATCCTACCAGACATAGGAGTCCTGAATGGGCCCACAAGTCTTATATATCTCGCCTGATCGAGCCTGATCGGGTGATGAGCGTGGTATCATGTTGCAAGTGGCTTTATGGCTTAGCTTACTAACTGTAAATGCATAAGAGTAATACTCTTAGCATTTCTCAATTTTAGGGCTACACCACAATGAATGCGCCCGATCTCGGAAGCTAAGCAGTTTCGGGCCTAGTTACTACCTGGATGGGAGACCGCCTGGGAATACCAGGTGCTGTAGGCTTTTTTGTGCTCCATGTTCAGGCAGTGAGCCATTTCTCAATTGGCTTTCAAAACTGCATGGTCTAGCCAACTAGATGCTTAAAGGTACAAATCTCAGAAAGCCCAGAGCCTACGGCCACACCACACTGAATGCGCCTTATCTCGTCTGATCTCAGAAGCTAAGCAGTGTCGGGTCTAGTTAGTACCTGGATGGGAGACCGCCTGGGAATACCAGGTGCTGTAGGCTTTTTTGTGCTCCATGTTCAGGCAGTGAGCCATTTCTCAATTGGCTTTCAAAACTGCATGGTCTAGCCAACTAGATGCTTAAAGGTACAAATCTCAGAAGGCCCAAAGCCTACGGCCACACCACACTGAATGCGCCTGATCTCGTCTGATCTCAGAAGCTACGCAGTGTCGGGCCTAGTTAGTACCTGGATGGGAGACCGCCTGGGAATACCAGGTGCTGTAGGCTTTTTTGTGCTCCATGTTCAGGCAGTGAGCCATTTCTCAATTGGCTTTCAAAACTGCATGGTCTAGCCAACTAGATGCTTAAAGGTACAAATCTCAGAAGGCCCAGAGCCTACGGCCACACCACACTGAATGCGCCAGATCTCGTCTGATCTCAGAAGCTAAGCAGTGTCAGGCCTAGTTAGTACCTGGATGGGAGACCGCCTGGGAATACCAGGTTCTGTAGGCTTTTTTGTGCTCTATGATTAGTAATTGTGCCACTTCTCAATTTCTTTTTAAATTTGCTTATGATTCCAAAATAAATGTATCCCTTTTAATAGCGGAAATGTTGGACAACAACATGAGGGCTGGCGCTACCTATTTACATAAAATTAACATACGGGTAGTGTGTTCATGGGTAATAAATCTACCTTCACATGTAATGCAGTTCAGAGAATATTGAGTCCATAAAGAGTCTTGAAAGAAAGCCATGGTTGTGTTGGTTGTTCTCTCCAACTCCCTGCAACAGAAACAGGATGGATGGAGTAAAGTTATCCTACCAGACATAGGAGTCCTGAATGGGCCCACAAGTCTTATATATCTCGCCTGATCGAGCCTGATCGGGTGATGAGCGTGGTATCATGTTGCAAGTGGCTTTATGGCTTAGCTTACTAACTGTAAATGCATAAGAGTAATACTCTTAGCATTTCTCAATTTTAGGGCTACACCACAATGAATGCGCCCGATCTCGGAAGCTAAGCAGTTTCGGGCCTAGTTACTACCTGGATGGGAGACCGCCTGGGAATACCAGGTGCTGTAGGCTTTTTTGTGCTCCATGTTCAGGCAGTGAGCCATTTCTCAATTGGCTTTCAACACTGCATGGTCTAGCCAACTAGATGCTTAAAGGTACAAATCTCAGAAAGCCCAGAGCCTACGGCCACACCACAGTGAATGCGCCTGATCTCGTCTGATCTCAGAAGCTAAGCAGTGTCGGGCCTAGTTAGTACCTGAATGGGAGACCGCCTGGGAATACCAGGTGCTGTAGGCTTTTTTGTGCTCCATGTTCAGGCAGTGAGCCATTTCTCAATTGGCTTTCAAAACTGCAAGGTCTAGCCAACTAGATGCTTAAAGGTACAAATCTCAGAAAGCCCAGAGCCTACGGCCACACCACAGTGAATGCGCCTGATCTCTTCTGATCTCAGAAGCTAAGCAGTGTCGGGCCTAGTTAGTACCTGAATGGGAGACCGCCTGGGAATACCAGGTGCTGTAGGCTTTTTTGTGCTCCATGTTCAGGCAGTGAGCCATTTCTCAATTGGCTTTCAAAACTGCAAGGTCTAGCCAACTAGATGCTTAAAGGTACAAATCTCAGAAGGCCCAGAGCCTACAGCCACACCACACTGAATGCGTCTGATCTCAGAAGCTAAGCAGTGTCGGGCCTAGTTAGTACCTGGATGGGAGACCGCCTGGGAATACCAGGTTCTGTAGGCTTTTTTGTGCTCTATGATTAGTAATTGTGCCACTTCTCAATTTCTTTTTAAATTTGCTTATGATTCCAAAATAAATGTATCCCTTTTAATAGCGGAAATGTTGGACAACAACATGAGGGCTGGCGCTACCTATTTACATAAAATTAACATACGGGTAGTGTGTTCATGGGTAATAAATCTATCTTCACATGTAATGCAGTTCAGAGAATATTGAGTCCATAAAGAGTCTTGAAAGAAAGCCATGGTTGTGTTGGTTGTTCTCTCCAACTCCCTGCAACAGAAACAGGATGGATGGAGTAAAGTTATCCAACCAGACATAGGAGTCCTGAATGGGCCCACAAGTCTTATATATCTCGCCTGATCGAGCCTGATCCAGCGCTGATCGGGTGATGAGCGTGGTATCATGTTGCAAGTGGCTTTATGGCTTAGCTTACTAACTGTAAATGCAAAAGAGTAATACTCTTAGCATTTCTCAATTTTAGGGTTACACCACAATGAATGCGCCCGATCTCGGAAGCTAAGCAGTTTCGGGCCTAGTTAGTACCTGGATGGGAGACCGCCTGGGAATACCAGGTGCTGTAGACTTTTTTGTGCTCCATGTTCAGGCAGTGAGCCATTTCTCAATTGGCTTTCAAAACTGCATGGTCTAGCCAACTAGATGCTTAAAGGTACAAATCTCAGACAGCCCAGAGCCTACGGCCACACCACACTGAATGCGCCTGATCTCGTCTGATCTCAGAAGCTAAGCAGTGTCGGGCCTAGTTAGTACCTGGATGGGAGACCGCCTGGGAATACCAGGTGCTGTAGGCTTTTTTGTGCTCCATGTTCAGGCAGTGAGCCATTTCTCAATTGGCTTTCAAAACTGCATGGTCTAGCCAACTAGATGCTTAAAGGTACAAATCTCAGAAGGCACAGAGCCTACGGCCACACCACACTGAATGCGTCTGATCTCAGAAGCAAAGCAGTGTCGGGCCTAGTTAATACCTGGATGGGAGACCGCCTGGGAATACCAGGTGCTGTAGGCTTTTTTGTGCTCCATGTTCAGGCAGTGAGCCATTTCTCAATTGGCTTTCAAAACTGCATGGTCTAGCCAACTAGATGCTTAAAGGTACAAATCTCAGAAAGCCCAGAGCCTACGGCCACACCACAATGAATGTGCCTGATCTCGTCTGATCTCAGAAGCTAAGCAGTGTCGGGCCTAGTTAGTACCTGGATGGGAGACCGCCTGGGAATACCAGGTGCTGTAGGCTTTTTTTGTGCTCTATGATTAGTAATTGTGCCACTTCTCAATTTCTTTTTAAATTTGCTTATGATTCCAAAATAAATGTATCCCTTTTAATAGCGGAAATGTTGGACAACAACATGAGGGCTGGCGCTACCTATTTACATAAAATTAACATACGGGTAGTGTGTTCATGGGTAATAAATCTACCTTCACATGTAATGCAGTTCAGAGAATATTGAGTCCATAAAGAGTCTTGAAAGAAAGCCATGGTTGTGTTGGTTGTTCTCTCCAACTCCCTGCAACAGAAACAGGATGGATGGAGTAAAGTTATCCTACCAGACATAGGAGTCCTGAATGGGCCCACAAGTCTTATATATCTCGCCTGATCGAGCCTGATCGGGTGATGAGCGTGGTATCATGTTGCAAGTGGCTTTATGGCTTAGCTTACTAACTGTAAATGCATAAGAGTAATACTCTTCGCATTTCTCAATTTTAGGGCTACACCACAATGAATGCGCCCGATCTCGGAAGCTAAGCAGTTTCGGGCCTAGTTACTACCTGGATGGGAGACCGCCTGGGAATACCAGGTGCTGTAGGCTTTTTTGTGCTCCATGTTCAGGCAGTGAGCCATTTCTCAATTGGCTTTCAAAACTGCATGGTCTAGCCAACTAGATGCTTAAAGGTACAAATCTCAGAAGGCCCAGAGCCTACAGCCACACCACACTGAATGCGCCTGATCTCGTCTGATCTCAGAAGCTAAGCAGTGTCGGGCCTAGTTAGTACCTGGATGGGAGACCGCCTGGGAATACCAGGTTCTGTAGGCTTTTTTGTGCGCTATGATTAGTAATTGTGCCAATTCTCAATTTCTTTTTAAATTTGCTTATGATTCCAAAATAAATGTATCCCTTTTAATAGCGGAAATGTTGGACAACAACATGAGGGCTGGCGCTACCTATTTACATAAAATTAACATACGGGTAGTGTGTTCATGGGTAATAAATCTACCTTCACATGTAATGCAGTTCAGAGAATATTGAGTCCATAAAGAGTCTTGAAAGAAAGCCATGGTTGTGTTGGTTGTTCTCTCCAACTCCCTGCAACAGAAACAGGATGGATGGAGTAAAGTTATCCTACCAGACATAGGAGTCCTGAATGGGCCCACAAGTCTTATATATCTCGCCTGATCGAGCCTGATCGGGTGATGAGCGTGGTATCATGTTGCAAGTGGCTTTATGGCTTAGCTTACTAACTGTAAATGCATAAGAGTAATACTCTTAGCATTTCTCAATTTTAGGGCTACACCACAATGAATGCGCCCGATCTCGGAAGCTAAGCAGTTTCGGGCCTAGTTACTACCTGGATGGGAGACCGCCTGGGAATACCAGGTGCTGTAGGCTTTTTTGTGCTCCATGTTCAGGCAGTGAGCCATTTCTCAATTGGCTTTCAAAACTGCATGGTCTAGCCAACTAGATGCTTAAAGGTACAAATCTCAGAAAGCCCAGAGCCTACGGCCACACCACACTGAATGCGTCTGATCTCAGAAGCTAAGCAGTGTCGGGCCTAGTTAGTACCTGGATGGGAGACCGCCTGGGAATACCAGGTGCTGTAGGCTTTTTTGTGCTCCATGTTCAGGCAGTGAGCCATTTCTCAATTGGCTTTCAAAACTGCATGGTCTAGCCAACTAGATGCTTAAAGGTACAAATCTCAGAAGGCCCAAAGCCTACGGCCACACCACACTGAATGCGCCTGATCTCGTCTGATCTCAGAAGCTACGCAGTGTCGGGCCTAGTTAGTACCTGGATGGGAGACCGCCTGGGAATACCAGGTGCTGTAGGCTTTTTTGTGCTCCATGTTCAGGCAGTGAGCCATTTCTCAATTGGCTTTCAAAACTGCATGGTCTAGCCAACTAGATGCTTAAAGGTACAAATCTCAGAAGGCCCAGAGCCTACGGCCACACCACACTGAATGCGTCTGATCTCAGAAGCAAAGCAGTGTCGGGCATAGTTAATACCTGGATGGGAGACCGCCTGGGAATACCAGGTGCTGTAGGCTTTTTTGTGCTCCATGTTCAGGCAGTGAGCCATTTCTCAATTGGCTTTCAAAACTGCATGGTCTAGCCAACTAGATGCTTAAAGGTACAAATCTCAGAAAGCCCAGAGCCTACGGCCACACCACACTGAATGTGCCTGATCTCGTCTGATCTCAGAAGCTAAGCAGTGTCGGGCCTAGTTAGTACCTGGATGGGAGACCGCCTGGGAATACCAGGTGCTGTAGGCTTTTTTTGTGCTCTATGATTAGTAATTGTGCCACTTCTCAATTTCTTTTTAAATTTGCTTATGATTCCAAAATAAATGTATCCCTTTTAATAGCGGAA
The DNA here is from genome assembly GCF_040938575.1 of Ambystoma mexicanum. NCBI lineage: Eukaryota > Metazoa > Chordata > Amphibia > Caudata > Ambystomatidae > Ambystoma > Ambystoma mexicanum. The sequence continues at coordinate 521,427,761 of NC_090932.1, forward strand.
ATGTTGGACAACAACATGAGGGCTGGCGCTACCTATTTACATAAAATTAACATACGGGTAGTGTGTTCATGGGTAATAAATCTACCTTCACATGTAATGCAGTTCAGAGAATATTGAGTCCATAAAGAGTCTTGAAAGAAAGCCATGGTTGTGTTGGTTGTTCTCTCCAACTCCCTGCAACAGAAACAGGATGGATGGAGTAAAGTGATCCTACCAGACATAGGAGTCCTGAATGGGCCCACAAGTCTTATATATCTCGCCTGATCGAGCCTGATCGGGTGATGAGCGTGGTATCATGTTGCAAGTGGCTTTATGGCTTAGCTTACTAGCTGTAAATGCATAAGAGTAATACTCTTCGCATTTCTCAATTTTAGTGCTACACCACAATGAATGCGCCCGATCTCGGAAGCTAAGCAGTTTCGGGCCTAGTTAGTACCTGGATGGGAGACCGCCTGGGAATACCAGGTGCTGTAGGCTTTTTTGTGCTCCATGTTCAGGCAGTGAGCCATTTCTCAATTGGCTTTCAAAACTGCATGGTCTAGCCAACTAGATGCTTAAAGGTACAAATCTCAGAAGGCCCAGAGCCTACGGCCACACCACACTGAATGCGCCTGATCTCGTCTGATCTCAGAAGCTAAGCAGTGTCGGGCCTAGTTAGTACCTGGATGGGAGACCGCCTGGGAATACCAGGTGCTGTAGGCTTTTTTGTGCTCCATGTTCAGGCAGTGAGCCATTTCTCAATTGGCTTTCAAAACTGCATGGTCTAGCCAACTAGATGCTTAAAGGTACAAATCTCAGAAGGCCCAGAGCCTACAGCCACACCACACTGAATGCGCCTGATCTCATCTGATCTCAGAAGCTAAGCAGTGTCGGGCCTAGTTAGTACCTGGATGGGAGACCGCCTGGGAATACCAGGTTCTGTAGGCTTTTTTGTGCGCTATGATTAGTAATTGTGCCAATTCTCAATTTCTTTTTAAATTTGCTTATGATTCCAAAATAAATGTATCCCTTTTAATAGCGGAAATGTTGGACAACAACATGAGGGCTGGCGCTACCTATTTACATAAAATTAACATACGGGTAGTGTGTTCATGGGTAATAAATCTACCTTCACATGTAATGCAGTTCAGAGAATATTGAGTCCATAAAGAGTCTTGAAAGAAAGCCATGGTTGTGTTGGTTGTTCTCTCCAACTCCCTGCAACAGAAACAGGATGGATGGAGTAAAGTTATCCTACCAGACATAGGAGTCCTGAATGGGCCCACAAGTCTTATATATCTCGCCTGATCGAGCCTGATCGGGTGATGAGCGTGGTATCATGTTGCAAGTGGCTTTATGGCTTAGCTTACTAACTGTAAATGCATAAGAGTAATACTCTTAGCATTTCTCAATTTTAGGGCTACACCACAATGAATGCGCCCGATCTCGGAAGCTAAGCAGTTTCGGGCCTAGTTACTACCTGGATGGGAGACCGCCTGGGAATACCAGGTGCTGTAGGCTTTTTTGTGCTCCATGTTCAGGCAGTGAGCCATTTCTCAATTGGCTTTCAAAACTGCATGGTCTAGCCAACTAGATGCTTAAAGGTACAAATCTCAGAAGGCCCAAAGCCTACGGCCACACCACACTGAATGCGCCTGATCTGGTCTGATCTCAGAAGCTACGCAGTGTCGGGCCTAGTTAGTACCTGGATGGGAGACCGCCTGGGAATACCAGGTGCTGTAGGCTTTTTTGTGCTCCATGTTCAGGCAGTGAGCCATTTCTCAATTGGCTTTCAAAACTGCATGGTCTAGCCAACTAGATGCTTAAAGGTACAAATCTCAGAAGGCCCAGAGCCTACGGCCACACCACACTGAATGCGTCTGATCTCAGAAGCAAAGCAGTGTCGGGCATAGTTAATACCTGGATGGGAGACCGCCTGGGAATACCAGGTGCTGTAGGCTTTTTTGTGCTCCATGTTCAGGCAGTGAGCCATTTCTCAATTGGCTTTCAAAACTGCATGGTCTAGCCAACTAGATGCTTAAAGGTACAAATCTCAGAAAGCCCAGAGCCTACGGCCACACCACACTGAATGTGCCTGATCTCGTCTGATCTCAGAAGCTAAGCAGTGTCGGGCCTAGTTAGTACCTGGATGGGAGACCGCCTGGGAATACCAGGTGCTGTAGGCTTTTTTTGTGCTCTATGATTAGTAATTGTGCCACTTCTCAATTTTTTTTTAAATTTGCTTATGATTCCAAAATAAATGTATCCCTTTTAATAGCGGAAATGTTGGACAACAACATGAGGGCTGGCGCTACCTATTTACATAAAATTAACATACGGGTAGTGTGTTCATGGGTAATAAATCTACCTTCACATGTAATGCAGTTCAGAGAATATTGAGTCCATAAAGAGTCTTGAAAGAAAGCCATGGTTGTGTTGGTTGTTCTCTCCAACTCCCTGCAACAGAAACAGGATGGATGGAGTAAAGTGATCCTACCAGACATAGGAGTCCTGAATGGGCCCACAAGTCTTATATATCTCGCCTGATCGAGCCTGATCGGGTGATGAGCGTGGTATCATGTTGCAAGTGGCTTTATGGCTTAGCTTACTAACTGTAAATGCATAAGAGTAATACTCTTCGCATTTCTCAATTTTAGTGCTACACCACAATGAATGCGCCCGATCTCGGAAGCTAAGCAGTTTCGGGCCTAGTTAGTACCTGGATGGGAGACCGCCTGGGAATACCAGGTGCTGTAGGCTTTTTTGTGCTCCATGTTCAGGCAGTGAGCCATTTCTCAATTGGCTTTCAAAACTGCATGGTCTAGCCAACTAGATGCTTAAAGGTACAAATCTCAGAAGGCCCAGAGCCTACGGCCACACCACACTGAATGCGCCTGATCTCGTCTGATCTCAGAAGCTAAGCAGTGTCGGGCCTAGTTAGTACCTGGATGGGAGACCGCCTGGGAATACCAGGTGCTGTAGGCTTTTTTGTGCTCCATGTTCAGGCAGTGAGCCATTTCTCAATTGGCTTTCAAAACTGCATGGTCTAGCCAACTAGATGCTTAAAGGTACAAATCTCAGAAGGCCCAGAGCCTACAGCCACACCACACTGAATGCGCCTGATCTCATCTGATCTCAGAAGCTAAGCAGTGTCGGGCCTAGTTAGTACCTGGATGGGAGACCGCCTGGGAATACCAGGTTCTGTAGGCTTTTTTGTGCGCTATGATTAGTAATTGTGCCAATTCTCAATTTCTTTTTAAATTTGCTTATGATTCCAAAATAAATGTATCCCTTTTAATAGCGGAAATGTTGGACAACAACATGAGGGCTGGCGCTACCTATTTACATAAAATTAACATACGGGTAGTGTGTTCATGGGTAATAAATCTACCTTCACATGTAATGCAGTTCAGAGAATATTGAGTCCATAAAGAGTCTTGAAAGAAAGCCATGGTTGTGTTGGTTGTTCTCTCCAACTCCCTGCAACAGAAACAGGATGGATGGAGTAAAGTTATCCTACCAGACATAGGAGTCCTGAATGGGCCCACAAGTCTTATATATCTCGCCTGATCGAGCCTGATCGGGTGATGAGCGTGGTATCATGTTGCAAGTGGCTTTATGGCTTAGCTTACTAACTGTAAATGCATAAGAGTAATACTCTTAGCATTTCTCAATTTTAGGGCTACACCACAATGAATGCGCCCGATCTCGGAAGCTAAGCAGTTTCGGGCCTAGTTAGTACCTGGATGGGAGACCGCCTGGGAATACCAGGTGCTGTAGGCTTTTTTGTGCTCCATGTTCAGGCAGTGAGCCATTTCTCAATTGGCTTTCAAAACTGCATGGTCTAGCCAACTAGATGCTTAAAGGTACAAATCTCAGAAGGCCCAGAGCCTACGGCCACACCACACTGAATGCGCCTGATCTCGTCTGATCTCAGAAGCTAAGCAGTGTCGGGCCTAGTTAGTACCTGGATGGGAGACCGCCTGGGAATACCAGGTGCTGTAGGCTTTTTTGTGCTCCATGTTCAGGCAGTGAGCCATTTCTCAATTGGCTTTCAAAACTGCATGGTCTAGCCAACTAGATGCTTAAAGGTACAAATCTCAGAAGGCCCAGAGCCTACAGCCACACCACACTGAATGCGCCTGATCTCATCTGATCTCAGAAGCTAAGCAGTGTCGGGCTTAGTTAGTACCTGGATGGGAGACCGCCTGGGAATACCAGGTTCTGTAGGCTTTTTTGTGCGCTATGATTAGTAATTGTGCCAATTCTCAATTTCCTTTTAAATTTGCTTATGATTCCAAAATAAATGTATCCCTTTTAATAGCGGAAATGTTGGACAACAACATGAGGGCTGGCGCTACCTATTTACATAAAATTAACATACGGGTAGTGTGTTCATGGGTAATAAATCTACCTTCACATGTAATGCAGTTCAGAGAATATTGAGTCCATAAAGAGTCTTGAAAGAAAGCCATGGTTGTGTTGGTTGTTCTCTCCAACTCCCTGCAACAGAAACAGGATGGATGGAGTAAAGTTATCCTACCAGACATAGGAGTCCTGAATGGGCCCACAAGTCTTATATATCTCGCCTGATCGAGCCTGATCGGGTGATGAGCGTGGTATCATGTTGCAAGTGGCTTTATGGCTTAGCTTACTAACTGTAAATGCATAAGAGTAATACTCTTAGCATTTCTCAATTTTAGGGCTACACCACAATGAATGCGCCCGATCTCGGAAGCTAAGCAGTTTCGGGCCTAGTTACTACCTGGATGGGAGACCGCCTGGGAATACCAGGTGCTGTAGGCTTTTTTGTGCTCCATGTTCAGGCAGTGAGCCATTTCTCAATTGGCTTTCAAAACTGCATGGTCTAGCCAACTAGATGCTTAAAGGTACAAATCTCAGAAAGCCCACAGCCTACGGCCACACCACACTGAATGCGCCTGATCTCGTCTGATCTCAGAAGCTAAGCAGTGTCGGGTCTAGTTAGTACCTGGATGGGAGACCGCCTGGGAATACCAGGTGCTGTAGGCTTTTTTGTGCTCCATGTTCAGGCAGTGAGCCATTTCTCAATTGGCTTTCAAAACTGCATGGTCTAGCCAACTAGATGCTTAAAGGTACAAATCTCAGAAGGCCCAAAGCCTACGGCCACACCACACTGAATGCGCCTGATCTCGTCTGATCTCAGAAGCTACGCAGTGTCGGGCCTAGTTAGTACCTGGATGGGAGACCGCCTGGGAATACCAGGTGCTGTAGGCTTTTTTGTGCTCCATGTTCAGGCAGTGAGCCATTTCTCAATTGGCTTTCAAAACTGCATGGTCTAGCCAACTAGATGCTTAAAGGTACAAATCTCAGAAGGCCCAGAGCCTACAGCCACACCACACTGAATGCGCCAGATCTCGTCTGATCTCAGAAGCTAAGCAGTGTCAGGCCTAGTTAGTACCTGGATGGGAGACCGCCTGGGAATACCAGGTTCTGTAGGCTTTTTTGTGCTCTATGATTAGTAATTGTGCCACTTCTCAATTTCTTTTTAAATTTGCTTATGATTCCAAAATAAATGTATCCCTTTTAATAGCGGAAATGTTGGACAACAACATGAGGGCTGGCGCTACCTATTTACATAAAATTAACATACGGGTAGTGTGTTCATGGGTAATAAATCTACCTTCACATGTAATGCAGTTCAGAGAATATTGAGTCCATAAAGAGTCTTGAAAGAAAGCCATGGTTGTGTTGGTTGTTCTCTCCAACTCCCTGCAACAGAAACAGGATGGATGGAGTAAAGTTATCCTACCAGACATAGGAGTCCTGAATGGGCCCACAAGTCTTATATATCTCGCCTGATCGAGCCTGATCGGGTGATGAGCGTGGTATCATGTTGCAAGTGGCTTTATGGCTTAGCTTACTAACTGTAAATGCATAAGAGTAATACTCTTAGCATTTCTCAATTTTAGGGCTACACCACAATGAATGCGCCCGATCTCGGAAGCTAAGCAGTTTCGGGCCTAGTTACTACCTGGATGGGAGACCGCCTGGGAATACCAGGTGCTGTAGGCTTTTTTGTGCTCCATGTTCAGGCAGTGAGCCATTTCTCAATTGGCTTTCAAAACTGCATGGTCTAGCCAACTAGATGCTTAAAGGTACAAATCTCAGAAAGCCCAGAGCCTACGGCCACACCACAGTGAATGCGCCTGATCTCGTCTGATCTCAGAAGCTAAGCAGTGTCGGGCCTAGTTAGTACCTGAATGGGAGACCGCCTGGGAATACCAGGTGCTGTAGGCTTTTTTGTGCTCCATGTTCAGGCAGTGAGCCATTTCTCAATTGGCTTTCAAAACTGCAAGGTCTAGCCAACTAGATGCTTAAAGGTACAAATCTCAGAAAGCCCAGAGCCTACGGCCACACCACAGTGAATGTGCCTGATCTCGTCTGATCTCAGAAGCTAAGCAGTGTCGGGCCTAGTTAGTACCTGAATGGGAGACCGCCTGGGAATACCAGGTGCTGTAGGCTTTTTTGTGCTCCATGTTCAGGCAGTGAGCCATTTCTCAATTGGCTTTCAAAACTGCAAGGTCTAGCCAACTAGATGCTTAAAGGTACAAATCTCAGAAGGCCCAGAGCCTACAGCCACACCACACTGAATGCGCCTGATCTCGTCTGATCTCAGAAGCTAAGCAGTGTCGGGCCTAGTTACTACCTGGATGGGAGACCGCCTGGGAATACCAGGTTCTGTAGGCTTTTTTGTGCTCTATGATTAGTAATTGTGCCACTTCTCAATTTCTTTTTAAATTTGCTTATGATTCCAAAATAAATGTATCCCTTTTAATAGCGGAAATGTTGGACAACAACATGAGGGCTGGCGCTACCTATTTACATAAAATTAACATACGGGTAGTGTGTTCATGGGTAATAAATCTACCTTCACATGTAATGCAGTTCAGAGAATATTGAGTCCATAAAGAGTCTTGAAAGAAAGCCATGGTTGTGTTGGTTGTTCTCTCCAACTCCCTGCAACAGAAACAGGATGGATGGAGTAAAGTTATCCAACCAGACATAGGAGTCCTGAATGGGCCCACAAGTCTTATATATCTCGCCTGATCGAGCCTGATCCAGCGCTGATCGGGTGATGAGCGTGGTATCATGTTGCAAGTGGCTTTATGGCTTAGCTTACTAACTGTAAATGCAAAAGAGTAATACTCTTAGCATTTCTCAATTTTAGGGTTACACCACAATGAATGCGCCCGATCTCGGAAGCTAAGCAGTTTCGGGCCTAGTTAGTACCTGGATGGGAGACCGCCTGGGAATACCAGGTGCTGTAGGCTTTTTTGTGCTCCATGTTCAGGCAGTGAGCCATTTCTCAATTGGCTTTCAAAACTGCATGGTCTAGCCAACTAGATGCTTAAAGGTACAAATCTCAGAAAGCCCAGAGCCTACGGCCACACCACACTGAATGCGCCTGATCTCGTCTGATCTCAGAAGCTAAGCAGTGTCGGGCCTAGTTAGTACCTGGATGGGAGACCGCCTGGGAATACCAGGTGCTGTAGGCTTTTTTGTGCTCCATGTTCAGGCAGTGAGCCATTTCTCAATTGGCTTTCAAAACTGCATGGTCTAGCCAACTAGATGCTTAAAGGTACAAATCTCAGAAGGCACAGAGCCTACGGCCACACCACACTGAATGCGTCTGATCTCAGAAGCAAAGCAGTGTCGGGCCTAGTTAATACCTGGATGGGAGACCGCCTGGGAATACCAGGTGCTGTAGGCTTTTTTGTGCTTCATGTTCAGGCAGTGAGCCATTTCTCAATTGGCTTTCAAAACTGCATGGTCTAGCCAACTAGATGCTTAAAGGTACAAATCTCAGAAAGCCCAGAGCCTACGGCCACACCACACTGAATGTGCCTGATCTCGTCTGATCTCAGAAGCTAAGCAGTGTCGGGCCTAGTTAGTACCTGGATGGGAGACCGCCTGGGAATACCAGGTGCTGTAGGCTTTTTTTGTGCTCTATGATTAGTAATTGTGCCACTTCTCAATTTCTTTTTAAATTTGCTTATGATTCCAAAATAAATGTATCCCTTTTAATAGCGGAAATGTTGGACAACAACATGAGGGCTGGCGCTACCTATTTACATAAAATTCACATACGGGTAGTGTGTTCATGGGTAATAAATCTACCTTCACATGTAATGCAGTTCAGAGAATATTGAGTCCATAAAGAGTCTTGAAAGAAAGCCATGGTTGTGTTGGTTGTTCTCTCCAACTCCCTGCAACAGAAACAGGATGGATGGAGTAAAGTTATCCTACCAGACATAGGAGTCCTGAATGGGCCCACAAGTCTTATATATCTCGCCTGATCGAGCCTGATCGGGTGATGAGCGTGGTATCATGTTGCAAGTGGCTTTATGGCTTAGCTTACTAACTGTAAATGCATAAGAGTAATACTCTTCGCATTTCTCAATTTTAGGGCTACACCACAATGAATGCGCCCGATCTCGGAAGCTAAGCAGTTTCGGGCCTAGTTACTACCTGGATGGGAGACCGCCTGGGAATACCAGGTGCTGTAGGCTTTTTTGTGCTCCATGTTCAGGCAGTGAGCCATTTCTCAATTGGCTTTCAAAACTGCATGGTCTAGCCAACTAGATGCTTAAAGGTACAAATCTCAGAAGGCCCAGAGCCTACAGCCACACCACACTGAATGCGCCTGATCTCGTCTGATCTCAGAAGCTAAGCAGTGTCGGGCCTAGTTAGTACCTGGATGGGAGACCGCCTGGGAATACCAGGTTCTGTAGGCTTTTTTGTGCGCTATGATTAGTAATTGTGCCAATTCTCAATTTCTTTTTAAATTTGCTTATGATTCCAAAATAAATGTATCCCTTTTAATAGCGGAAATGTTGGACAACAACATGAGGGCTGGCGCTACCTATTTACATAAAATTAACATACGGGTAGTGTGTTCATGGGTAATAAATCTACCTTCACATGTAATGCAGTTCAGAGAATATTGAGTCCATAAAGAGTCTTGAAAGAAAGCCATGGTTGTGTTGGTTGTTCTCTCCAACTCCCTGCAACAGAAACAGGATGGATGGAGTAAAGTTATCCTACCAGACATAGGAGTCCTGAATGGGCCCACAAGTCTTATATATCTCGCCTGATCGAGCCTGATCGGGTGATGAGCGTGGTATCATGTTGCAAGTGGCTTTATGGCTTAGCTTACTAACTGTAAATGCATAAGAGTAATACTCTTAGCATTTCTCAATTTTAGGGCTACACCACAATGAATGCGCCCGATCTCGGAAGCTAAGCAGTTTCGGGCCTAGTTACTACCTGGATGGGAGACCGCCTGGGAATACCAGGTGCTGTAGGCTTTTTTGTGCTCCATGTTCAGGCAGTGAGCCATTTCTCAATTGTCTTTCAAAACTGCATGGTCTAGCCAACTAGATGCTTAAAGGTACAAATCTCAGAAAGCCCAGAGCCTACGGCCACACCACACTGAATGCGTCTGATCTCAGAAGCTAAGCAGTGTCGGGCCTAGTTAGTACCTGGATGGGAGACTGCCTGGGAATACCAGGTGCTGTAGGCTTTTTTGTGCTCCATGTTCAGGCAGTGAGCCATTTCTCAATTGGCTTTCAAAACTGCATGGTCTAGCCAACTAGATGCTTAAAGGTACAAATCTCAGAAGGCCCAAAGCCTACGGCCACACCACACTGAATGCGCCTGATCTCGTCTGATCTCAGAAGCTACGCAGTGTCGGGCCTAGTTAGTACCTGGATGGGAGACCGCCTGGGAATACCAGGTGCTGTAGGCTTTTTTGTGCTCCATGTTCAGGCAGTGAGCCATTTCTCAATTGGCTTTCAAAACTGCATGGTCTAGCCAACTAGATGCTTAAAGGTACAAATCTCAGAAGGCCCAGAGCCTACGGCCACACCACACTGAATGCGTCTGATCTCAGAAGCAAAGCAGTGTCGGGCATAGTTAATACCTGGATGGGAGACCGCCTGGGAATACCAGGTGCTGTAGGCTTTTTTGTGCTCCATGTTCAGGCAGTGAGCCATTTCTCAATTGGCTTTCAAAACTGCATGGTCTAGCCAACTAGATGCTTAAAGGTACAAATCTCAGAAAGCCCAGAGCCTACGGCCACACCACACTGAATGTGCCTGATCTCGTCTGATCTCAGAAGCTAAGCAGTGTCGGGCCTAGTTAGTACCTGGATGGGAGACCGCCTGGGAATACCAGGTGCTGTAGGCTTTTTTTGTGCTCTATGATTAGTAATTGTGCCACTTCTCAATTTCTTTTTAAATTTGCTTATGATTCCAAAATAAATGTATCCCTTTTAATAGCGGAAATGTTGGACAACAACATGAGGGCTGGCGCTACCTATTTACATAAAATTAACATACGGGTAGTGTGTTCATGGGTAATAAATCTACCTTCACATGTAATGCAGTTCAGAGAATATTGAGTCCATAAAGAGTCTTGAAAGAAAGCCATGGTTGTGTTGGTTGTTCTCTCCAACTCCCTGCAACAGAAACAGGATGGATGGAGTAAAGTGATCCTACCAGACATAGGAGTCCTGAATGGGCCCACAAGTCTTATATATCTCGCCTGATCGAGCCTGATCGGGTGATGAGCGTGGTATCATGTTGCAAGTGGCTTTATGGCTTAGCTTACTAACTGTAAATGCATAAGAGTAATACTCTTCGCATTTCTCAATTTTAGTGCTACACCACAATGAATGCGCCCGATCTCGGAAGCTAAGCAGTTTCGGGCCTAGTTAGTACCTGGATGGGAGACCGCCTGGGAATACCAGGTGCTGTAGGCTTTTTTGTGCTCCATGTTCAGGCAGTGAGCCATTTCTCAATTGGCTTTCAAAACTGCATGGTCTAGCCAACTAGATGCTTAAAGGTACAAATCTCAGAAGGCCCAGAGCCTACGGCCACACCACACTGAATGCGCCTGATCTCGTCTGATCTCAGAAGCTAAGCAGTGTCGGGCCTAGTTAGTACCTGGATGGGAGACCGCCTGGGAATACCAGGTGCTGTAGGCTTTTTTGTGCTCCATGTTCAGGCAGTGAGCCATTTCTCAATTGGCTTTCAAAACTGCATGGTCTAGCCAACTAGATGCTTAAAGGTACAAATCTCAGAAGGCCCAGAGCCTACAGCCACACCACACTGAATGCGCCTGATCTCATCTGATCTCAGAAGCTAAGCAGTGTCGGGCCTAGTTAGTACCTGGATGGGAGACAGCCTGGGAATACCAGGTTCTGTAGGCTTTTTTGTGCGCTATGATTAGTAATTGTGCCAATTCTCAATTTCTTTTTAAATTTGCTTATGATTCCAAAATAAATGTATCCCTTTTAATAGCGGAAATGTTGGACAACAACATGAGGGCTGGCGCTACCTATTTACATAAAATTAACATACGGGTAGTGTGTTCATGGGTAACAAATCTACCTTCACATGTAATGCAGTTCAGAGAATATTGAGTCCATAAAGAGTCTTGAAAGAAAGCCATGGTTGTGTTGGTTGTTCTCTCCAACTCCCTGCAACAGAAACAGGATGGATGGAGTAAAGTTATCCTACCAGACATAGGAGTCCTGAATGGGCCCACAAGTCTTATATATCTCGCCTGATCGAGCCTGATCGGGTGATGAGCGTGGTATCATGTTGCAAGTGGCTTTATGGCTTAGCTTACTAACTGTAAATGCATAAGAGTAATACTCTTAGCATTTCTCAATTTTAGGGCTACACCACAATGAATGCGCCCGATCTCGGAAGCTAAGCAGTTTCGGGCCTAGTTACTACCTGGATGGGAGACCGCCTGGGAATACCAGGTGCTGTAGGCTTTTTTGTGCTCCATGTTCAGGCAGTGAGCCATTTCTCAATTGGCTTTCAAAACTGCATGGTCTAGCCAACTAGATGCTTAAAGGTACAAATCTCAGAAGGCCCAGAGCCTACGGCCACACCACACTGAATGCGCCTGATCTCGTCTGATCTCAGAAGCTAAGCAGTGTCGGGCCTAGTTAGTACCTGGATGGGAGACCGCCTGGGAATACCAGGTGCTGTAGGCTTTTTTGTGCTCCATGTTCAGGCAGTGAGCCATTTCTCAATTGGCTTTCAAAACTGCATGGTCTAGCCAACTAGATGCTTAAAGGTACAAATCTCAGAAGGCCCAGAGCCTACAGCCACACCACACTGAATGCGCCTGATCTCAGAAGCTAAGCAGTGTCGGGCTTAGTTAGTACCTGGATGGGAGACCGCCTGGGAATACCAGGTTCTGTAGGCTTTTTTGTGCGCTATGATTAGTAATTGTGCCAATTCTCAATTTCCTTTTAAATTTGCTTATGATTCCAAAATAAATGTATCCCTTTTAATAGCGGAAATGTTGGACAACAACATGAGGGCTGGCGCTACCTATTTACATAAAATTAACATACGGGTAGTGTGTTCATGGGTAATAAATCTACCTTCACATGTAATGCAGTTCAGAGAATATTGAGTCCATAAAGAGTCTTGAAAGAAAGCCATGGTTGTGTTGGTTGTTCTCTCCAACTCCCTGCAACAGAAACAGGATGGATGGAGTAAAGTTATCCTACCAGACATAGGAGTCCTGAATGGGCCCACAAGTCTTATATATCTCGCCTGATCGAGCCTGATTGGGTGATGAGCGTGGTATCATGTTGCAAGTGGCTTTATGGCTTAGCTTACTAACTGTAAATGCATAAGAGTAATACTCTTAGCATTTCTCAATTTTAGGGCTACACCACAATGAATGCGCCCGATCTCGGAAGCTAAGCAGTTTCGGGCCTAGTTACTACCTGGATGGGAGACCGCCTGGGAATACCAGGTGCTGTAGGCTTTTTTGTGCTCCATGTTCAGGCAGTGAGCCATTTCTCAATTGGCTTTCAAAACTGCATGGTCTAGCCAACTAGATGCTTAAAGGTACAAATCTCAGAAAGCCCAGAGCCTACGGCCACACCACACTGAATGCGCCTGATCTCGTCTGATCTCAGAAGCTAAGCAGTGTCGGGTCTAGTTAGTACCTGGATGGGAGACCGCCTGGGAATACCAGGTGCTGTAGGCTTTTTTGTGCTCCATGTTCAGGCAGTGAGCCATTTCTCAATTGGCTTTCAAAACTGCATGGTCTAGCCAACTAGATGCTTAAAGGTACAAATCTCAGAAGGCCCAAAGCCTACGGCCACACCACACTGAATGCGCCTGATCTCGTCTGATCTCAGAAGCTACGCAGTGTCGGGCCTAGTTAGTACCTGGATGGGAGACCGCCTGGGAATACCAGGTGCTGTAGGCTTTTTTGTGCTCCATGTTCAGGCAGTGAGCCATTTCTCAATTGGCTTTCAAAACTGCATGGTCTAGCCAACTAGATGCTTAAAGGTACAAATCTCAGAAGGCCCAGAGCCTACGGCCACACCACACTGAATGCGCCAGATCTCGTCTGATCTCAGAAGCTAAGCAGTGTCAGGCCTAGTTAGTACCTGGATGGGAGACCGCCTGGGAATACCAGGTTCTGTAGGCTTTTTTGTGCTCTATGATTAGTAATTGTGCCACTTCTCAATTTCTTTTTAAATTTGCTTATGATTCCAAAATAAATGTATCCCTTTTAATAGCGGAAATGTTGGACAACAACATGAGGGCTGGCGCTACCTATTTACATAAAATTAACATACGGGTAGTGTGTTCATGGGTAATAAATCTACCTTCACATGTAATGCAGTTCAGAGAATATTGAGTCCATAAAGAGTCTTGAAAGAAAGCCATGGTTGTGTTGGTTGTTCTCTCCAACTCCCTGCAACAGAAACAGGATGGATGGAGTAAAGTTATCCTACCAGACATAGGAGTCCTGAATGGGCCCACAAGTCTTATATATCTCGCCTGATCGAGCCTGATCGGGTGATGAGCGTGGTATCATGTTGCAAGTGGCTTTATGGCTTAGCTTACTAACTGTAAATGCATAAGAGTAATACTCTTAGCATTTCTCAATTTTAGGGCTACACCACAATGAATGCGCCCGATCTCGGAAGCTAAGCAGTTTCGGGCCTAGTTACTACCTGGATGGGAGACCGCCTGGGAATACCAGGTGCTGTAGGCTTTTTTGTGCTCCATGTTCAGGCAGTGAGCCATTTCTCAATTGGCTTTCAAAACTGCATGGTCTAGCCAACTAGATGCTTAAAGGTACAAATCTCAGAAAGCCCAGAGCCTACGGCCACACCACAGTGAATGCGCCTGATCTCGTCTGATCTCAGAAGCTAAGCAGTGTCGGGCCTAGTTAGTACCTGAATGGGAGACCGCCTGGGAATACCAGGTGCTGTAGGCTTTTTTGTGCTCCATGTTCAGGCAGTGAGCCATTTCTCAATTGGCTTTCAAAACTGCAAGGTCTAGCCAACTAGATGCTTAAAGGTACAAATCTCAGAAAGCCCAGAGCCTACGGCCACACCACAGTGAATGCGCCTGATCTCGTCTGATCTCAGAAGCTAAGCAGTGTCGGGCCTAGTTAGTACCTGAATGGGAGACCGCCTGGGAATACCAGGTGCTGTAGGCTTTTTTGTGCTCCATGTTCAGGCAGTGAGCCATTTCTCAATTGGCTTTCAAAACTGCATGGTCTAGCCAACTAGATGCTTAAAGGTACAAATCTCAGAAGGCCCAGAGCCTACGGCCACACCACACTGAATGCGTCTGATCTCAGAAGCTAAGCAGTGTCGGGCCTAGTTAGTACCTGGATGGGAGACCGCCTGGGAATACCAGGTGCTGTAGGCTTTTTTGTGCTACATGTTCAGGCAGTGAGCCATTTCTCAATTGGCTTTCAAAACTGCATGGTCTAGCCAACTAGATGCTTAAAGGTACAAATCTCAGAAGGCCCAGAGCCTACGGCCACACCACACTGAATGCGCCTGATCTCGTCTGATCTCAGAAGCTAAGCAGTGTCGGGCCTAGTTAGTACCTCGATGGGAGACGGCCTGGGAATACCAGGTTCTGTAGGCTTTTTTGTGCTCTATGATTAGTAATTGTGCCACTTCTCAATTTCTTTTTAAATTTGCTTATGATTCCAAAATAAATGTATCCCTTTTAATAGCGGAAATGTTGGACAACAACATGAGGGCTGGCGCTACCTATTTACATAAAATTAACATACGGGTAGTGTGTTCATGGGTAATAAATCTACCTTCACATGTAATGCAGTTCAGAGAATATTGAGTCCATAAAGAGTCTTGAAAGAAAGCCATGGTTGTGTTGGTTGTTCTCTCCAACTCCCTGCAACAGAAACAGGATGGATGGAGTAAAGTTATTCTACCAGACATAGGAGTCCTGAATGGGCCCACAAGTCTTATATATCTCGCCTGATCGAGCCTGATCGGGTGATGAGCGTGGTATCATGTTGCAAGTGGCTTTATGGCTTAGCTTACTAACTGTAAATGCATAAGAGTAATACTCTTAGCATTTCTCAATTTTAGGGCTACACCACAATGAATGCGCCCGATCTCGGAAGCTAAGCAGTTTCCGGCCTAGTTAGTACCTGGATGGGAGACCGCCTGGGAATCCCAGGTGCTGTAGGCTTTTTTGTGCTCCATGTTCAGGCAGTGAGCCATTTCTCAATTGGCTTTCAAAACTGCATCGTCTAGCCAACTAGATGCTTAAAGGTACAAATCTCAGAAAGCCCAGAGCCTACGGCCACACCACAGTGAATGCGCCAGATCTCGTCTGATCTCAGAAACTAAGCAGTGTCGGGCCTAGTTAGTACCTGAATGGGAGACCGCCTGGGAATACCAGGTGCTGTAGGCTTTTTTGTGCTCCATGTTCAGGCAGTGAGCCATTTCTCAATTGGCTTTCAAAACTGCATGGTCTAGCCAACTAGATGCTTAAAGGTACAAATCTCAGAAGGCTCAGAGCCTACCGCCACACCACACTGAATGCGCCTGATCTCGTCTGATCTCAGAAGCTAAGCAGTGTCGGGCCTAGTTAGTACCTGGATGGGAGACCGCCTGGGAATACCAGGTGCTGTAGGCTTTTTTTGTGCTCCATGTTCAGGCAGTGAGCCATTTCTCAATTGGCTTTCAAAACTGCATGGTCTAGCCAACTAGATGCTTAAAGGTACAAATCTCAGAAGGCCCAGAGCCTATGGCCACACCACACTGAATGCGCCTGATCTCAGAAGCTAAGCAGTGTCGGGCCTAGTTAGTACCTGGATGGGAGACCACCTGGGAATACCAGGTGCTGTAGGCTTTTTTGTGCTCCATGTTCAGGCAGTGAGCCATTTCTCAATTGGCTTTCAAAACTGCATGGTCTAGCCAACTAGATGCTTAAAGGTACAAATCTCAGAAGGCCCAGAGCCTACGGCCACACCACACTGAATGCGTCTGATCTCAGAAGCTAAGCAGTGTCGGGCCTAATTAGTACCTGGATGGGAGACGGCCTGGGAATACCAGTTTCTGTAGGCTTTTTTGTGCTCTATGATTAGTAATTGTGCCACTTCTCAATTTCTTTTTAAATTTGCTTATGATTCCAAAATAAATGTATCCCTTTTAATAGCGGAAATGTTGGACAACAACATGAGGGCTGGCGCTACCTATTTACATAAAATTAACATACGGGTAGTGTGTTCATGGGTAATAAATCTACCTTCACATCTAATGCAGTTCAGAGAATATTGAGTCCATAAAGAGTCTTGAAAGAAAGCCATGGTTGTGTTGGTTGTTCTCTCCAACTCCCTGCAACAGAAACAGGATGGATGGAGTAAAGTTATCCTACTAGACATAGGAGTCCTGAATGGGCCCACAAGTCTTATATATCTCGCCTGATCGAGCCTGATCGGGTGATGAGCGTGGTATCATGTTGCAAGTGGCTTTATGGCTTAGCTTACTAACTGTAAATGCATAAGAGTAATACTCTTAGCATTTCTCAATTTTAGGGCTACACCACAATGAATGCGCCTGATCTCCGAAGCTAAGCAATTTCGGGCCTAGTTAGTACCTGGATGGGAGACCGCCTGGGAATACCAGGTGCTGTAGGCTTTTTTGTGCTCCATGTTCAGGCAGTGAGCCATTTCTCAATTGGCTTTCAAAACTGCATGGTCTAGCCAACTAGATGCTTAAAGGTACAAATCTCAGAAGGCCCAGAGCCTACGGCCACACCACACTGAATGTGTCTGATCTCAGAAGCTAAGCAGTGTCGGGCCTAGTTAGTACCTGGATGGGAGACTGCCTGGGAATACCAGGTGCTGTAGGCTTTTTTGTGCTCCATGTTCAGGCAGTGAGCCATTTCTCAATTGGCTTTCAAAACTGCATGGTCTAGCCAACTAGATGCTTAAAAGTACAAATCTCAGAAGTGCCAGAGCCTACAGCCACACCACACTGATCTCAGAAGCTAAGCAGTGTCGGGCCTAGTTAATACCTGGATGGGAGACCGCCTGGGAATACCAGGTGCTGTAGGCTTTTTTGTGCTCCATGTTCAGGCAGTGAGCCATTTCTCAATTGGCTTTCAAAACTGCATGGTCTAGCCAACTAGATGCTTAAAGGTACAAATCACATAAGGCCCAGACCCTACGGCCACACCACACTGAATGTGCCTGATCTCGTCTGATCTCAGAAGCTAAGCAGTGTCGGGCCTAGTTAGTACCTGGATGGGAGACGGCCTGGGAATACCAGGTGCTGTAGGCTTTTTTGTGCTCTATGATTAGTAATTGTGCCACTTCTCAATTTCTTTTTAAATTTGCTTATGATTCCAAAATAAATGTATCCCTTTTAATAGCGGAAATGTTGGACAACAACATGAGGGCTGGCGCTACCTATTTACATAAAATTAACATACGGGTAGTGTGTTCATGGGTAATAAATCTACCTTCACATGTAATGCAGTTCAGAGAATATTGAGTCCATAAAGAGTCTTGAAAGAAAGCCATGGTTGTGTTGGTTGTTCTCTCCAACTCCCTGCAACAGAAACAGGATGGATGGAGTAAAGTTATCCTACCAGACATAGGAGTCCTGAATGGGCCCACAAGTCTTATATATCTCGCCTGATCGAGCCTGATCGGGTGATGAGCGTGGTATCATGTTGCAAGTGGCTTTATGGCTTAGCTTACTAACTGTAAATGCATAAGAGTAATAATCTTCGCATTTCTCAATTGTAGTGCTACACCACAATGAATGCGCCCGATCTTGGAAGCTAAGCAGTTTCGGGCCTAGTTAGTACCTGGATGGGAGACCGCCTGGGAATACCAGGTGCTGTAGGCTTTTTTGTGCTCCATGTTCAGGCAGTGAGCCATTTCTCAATTGGCTTTCAAAACTGCATGGTCTAGCCAACTAGATGCTTAAAGGTACAAATCTCAGAAGGCCCAGAGCCTACGGCCACACCACACTGAATGCGCCTGATCTCATCTGATCTCAGAAGCTAAGCAGTGTCGGGCCTAGTTAGTACCTGGATGGGAGACCGCCTGGGAATACCAGGTTCTGTAGGCTTTTTTGTGCTCTATGATTAGTAATTGTGCCAATTCGCAATTTCTTTTTAAATTTGCTTATGATTCCAAAATAAATGTATCCCTTTTAATAGCGGAAATGTTGGACAACAACATGAGGGCTGGCGCTACCTATTTACATAAAATTAACATACGGGTAGTGTGTTCATGGGTAATAAATCTACCTTCACATGTAATGCAGTTCAGAGAATATTGAGTCCATAAAGAGTCTTGAAAGAAAGCCATGGTTGTGTTGGTTGTTCTCTCCAACTCCCTGCAACAGAAACAGGATGGATGGAGTAAAGTTATCCTACCAGACATAGGAGTCCTGAATGGGCCCACAAGTCTTATATATCTCGCCTGATCGGGTGATGAGCGTCGTATCATGTTGCAAGTGGCTTTATGGCTTAGCTTACTAACTGTAAATGCATAAGAGTAATACTCTTAGCATTTCTCAATTTTAGGGCTACACCACAATGAATGCGCCCGATCTCGGAAGCTAAGCAGTTTCGGGCCTAGTTACTACCTGGATGGGAGACCGCCTGGGAATACCAGGTGCTGTAGGCTTTTTTGTGCTCCATGTTCAGGCAGTGAGCCATTTCTCAATTGGCTTTCAAAACTGCATGGTCTAGCCAACTAGATGCTTAAAGGTACAAATCTCAGAAAGCCCAGAGCCTACGGCCACACCACACTGAATGCGCCTGATCTCGTCTGATCTCAGAAGCTAAGCAGTGTCGGGCCTAGTTAGTACCTGGATGGGAGACCGCCTGGGAATACCAGGTGCTGTAGGCTTTTTTGTGCTCCATGTTCAGGCAGTGAGCCATTTCTCAATTGGCTTTCAAAACTGCATGGTCTAGCCAACTAGATGCTTAAAGGTACAAATCTCAGAAGGCCCAGAGCCTACGGCCACACCACACTGAATGCGCCTGATCTCGTCTGATCTCAGAAACTAAGCAGTGTTGGGCCTAGTTAGTACCTGGATGGGAGACCGCCTGGGAATACCAGGTGCTGTAGGCTTTTTTGTGCTCCATGTTCAGGCAGTGAGCCATTTCTCAATTGGCTTTCAAAACTGCATGGTCTAGCCAACTAGATGCTTAAAGGTACAAATCTCAGAAGGCTCAGAGCCTACGGCCACACCACACTGAATGCGCCAGATCTCGTCTGATCTCAGAAGCTAAGCAGTGTCAGGCCTAGTTAGTACATGGATGGGAGACCGCCTGGGAATACCAGGTTCTGTAGGCTTTTTTGTGCTCTATGATTAGTAATTGTGCCACTTCTCAATTTCTTTTTAAATTTGCTTATGATTCCAAAATAAATGTATCCCTTTTAATAGCGGAAATGTTGGACAACAACATGAGGGCTGGCGCTACCTATTTACATAAAATTAACATACGGGTAGTGTGTTCATGGGTAATAAATCTACCTTCACATGTAATGCAGTTCAGAGAATATTGAGTCCATAAAGAGTCTTGAAAGAAAGCCATGGTTGTGTTGGTTGTTCTCTCCAACTCCCTGCAACAGAAACAGGATGGATGGAGTAAAGTTATCCTACCAGACATAGGAGTCCTGAATGGGCCCACAAGTCTTATATATCTCGCCTGATCGAGCCTGATCGGGTGATGAGCGTGGTATCATGTTGCAAGTGGCTTTATGGCTTAGCTTACTAACTGTAAATGCATAAGAGTAATAATCTTAGCATTTCTCAATTTTAGGGCCACACCACAATGAATGCGCCAGATCTCGTCTGATCTCAGAAGCTAAGCAGTTTCGGGCCTAGTTAGTACCTGGATGGGAGACCGCCTGGGAATACCAGGTGCTGTAGGCTTTTTTGTGCTCCATGTTCAGGCAGTGAGCCATTTCTCAATTGGCTTTCAAAACTGCATGGTCTAGCCAACTAGATGCTTAAAGGTACAAATCTCAGAAAGCCCAGAGCCTACGGCCACACCACAGTGAATGCGCCTGATCTCGTTCTGATCTCAGAAGCTAAGCAGTGTCGGGCCTAGTTAGTACCTGAATGGGAGACCGCCTGGGAATACCAGGTGCTGTAGGCTTTTTTGTGCTCCATGTTCAGGCAGTGAGCCATTTCTCAATTGGCTTTCAAAACTGCATGGTCTAGCCAACTAGATGCTTAAAGGTACAAATCTCAGAAGGCCCAGAGCCTACCACACTGAATGCGTCTGATCTCAGAAGCTAAGCAGTGTCGGGCCTAGTTAGTACCTGGATGGGAGACCGCCTGGGAATACCAGGTGCTGTAGGCTTTTTTGTGCTACATGTTCAGGCAGTGAGCCATTTCTCAATTGGCTTTCAAAACTGCATGGTCTAGCCAACTAGATGCTTAAAGGTACAAATCTGAGAAGGCCCAGAGCCTACGGCCACACTACACTGAATGCGCCTGATCTCGTCTGATCTCAGAAGCTAAGCAGTGTCGGGCCTAGTTAGTACCTCGATGGGAGACGGCCTGGGAATACCAGGTTCTGTAGGCTTTTTTGTGCTCTATGATTAGTAATTGTGCCACTTCTCAATTTCTTTTTAAATTTGCTTATGATTCCAAAATAAATGTATCCCTTTTAATAGCGGAAATGTTGGACAACAACATGAGGGCTGGCGCTACCTATTTACATAAAATTAACATACGGGTAGTGTGTTCATGGGTAATAAATCTACCTTCACATGTAATGCAGTTCAGAGAATATTGAGTCCATAAAGAGTCTTGAAAGAAAGCCATGGTTGTGTTGGTTGTTCTCTCCAACTCCCTGCAACAGAAACAGGATGGATGGAGTAAAGTTATTCTACCAGACATAGGAGTCCTGAATGGGCCCACAAGTCTTATATATCTCGCCTGATCGAGCCTGATCGGGTGATGAGCGTGGTATCATGTTGCAAGTGGCTTTATGGCTTAGCTTACTAACTGTAAATGCATAAGAGTAATACTTTTAGCATTTCTCAATTTTAGGGCTACACCACAATGAATGCGCCCGATCTCGGAAGCTAAGCAGTTTCGGGCCTAGTTAGTACCTGGATGGGAGACCGCCTGGGAATACCAGGTGCTGTAGGCTTTTTTGTGCTCCATGTTCAGGCAGTGAGCCATTTCTCAATTGGCTTTCAAAACTGCATGGTCTAGCCATCTAGATGCTTAAAGGTACAAATCTCAAAAAGCCCAGAGCCTACGGCCACACCACACTGAATGCGCCTGATCTCGTCTGATCTCAGAAGCTAATCAGTGTTGGGCCTAGTTAGTACCTGAATGGGAGACGGCCTGGGAATACCAGGTGCTGTAGGCTTTTTTGTGCTCCATGTTCAGGCAGTGAGCCATTTCTCAATTGGCTTTCAAAACTGCATGGTCTAGCCAACTAGATGCTTAAAGGTACAAATCTCAGAAGGCCCAGAGCCTACGGCCACACCACACTGAATGCGCCTTATCTCGTCTGATCTCAGAAGCTAAGCAGTGTCGGGCCTAGTTAGTACCTGGATGGGAGACCGCCTGGGAATACCAGGTTCTGTAGGCTTTTTTGTGCTCTATGATTAGTAATTGTGCCACTTCTCAATTTCTTTTTAAATTTGCTTATGATTCCAAAATAAATGTATCCCTTTTAATAGCGGAAATGTTGGACAACAACATGAGGGCTGGCGCTACCTATTTACATAAAATTAACATACGGGTAGTGTGTTCATGGGTAATAAATCTACCTTCACATGTAATGCAGTTCAGAGAATATTGAGTCCATAAAGAGTCTTGAAAGAAAGCCATGGTTGTGTTGGTTGTTCTCTCCAACTCCCTGCAACAGAAACAGGATGGATGGAGTAAAGTTATCCTACCAGACATAGGAGTCCTGAATGGGCCCACAAGTCTTATATATCTCGCCTGATCGAGCCTGATCGGGTGATGAGCGTGGTATCATGTTGCAAGTGGCTTTATGGCTTAGCTTACTAACTGTAAATGCATAAGAGTAATACTCTTAGCATTTCTCAATTTTAGGGCTACACCACAATGAATGCGCCCGATCTCGGAAGCTAAGCAGTTTCGGGCCTAGTTAGTACCTGGATGGGAGACCGCCTGGGAATACCAGGTGCTGTAGGCTTTTTTGTGCTCCATGTTCAGGCAGTGAGCCATTTCTCAATTGGCTTTCAAAACTGCATGGTCTAGCCAACTAGATGCTTAAAGGTACAAATCTCAGAAAGCCCAGAGCCTACAGCCACACCACACTGAATGCGTCTGATCTCAGAAGCTAAGCAGTGTCGGGCCTAGTTAGTACCTGGATGGGAGACCGCCTGGGAATACCAGGTGCTGTAGGCTTTTTTGTGCTCCATGTTCAGGCAGTGAGCCATTTCTCAATTGGCTTTCAAAACTGCATGGTCTAGCCAAGTAGATGCTTAAAGGTACAAATCTCAGAAGGCCCAGAGCCTACGGCCACACCACACTGAATGCGCCTGATCTCGTCTGATCTCAGAAGCTAAGCAGTGTCGGGCCTAGTTAGTACCTGGATGGGAGACCGCCTGGGAATACCAGGTTCTGTAGGCTTTTTTGTGCTCTATGATTAGTAATTGTGCCACTTCTCAATTTCTTTTTAAATTTGCTTATGATTCCAAAATAAATGTATCCCTTTTAATAGCGGAAATGTTGGACAACAACATGAGGGCTGGCGCTACCTATTTACATAAAATTAACATACGGGTAGTGTGTTCATGGGTAATAAATCTACCTTCAGATGTAATGCAGTTCAGAGAATATTGAGTCCATAAAGAGTCTTGAAAGAAAGCCATGGTTGTGTTGGTTGTTCTCTCCAACTCCCTGCAACAGAAACAGGATGGATGGAGTAAAGTTATTCTACCAGACATAGGAGTCCTGAATGGGCCCACAAGTCTTATATATCTCGCCTGATCGAGCCTGATCGGGTGATGAGCGTGGTATCATGTTGCAAGTGGCTTTATGGCTTAGCTTACTAACTGTAAATGCATAAGAGTAATACTCTTAGCATTTCTCAATTTTAGGGCTACACCACAATGAATGCGCCCGATCTCGGAAGCTAAGCAGTTTCGGGCCTAGTTGGTACCTGGATGGGAGACCGCCTGGGAATACCAGGTGCTGTAGGCTTTTTTGTGCTCCATGTTCAGGCAGTGAGCCATTTCTCAATTGGCTTTCAAAACTGCATGGTCTAGCCAACTAGATGCTTAAAGGTACAAATCTCAGAAAGCCCAGAGCCTACGGCCACACCACAGTGAATGCGCCAGATCTCGTCTGATCTCAGAAGCTAAGCAGTGTCGGGCCTAGTTAGTGCCTGAATGGGAGACCGCCTGGGAATACCAGGTGCTGTAGGCTTTTTTGTGCTCCATGTTCAGGCAGTGAGCCATTTCTCAATTGGCTTTCAAAACTGCATGGTCTAGCCGACTAGATGCTTAAAGGTACAAATCTCAGAAGGCCCAGAGCCTACGGCCACACCACACTGAATGCGCCTGATCTCGTCTGATCTCAGAAGCTAAGCAGTGTCGGGCCTAGTTAGTACCTGGATGGGAGACCGCCTGGGAATACCAGGTGCTGTAGGCTTTTTTTGTGCTCCATGTTCAGGCAGTGAGCCATTTCTCAATTGGCTTTCAAAACTGCATGGTCTAGCCAACTAGATGCTTAAAGGTACAAATCTCAGAAGACCCAGAGCCTACTGCCACACCACACTGAATGCGCCTGATCTCAGAAGCTAAGCAGTGTCAGGCCTAGTTAGTACCTGGATGGGAGACCGCCTGGGAATACCAGGTGCTGTAGGCTTTTTTGTGCTCCATGTTCAGGCAGTGAGCCATTTCTCAATTGGCTTTCAAAACTGCATGGTCTAGCCAACTAGATGCTTAAAGGTACAAATCTCAGAAGGCCCAGAGCCTACGGCCACACCACACTGAATGCGCCTGATCTCGTCTGATCTCAGAAGCTAAGCAGTGTCGGGCCTAGTTAGTACCTGGATGGGAGACCGCCTGGGAATACCAGGTTCTGTAGGCTTTTTTGTGCTCTATGATTAGTAATTGTGCCACTTCTCAATTTCTTTTTAAATTTGCTTATGATTCCAAAATAAATGTATCCCTTTTAATAGCGGAAATGTTGGACAACAACATGAGGGCTGGCGCTACCTATTTACATAAAATTAACATACGGGTAGTGTGTTCATGGGTAATAAATCTACCTTCACATGTAATGCAGTTCAGAGAATATTGAGTCCATAAAGAGTCTTGAAAGAAAGCCATGGTTGTGTTGGTTGTTCTCTCCAACTCCCTGCAACAGAAACAGGATGGATGGAGTAAAGTTATCCTACCAGACATAGGAGTCCTGAATGGGCCCACAAGTCTTATATATCTCGCCTGATCGAGCCTGATCGGGTGATGAGCGTGGTATCATGTTGCAAGTGGCTTTATGGCTTAGCTTACTAACTGTAAATGCATAAGAGTAATACTCTTAGCATTTCTCAATTTTAGGGCTACACCACAATGAATGCGCCCGATCTCGGAAGCTAAGCAGTTTCGGGCCTAGTTAGTACCTGGATGGGAGACCGCCTGGGAATACCAGGTGCTGTAGGCTTTTTTGTGCTCCATGTTCAGGCAGTGAGCCATTTCTCAATTGGCTTCCAAAACTGCATGGTCTAGCCAACTAGATGCTTAAAGGTACAAATCTCAGAAGGCCTAGAGCCTACGGCCACACCACACTGAATGCGCCTGATCTCGTCTGATCTCAGAAGCAAAGCAGTGTCGGGCCTAGTTAGTACCTGGATGGGAGACCGCCTGGGAATGCCAGGTGCTGTAGGCTTTTTTTGTGCTCCATGTTCAGGCAGTGAGCCATTTCTCAATTGGCTTTCCAAACTGCATGGTCTAGCCAACTAGATGCTTAAAGGTACAAATCTCAGAAGGCCTAGAGCCTACGGCCACACCACACTGAATGCGTCTGATCTCAGAAGCTGAGCAGTGTCGGGCCTAGTTAGTACCTGGATGGGAGACCGCCTGGGAATACCAGGTGCTGTAGGCTTTTTTGTGCTCCATGTTCAGGCAGTGAGCCATTTCTCAATTGGCTTTCAAAACTGCATGGTCTAGCCAATTAGATGCTTAAAGGTACAAATCTCAGAAGGCCCAGAGCCTACGGCCACACCACACTGAATGCGTCTGATCTCAGAAGCTAAGCAGTGTCGGGCCTAGTTAGTACCTGGATGGGAGACCGCCTGGGGATACCAGGTTCTGTAGGCTTTTTTGTGCTCTATGATTAGTAATTGTGCCACTTCTCAATTTCTTTTTAAATTTGCTTATGATTCCAAAATAAATGTATCCCTTTTAATAGCGGAAATGTTGGACAACAACATGAGGGCTGGCGCTACCTATTTACATAAAATTAACATACGGGTAGTGTGTTCATGGGTAATACATCTACCTTCACATGTAATGCAGTTCAGAGAATATTGAGTCCATAAAGAGTCTTGAAAGAAAGCCATGGTTGTGTTGGTTGTTCTCTCCAACTCCCTGCAACAGAAACAGGAAGGATGGAGTAAAGTTATCCTACCAGACATAGGAGTCCTGAATGGGCCCACAAGTCTTATATATCTCGCCTGATCGAGCCTGATCGGGTGATGAGCGTGGTATCATGTTGCAAGTGGCTTTATGGCTTAGCTTACTAACTGTAAATGCATAAGAGTAATACTCTTAGCATTTCTCAATTTTAGGGCTACACCACAATGAATGCGCCCGATCTCGGAAGCTAAGCAGTTTCGGGCCTAGTTACTACCTGGATGGGAGACCGCCTGGGAATACCAGGTGCTGTAGGCTTTTTTGTGCTCCATGTTCAGGCAGTGAGCCATTTCTCAATTGGCTTTCAAAACTGCATGGTCTAGCCAACTAGATGCTTAAAGGTACAAATCTCAGAAAGCCCAGAGCCTACGGCCACACCACACTGAATGCGCCTGATCTCGTCTGATCTCAGAAGCTAAGCAGTGTCGGGCCTAGTTAGTACCTGGATGGGAGACCGCCTGGGAATACCAGGTGCTGTAGGCTTTTTTGTGCTCCATGTTCAGGCAGTGAGCCATTTCTCAATTGGCTTTCAAAACTGCATGGTCTAGCCAACTAGATGCTTAAAGGTACAAATCTCAGAAGGCCCAGAGCCTACGGCCACACCACACTGAATGCGCCTGATCTCGTCTGATCTCAGAAACTAAGCAGTGTTGGGCCTAGTTAGTACCTGGATGGGAGACCGCCTGGGAATACCAGGTGCTGTAGCCTTTTTTGTGCTCCATGTTCAGGCAGTGAGCCATTTCTCAATTGGCTTTCAAAACTGCATGGTCTAGCCAACTAGATGCTTAAAGGTACAAATCTCAGAAGGCTCAGAGCCTACGGCCACACCACACTGAATGCGCCAGATCTCGTCTGATCTCAGAAGCTAAGCAGTGTCAGGCCAAGTTAGTACATGGATGGGAGACCGCCTGGGAATACCAGGTTCTGTAGGCTTTTTTGTGCTCTATGATTAGTAATTGTGCCACTTCTCAATTTCTTTTTAAATTTGCTTATGATTCCAAAATAAATGTATCCCTTTTAATAGCGGAAATGTTGGACAACAACATGAGGGCTGGCGCTACCTATTTACATAAAATTAACATACGGGTAGTGTGTTCATGGGTAATAAATCTACCTTCACATGTAATGCAGTTCAGAGAATATTGAGTCCATAAAGAGTCTTGAAAGAAAGCCATGGTTGTGTTGGTTGTTCTCTCCAACTCCCTGCAACAGAAACAGGATGGATGGAGTAAAGTTATCCTACCAGACATAGGAGTCCTGAATGGGCCCACAAGTCTTATATATCTCGCCTGATCGAGCCTGATCGGGTGATGAGCGTGGTATCATGTTGCAAGTGGCTTTATGGCTTAGCTTACTAACTGTAAATGCATAAGAGTAATAATCTTAGCATTTCTCAATTTTAGGGCCACACCACAATGAATGCGCCAGATCTCGTCTGATCTCAGAAGCTAAGCAGTTTCGGGCCTAGTTAGTACCTGGATGGGAGACCGCCTGGGAATACCAGGTGCTGTAGGCTTTTTTGTGCTCCATGTTCAGGCAGTGAGCCATTTCTCAATTGGCTTTCAAAACTGCATGGTCTAGCCAACTAGATGCTTAAAGGTACAAATCTCAGAAAGCCCAGAGCCTACGGCCACACCACAGTGAATGCGCCTGATCTCGTCTGATCTCAGAAGCTAAGCAGTGTCGGGCCTAGTTAGTACCTGAATGGGAGACCGCCTGGGAATACCAGGTGCTGTAGGCTTTTTTGTGCTCCATGTTCAGGCAGTGAGCCATTTCTCAATTGGCTTTCAAAACTGCATGGTCTAGCCAACTAGATGCTTAAAGGTACAAATCTCAGAAGGCCCAGAGCCTACCACACTGAATGCGTCTGATCTCAGAAGCTAAGCAGTGTCGGGCCTAGTTAGTACCTGGATGGGAGACCGCCTGGGAATACCAGGTGCTGTAGGCTTTTTTGTGCTACATGTTCAGGCAGTGAGCCATTTCTCAATTGGCTTTCAAAACTGCATGGTCTAGCCAACTAGATGCTTAAAGGTACAAATCTGAGAAGGCCCAGAGCCTACGGCCACACTACACTGAATGCGCCTGATCTCGTCTGATCTCAGAAGCTAAGCAGTGTCGGGCCTAGTTAGTACCTCGATGGGAGACGGCCTGGGAATACCAGGTTCTGTAGGCTTTTTTGTGCTCTATGATTAGTAATTGTGCCACTTCTCAATTTCTTTTTAAATTTGCTTATGATTCCAAAATAAATGTATCCCTTTTAATAGCGGAAATGTTGGACAACAACATGAGGGCTGGCGCTACCTATTTACATAAAATTAACATACGGGTAGTGTGTTCATGGGTAATAAATCTACCTTCACATGTAATGCAGTTCAGAGAATATTGAGTCCATAAAGAGTCTTGAAAGAAAGCCATGGTTGTGTTGGTTGTTCTCTCCAACTCCCTGCAACAGAAACAGGATGGATGGAGTAAAGTTATTCTAACAGACTTAGGAGTCCTGAATGGGCCCACAAGTCTTATATATCTCGCCTGATCGAGCCTGATCGGGTGATGAGCGTGGTATCATGTTGCAAGTGGCTTTATGGCTTAGCTTACTAACTGTAAATGCATAAGAGTAATACTCTTAGCATTTCTCAATTTTAGGGCTACACCACAATGAATGCGCCCGATCTCGGAAGCTAAGCAGTTTCGGGCCTAGTTAGTACCTGGATGGGAGACCGCCTGGGAATACCAGGTGCTGTAGGCTTTTTTGTGCTCCATGTTCAGGCAGTGAGCCATTTCTCAATTGGCTTTCAAAACTGCATGGTCTAGCCATCTAGATGCTTAAAGGTACAAATCTCAAAAAGCCCAGAGCCTACGGCCACACCACACTGAATGCGCCTGATCTCGTCTGATCTCAGAAGCTAAGCAGTGTTGGGCCTAGTTAGTACCTGAATGGGAGACGGCCTGGGAATACCAGGTGCTGTAGGCTTTTTTGTGCTCCATGTTCAGGCAGTGAGCCATTTCTCAATTGGCTTTCAAAACTGCATGGTCTAGCCAACTAGATGCTTAAAGGTACAAATCTCAGAAGGCCCAGAGCCTACGGCCACACCACACTGAATGCGCCTGATCTCGCCTGATCTCGTCTGATCTCAGAAGCTAAGCAGTGTCGGGCCTAGTTAGTACCTGGATGGGAGACAGCCTGGGAATACCAGGTTCTGTAGGCTTTTTTGTGCTCTATGATTAGTAATTGTGCCACTTCTCAATTTCTTTTTAAATTTGCTTATGATTCCAAAATAAATGTATCCCTTTTAATAGCGGAAATGTTGGACAACAACATGAGGGCTGGCGCTACCTATTTACATAAAATTAACATACGGGTAGTGTGTTCATGGGTAATAAATCTACCTTCACATGTAATGCAGTTCAGAGAATATTGAGTCCATAAAGAGTCTTGAAAGAAAGCCATGGTTGTGTTGGTTGTTCTCTCCAACTCCCTGCAACAGAAACAGGATGGATGGAGTAAAGTTATCCTACCAGACATAGGAGTCCTGAATGGGCCCACAAGTCTTATATATCTCGCCTGATCGAGCCTGATCGGGTGATGAGCGTGGTATCATGTTGCAAGTGGCTTTATGGCTTAGCTTACTAACTGTAAATGCATAAGAGTAATACTCTTAGCATTTCTCAATTTTAGGGCTACACCACAATGAATGCGCCCGATCTCGGAAGCTAAGCAGTTTCGGGCCTAGTTAGTACCTGGATGGGAGACCGCCTGGGAATACCAGGTGCTGTAGGCTTTTTTGTGCTCCATGTTCAGGCAGTGAGCCATTTCTCAATTGGCTTTCAAAACTGCATGGTCTAGCCAACTAGATGCTTAAAGGTACAAATCTCAGAAAGCCCAGAGCCTACGGCCACACCACACTGAATGCGTCTGATCTCAGAAGCTAAGCAGTGTCGGGCCTAGTTAGTACCTGGATGGGAGACCGCCTGGGAATACCAGGTGCTGTAGGCTTTTTTGTGCTCCATGTTCAGGCAGTGAGCCATTTCTCAATTGGCTTTCAAAACTGCATGGTCTAGCCAAGTAGATGCTTAAAGGTACAAATCTCAGAAGGCCCAGAGCCTACGGCCACACCACACTGAATGCGCCTGATCTCGTCTGATCTCAGAAGCTAAGCAGTGTCGGGCCTAGTTAGTACCTGGATGGGAGACCGCCTGGGAATACCAGGTTCTGTAGGCTTTTTTGTGCTCTATGATTAGTAATTGTGCCACTTCTCAATTTCTTTTTAAATTTGCTTATGATTCCAAAATAAATGTATCCCTTTTAATAGCGGAAATGTTGGACAACAACATGAGGGCTGGCGCTACCTATTTACATAAAATTAACATACGGGTAGTGTGTTCATGGGTAATAAATCTACCTTCAGATGTAATGCAGTTCAGAGAATATTGAGTCCATAAAGAGTCTTGAAAGAAAGCCATGGTTGTGTTGGTTGTTCTCTCCAACTCCCTGCAACAGAAACAGGATGGATGGAGTAAAGTTATTCTACCAGACATAGGAGTCCTGAATGGGCCCACAAGTCTTATATATCTCGCCTGATCGAGCCTGATCGGGTGATGAGCGTGGTATCATGTTGCAAGTGGCTTTATGGCTTAGCTTACTAACTGTAAATGCATAAGAGTAATACTCTTAGCATTTCTCAATTTTAGGGCTACACCACAATGAATGCGCCCGATCTCGGAAGCTAAGCAGTTTCGGGCCTAGTTAGTACCTGGATGGGAGACCGCCTGGGAATACCAGGTGCTGTAGGCTTTTTTGTGCTCCATGTTCAGGCAGTGAGCCATTTCTCAATTGGCTTTCAAAACTGCATGGTCTAGCCAACTAGATGCTTAAAGGTACAAATCTCAGAAAGCCCAGAGCCTACGGCCACACCACAGTGAATGCGCCAGATCTCGTCTGATCTCAGAAGCTAAGCAGTGTCGGGCCTAGTTAGTGCCTGAATGGGAGACCGCCTGGGAATACCAGGTGCTGTAGGCTTTTTTGTGCTCCATGTTCAGGCAGTGAGCCATTTCTCAATTGGCTTTCAAAACTGCATGGTCTAGCCGACTAGATGCTTAAAGGTACAAATCTCAGAAGGCCCAGAGCCTACGGCCACACCACACTGAATGCGCCTGATCTCGTCTGATCTCAGAAGCTAAGCAGTGTCGGGCCTAGTTAGTACCTGGATGGGAGACCGCCTGGGAATACCAGGTGCTGTAGGCTTTTTTTGTGCTCCATGTTCAGGCAGTGAGCCATTTCTCAATTGGCTTTCAAAACTGCATGGTCTAGCCAACTAGATGCTTAAAGGTACAAATCTCAGAAGACCCAGAGCCTACTGCCACACCACACTGAATGCGCCTGATCTCAGAAGCTAAGCAGTGTCAGGCCTAGTTAGTACCTGGATGGGAGACCGCCTGGGAATACCAGGTGCTGTAGGCTTTTTTGTGCTCCATGTTCAGGCAGTGAGCCATTTCTCAATTGGCTTTCAAAACTGCATGGTCTAGCCAACTAGATGCTTAAAGGTACAAATCTCAGAAGGCCCAGAGCCTACGGCCACACCACACTGAATGCGCCTGATCTCGTCTGATCTCAGAAGCTAAGCAGTGTCGGGCATAGTTAGTACCTGGATGGGAGACCGCCTGGGAATACCAGGTTCTGTAGGCTTTTTCGTGCTCTATGATTAGTAATTGTGCCACTTCTCAATTTCTTTTTAAATTTGCTTATGATTCCAAAATAAATGTATCCCTTTTAATAGCGGAAATGTTGGACAACAACATGAGGGCTGGCGCTACCTATTTACATAAAATTAACATACGGGTAGTGTGTTCATGGGTAATAAATCTACCTTCACATGTAATGCAGTTCAGAGAATATTGAGTCCATAAAGAGTCTTGAAAGAAAGCCATGGTTGTGTTGGTTGTTCTCTCCAACTCCCTGCAACAGAAACAGGATGGATGGAGTAAAGTTATCCTACCAGACATAGGAGTCCTGAATGGGCCCACAAGTCTTATATATCTCGCCTGATCGAGCCTGATCGGGTGATGAGCGTGGTATCATGTTGCAAGTGGCTTTATGGCTTAGCTTACTAACTGTAAATGCATAAGAGTAATACTCTTAGCATTTCTCAATTTTAGGGCTACACCACAATGAATGCGCCCGATCTCGGAAGCTAAGCAGTTTCGGGCCTAGTTAGTACCTGGATGGGAGACCGCCTGGGAATACCAGGTGCTGTAGGCTTTTTTGTGCTCCATGTTCAGGCAGTGAGCCATTTCTCAATTGGCTTCCAAAACTGCATGGTCTAGCCAACTAGATGCTTAAAGGTACAAATCTCAGAAGGCCTAGAGCCTACGGCCACACCACACTGAATGCGCCTGATCTCGTCTGATCTCAGAAGCAAAGCAGTGTCGGGCCTAGTTAGTACCTGGATGGGAGACCGCCTGGGAATACCAGGTGCTGTAGGCTTTTTTGTGCTCCATGTTCAGGCAGTGAGCCATTTCTCAATTGGCTTTCAAAACTGCATGGTCTAGCCAACTAGATGCTTAAAGGTACAAATCTCAGAAAGCCCAGAGACTACGGCCACACCACACTGAATGCGTCTGATCTCAGAAGCTAAGCAGTGTCGGGCCTAGTTAGTACCTGGATGGGAGACCGCCTGGGAATACCAGGTGCTGTAGGCTTTTTTGTGCTCCATGTTCAGGCAGTGAGCCATTTCTCAATTGGCTTTCAAAACTGCATGGTCTAGCCAATTAGATGCTTAAAGGTACAAATCTCAGAAGGCCCAGAGCCTACGGCCACACCACACTGAATGCGTCTGATCTCAGAAGCTAAGCAGTGTCGGGCCTAGTTAGTACCTGGATGGGAGACCGCCTGGGGATACCAGGTTCTGTAGGCTTTTTTGTGCTCTATGATTAGTAATTGTGCCACTTCTCAATTTCTTTTTAAATTTGCTTATGATTCCAAAATAAATGTATCCCTTTTAATAGCGGAAATGTTGGACAACAACATGAGGGCTGGCGCTACCTATTTACATAAAATTAACATACGGGTAGTGTGTTCATGGGTAATACATCTACCTTCACATGTAATGCAGTTCAGAGAATATTGAGTCCATAAAGAGTCTTGAAAGAAAGCCATGGTTGTGTTGGTTGTTCTCTCCAACTCCCTGCAACAGAAACAGGAAGGATGGAGTAAAGTTATCCTACCAGACATAGGAGTCCTGAATGGGCCCACAAGTCTTATATATCTCGCCTGATCGAGCCTGATCGGGTGATGAGCGTGGTATCATGTTGCAAGTGGCTTTATGGCTTAGCTTACTAACTGTAAATGCATAAGAGTAATACTCTTAGCATTTCTCAATTTTAGGGCTACACCACAATGAATGCGCCCGATCTCGGAAGCTAAGCAGTTTCGGGCCTAGTTAGTACCTGGATGGGAGACCGCCTGGGAATACCAGGTGCTGTAGGCTTTTTTGTGCTCCATGTTCAGGCAGTGAGCCATTTCTCAATTGGCTTTCAAAACTGCATGGTCTAGCCAACTAGATGCTTAAAGGTACAAATCTCAGAAGGCCAAGAGCCTACGGCCACACCACACTGAATGCGTCTGATCTCAGAAGCTAAGCAGTGTCGGGCCTAGTTAGTACCTGGATGGGAGACCGCCTGGGAATACCAGGTGCTGTAGGCTTTTTTGTGCTCCATGTTCAGGCAGTGAGCCATTTCTCAATTGGCTTTCAAAACTGCATGGTCTAGCCAATTAGATGCTTAAAGGTACAAATCTCAGAAGGCCCAGAGCCTACGGCCACACCACACTGAATGCGTCTGATCTCAGAAGCTAAGCAGTGTCGAGCCTAGTTAGTACCTGGATGGGAGACCGACTGGGAATACCAGGTTCTGTAGGCTTTTTTGTGCTCTATGATTAGTAATTGTGCCACTTCTCAATTTCTTTTTAAATTTGCTTATGATTCCAAAATAAATGTATCCCTTTTAATAGCGGAAATGTTGGACAACAACATGAGGGCTGGCGCTACCTATTTACATAAAATTAACATACGGGTAGTGTGTTCATGGGTAATAAATCTACCTTCACATGTAATGCAGTTCAGAGAATATTGAGTCCATAAAGAGTCTTGAAAGAAAGCCATGGTTGTGTTGGTTGTTCTCTCCAACTCCTTGCAACAGAAACAGGATGGATGGAGTAAAGTTATCCTACCAGACATAGGAGTCCTGAATGGGCCCACAAGTCTTATATATCTCGCCTGATCGAGCCTGATCAGGTGATGAGCGTGGTATCATGTTGCAAGTGGCTTTATGGCTTAGCTTACTAACTGTAAATGCATAAGAGTAATACTCTTAGCATTTCTCAATTTTAGGGCTACACCACAATGAATGCGCCCGATCTCGGAAGCTAAGCAGTTTCGGGCCTAGTTAGTACCTGGATGGGAGACCGCCTGGGAATACCAGGTGCTGTAGGCTTTTTTGTGCTCCATGTTCAGGCAGTGAGCCATTTCTCAATTGGCTTTCAAAACTGCATGGTCTAGCCAACTAGATGCTTAAAGGTACAAATCTCAGAAGGCCCAGAGCCTACGGCCACACCACACTGAATGCGCCTGATCTCGTCTGATCTCAGAAGCTAAGCAGTGTCGGGCCTAGTTAGTACCTGGATGGGAGACCGCCTGGGAATACCAGGTACTGTAGGCTTTTTTGTGCTCCATGTTCAGGCAGTGAGCCATTTCTCAATTGGCTTTCAAAACTGCATGGTCTAGCCAACTAGATGCTTAAAGGTACAAATCTCAGAAGGCCCAGAGCCTACGGCCACACCACACTGAATGCGTCTGATCTCAGAAGCTAAGCAGTGTTGGGCCTAGTTAGTACCTGGATGGGAGACCGCCTGGGAATACCAGGTGCTGTAGGCTTTTTTGTGCTCCATGTTCAGGCAGTGAGCCATTTCTCAATTGGCTTTCAAAACTGCATGGTCTAGCCAACTAGATGCTTAAAGGTACAAATCTCAGAAGGCCCAGAGCCTACGGCCACACCACACTGAATGCGCCTGATCTAGTCTGATCTCAGAAGCTAAGCAGTGTCGGGCCTAGTTAGTACCTGGATGGGAGACCGCCTGGGAATACCAGGTTCTGTAGGCTTTTTTGTGCTCTATTATTAGTAATTGTGCCACTTCTCAATTTCTTTTTAAATTTGCTTATGATTCCAAAATAAATGTATCCCTTTTAATAGCGGAAATGTTGGACAACAACATGAGGGCTGGCGCTACCTATTTACATAAAATTAACATACGGGTAGTGTGTTCATGGGTAATAAATCTACCTTCACATGTAATGCAGTTCAGAGAATATTGAGTCCATAAAGAGTCTTGAAAGAAAGCCATGGTTGTGTTGGTTGTTCTCTCCAACTCCCTGCAACAGAAACAGGATGGATGGAGTAAAGTTATCCTACCAGACATAGGAGTCCTGAATGGGCCCACAAGTCTTATATATCTCGCCTGATCGAGCCTGATCGGGTGATGAGCGTGGTATCATGTTGCAAGTGGCTTTATGGCTTAGCTTACTAACTGTAAATGCATAAGAGTAATACTCTTAGCATTTCTCAATTTTAGGGCTACACCACAATGAATGCGCCCGATCTCGGAAGCTAAGCAGTTTCGGGCCTAGTTAGTACCTGGATGGGAGACCGCCTGGGAATACCAGGTGCTGTAGGCTTTTTTGTGCTCCATGTTCAGGCAGTGAGCCATTTCTCAATTGGCTTTCAAAACTGCATGGTCTAGCCAACTAGATGCTTAAAGGTACAAATCTCAGAAGGCTCAGAGCCTACGGCCACACCACACTGAATGCGCCTGATGTCGTCTGATCTCAGAAGCTAAGCAGTGTCGGGCCTAGTTAGTACCTGGATGGGAGACCGCCTGGGAATACCAGGTGCTGTAGGCTTTTTTGTGCTCCATGTTCAGGCAGTGAGCCATTTCTCAATTGGCTTTCAAAACTGCATGGTCTAGCCAAGTAGATGCTTAAAGATACAAATCTCAGAAGGCCCAGAGCCTACGGCCACACCACACTGAATGTGCCTGATCTCGTCTGATCTCAGAAGCTAAGCAGTGTCGGGCCTAATTAGTACCTTGATGGGAGACCGCCTGGGAATACCAGGTTCTGTAGGCTTTTTTGTGCTCTATGATTAGTAATTGTGCCACTTCTCAATTTCTTTTTAAATTTGCTTATGATTCCAAAATAAATGTATCCCTTTTAATAGCGGAAATGTTGGACAACAACATGAGGGCTGGCGCTACCTATTTACATAAAATTAACATACGGGTAGTGTGTTCATGGGTAATAAATCTACCTTCACATGTAATGCAGTTCAGAGAATATTGAGTCCATAAAGAGTCTTGAAAGAAAGCCATGGTTGTGTTGGTTGTTCTCTCCAACTCCCTGCAACAGAAACAGGATGGATGGAGTAAAGTTATCCTACCAGACATAGGAGTCCTGAATGGGCCCACAAGTCTTATATATCTCGCCTGATCGAGCCTGATCGGGTGATGAGCGTGGTATCATGTTGCAAGTGGCTTTATGGCTTAGCTTACTAACTGTAAATGCATAAGAGTAATACTCTTAGCATTTCTCAATTTTAGGGCTACACCACAATGAATGCGCCCGATCTCGGAAGCTAAGCAGTTTCGGGCCTAGTTAGTACCTGGATGGGAGACCGCCTGGGAATACCAGGTGCTGTAGGCTTTTTTGTGCTCCATGTTCAGGCAGTGAGCCATTTCTCAATTGGCTTTCAAAACTGCATGGTCTAGCCAACTAGATGCTTAAAGGTACAAATCTCAGAAGGCCCAGAGCCTACGGCCACACCACACTGAATGCGCCTGATCTCGTCTGATCTTAGAAGCTAAGCAGTGTCGGGCCTAGTTAGTACCTGGATGGGAGACGGCCTGGGAATACCAGGTGCTGTAGGCTTTTTTGTGCTCCATGATCAGGCAGTGAGCCATTTCTCAATTGGCTTTCAAAACTGCATGGTCTAGCCAACTAGATGCTTAAAGGTACAAATCTCAGAAGGCCCAGAGCCTATGGCCACACCACACTGAATGCGCCTGATCTCGTCTGATCTCAGAAGCTAAGCAGTGTCGAGCCTAGTTAGTACCTGGATGGGAGACCGCCTGGGAATACCAGGTGCTGTAGGCTTTTTTGTGCTCCATGTTCAGGCAGTGAGCCATTTCTCAATTGGCTTTCAAAACTGCATGGTCTAGCCAACTAGATGCTTAAAGGTACAAATCTCAGAAGGCCCAGAGCCTACGGCCACACCACACTGAATGCGCCTGATCTCGTCTGATCTCAGAAGCTAAGCAGTGTCGGGCCTAGTTAGTACCTGGATGGGAGATCGCCTGGGAATACCAGGTTCTGTAGGCTTTTTTGTGCTCTATGATTAGTAATTGTGCCACTTCTCAATTTCTTTTTAAATTTGCTTATGATTCCAAAATAAATGTATCCCTTTTAATAGCGGAAATGTTGGACAACAACATGAGGGCTGGCGCTACCTATTTACATAAAATTAACATACGGGTAGTGTGTTCATGGGTAATAAATCTACCTTCACATGTAATGCAGTTCAGAGAATATTGAGTCCATAAAGAGTCTTGAAAGAAAGCCATGGTTGTGTTGGTTGTTCTCTCCAACTCCCTGCAACAGAAACAGGATGGATGGAGTAAAGTTATCCTACCAGACATAGGAGTCCTGAATGGGCCCACAAGTCTTATATATCTCGCCTGATCGAGCCTGATCGGGTGATGAGCGTGGTATCATGTTGCAAGTGGCTTTATGGCTTAGCTTACTAACTGTAAATGCATAAGAGTAATACTCTTAGCATTTCTCAATTTTAGGGCTACACCACAATGAATGCGCCCGATCTCGGAAGCTAAGCAGTTTCGGGCCTAGTTAGTACCTGGATGGGAGACCGCCTGGGAATACCAGGTGCTGTAGGCTTTTTTGTGCTCCATGTTCAGGCAGTGAGCCATTTCTCAATTGGCTTTCAAAACTGCATGGTCTAGCCAACTAGATGCTTAAAGGTACAAATCTCAGAAGACCCAGAGCCTACTGCCACACCACACTGAATGCGCATGATCTCGTCTGATCTCAGAAGCTAAGCAGTGTCGGGCCTAGTTAGTACCTGGATGGGAGACCGCCTGGGAATACCAGGTGCTGTAGGCTTTTTTGTGCTCCATGTTCAGGCAGTGAGCCATTTCTCAATTGGCTTTCAAAACTGCATGGTCTAGCCAACTAGATGCTTAAAGGTACAAATCTCAGAAGGCCCAGAGCCTATGGCCACACCACACTGAATGCGCCTGATCTCGTCTGATCTCAGAAGCTAAGCAGTGTCGGGCCTAGTTAGTACCTGGATGGGAGACCGCCTGGGAATACCAGGTGCTGTAGGCTTTTTTGTGCTCAATGTTCAGGCAGTGAGCCATTTCTCAATTGGCTTTCAAAACTGCATGGTCTAGCCAACTAGATGCTTAAAGGTACAAATCTCAGAAGGCCCAGAGCCTACGACCACACTGAATGCGCCTGATCTCAGAAGCTAAGCAGTGTCGGGCCTAGTTAGTACCTGGATGGGAGACCGCCTGGGAATACCAGGTGCTGTAGGCTTTTTTGTGCTCCATGTTCAGGCAGTGAGCCATTTCTCAATTGGCTTTCAAAACTGCATGGTCTAGCCAACTAGATGCTTAAAGGTACAAATCTCAGAAGGCCCAGAGCCTACGGCCACACCACACTGAATGCGTCTGATCTCAGAAGCTAAGCAGTGTCGGGCCTAGTTAGTACCTGGATGGGAGACCGCCTGGGAATACCAGGTGCTGTAGGCTTTTTTGTGCTCCATGTTCAGGCAGTGAGCCATTTCTCAATTGGCTTTCAAAACTGCATGGTCTAGCCAACTAGATGCTTAAAGGTACAAATCTCAGAAGGCCCAGAGCCTACGGCCAGACCACACTGAATGCGCCTGATCTCGTCTGATCTCAGAAGCTAAGCAGTGTCGGGCCTAGTTAGTACCTGGATGGGAGACCGCCTGGGAATACCAGGTTCTGTAGGCTTTTTTGTGCTCTATGATTAGTAATTGTGCCACTTCTCAATTTCTTTTTAAATTTGCTTATGATTCCAAAATAAATGTATCCCTTTTAATAGCGGAAATGTTGGACAACAACATGAGGGCTGGCGCTACCTATTTACATAAAATTAACATACGGGTAGTGTGTTCATGGGTAATAAATCTACCTTCACATGTAATGCAGTTCAGAGAATATTGAGTCCATAAAGAGTCTTGAAAGAAAGCCATGGTTGTGTTGGTTGTTCTCTCCAACTCCCTGCAACAGAAACAGGATGGATGGAGTAAAGTTATCCAACCAGACATAGGCGTCCTGAATGGGCCCACAAGTCTTATATATCTCGCCTGATCGAGCCTGATCGAGCGCTGATCGGGTGATGA
The DNA here is from genome assembly GCF_040938575.1 of Ambystoma mexicanum. Classification (NCBI taxonomy): domain Eukaryota; kingdom Metazoa; phylum Chordata; class Amphibia; order Caudata; family Ambystomatidae; genus Ambystoma; species Ambystoma mexicanum. The sequence continues at coordinate 521,467,199 of NC_090932.1, forward strand.
GCGTGGTATCATGTTGCAAGTGGCTTTATGGCTTAGCTTACTAACTGTAAATGCATAAGAGTAATACTCTTAGCATTTCTCAATTTTAGGGCTACACCACAATGAATGCGCCCGATCTCGGAAGCTAAGCAGTTTCGGGCCTAGTTAGTACCTGGATGGGAGACCGCCTGGGAATACCAGGTGCTGTAGGCTTTTTTGTGCTCCATGTTCAGGCAGTGAGCCATTTCTCAATTGGCTTTCAAAACTGCATGGTCTAGCCAACTAGATGCTTAAATGTACAAATCTCAGAAGGCCCAGAGCCCACGGCCACACCACACTGAATGCGCCTGATCTCTGATCACAGAAGCTAAGCGGTGTCCGGCCTAGTTAGTACCTGGATGGGAGACCGCCTGGGAATACCAGGTGCTGTAGGCTTTTTTGTGCTCCATGTTCAGGCAGTGAGCCATTTCTCAATTGGCTTTCAAAACTGCATGGTCTAGCCAACTAGATGCTTAAAGGTACAAATCTCAGAAGGCCCAGAGCCTACGGCCACACCACACTGAATGCGCCTGATCTCGTCTGATCTCAGAAGCTAAGCAGTGTCAGGCCTAGTTAGTACCTGGATGGGAGACCGCCTGGGAATACCAGGTGCTGTAGGCTTTTTTGTGCTCCATGTTCAGGCAGTGAGCCATTTCTCAATTGGCTTTCAAAACTGCATGGTCTAGCCAACTAGATGCTTAAAGGTACAAATCTCAGAAGGTCCAGAGCCTACGGCCAGACCACACTGAATGCGCCTGATCTCAGAAGCTAAGCAGTGTCGGGCCTAGTTAGTACCTGGATGGGAGACCGCCTGGGAATACCAGGTGCTGTAGGCTTTTTTGTGCTCCATGTTCAGGCAGTGAGCCATTTCTCAATTGGCTTTCAAAACTGCATGGTCTAGCCAACTAGATGCTTAAAGGTACAAATCTCAGAAGGCCCAGAGCCTACGGCCACACCACACTGAATGCGTCTGATCTCAGAAGCTAAGCAGTGTCGGGCCTAGTTAGTACCTGGATGGGAGACCGCCTGGGAATACCAGGTGCTGTAGGCTTTTTTGTGCTCCATGTTCAGGCAGTGAGCCATTTCTCAATTGGCTTTCAAAACTGCATGGTCTAGCCAACTAGATGCTTAAAGGTACAAATCTCAGAAGGCCCAGAGCCTACGGCCAGACCACACTGAATGCGCCTGATCTCGTCTGATCTCAGAAGCTAAGCAGTGTCGGGCCTAGTTAGTACCTGGATGGGAGACCGCCTGGGAATACCAGGTGCTGTAGGCTTTTTTGTGCTCCATGTTCAGGCAGTGAGCCATTTCTCAATTGGCTTTCAAAACTGCATGGTCTAGCCAACTAGATGCTTAAAGGTACAAATCTCAGAAGGCCCAGAGCCTACGGCCACACCACACTGAATGCGCCTGATCTCGTCTGATCTCAGAAGCTAAGCAGTGTCAGGCCTAGTTAGTACCTGGATGGGAGACCGCCTGGGAATACCAGGTGCTGTAGGCTTTTTTGTGCTCCATGTTCAGGCAGTGAGCCATTTCTCAATTGGCTTTCAAAACTGCATGGTCTAGCCAACTAGATGCTTAAAGGTACAAATCTCAGAAGGTCCAGAGCCTACGGCCAGACCACACTGAATGCGCCTGATCTCAGAAGCTAAGCAGTGTCGGGCCTAGTTAGTACCTGGATGGGAGACCGCCTGGGAATACCAGGTGCTGTAGGCTTTTTTGTGCTCCATGTTCAGGCAGTGAGCCATTTCTCAATTGGCTTTCAAAACTGCATGGTCTAGCCAACTAGATGCTTAAATGTACAAATCTCAGAAGGCCCAGAGCCCACGGCCACACCACACTGAATGCGCCTGATCTCTGATCACAGAAGCTAAGCGGTGTCCGGCCTAGTTAGTACCTGGATGGGAGACCGCCTGGGAATACCAGGTGCTGTAGGCTTTTTTGTGCTCCATGTTCAGGCAGTGAGCCATTTCTCAATTGGCTTTCAAAACTGCATGGTCTAGCCAACTAGATGCTTAAAGGTACAAATCTCAGAAGGTCCAGAGCCTACGGCCAGACCACACTGAATGCGCCTGATCTCAGAAGCTAAGCAGTGTCGGGCCTAGTTAGTACCTGGATGGGAGACCGCCTGGGAATACCAGGTGCTGTAGGCTTTTTTGTGCTCCATGTTCAGGCAGTGAGCCATTTCTCAATTGGCTTTCAAAACTGCATGGTCTAGCCAACTAGATGCTTAAATGTACAAATCTCAGAAGGCCCAGAGCCCACGGCCACACCACACTGAATGCGCCTGATCTCTGATCACAGAAGCTAAGCGGTGTCCGGCCTAGTTAGTACCTGGATGGGAGACCGCCTGGGAATACCAGGTGCTGTAGGCTTTTTTGTGCTCCATGTTCAGGCAGTGAGCCATTTCTCAATTGGCTTTCAAAACTGCATGGTCTAGCCAACTAGATGCTTAAAGGTACAAATCTCAGAAGGCCCAGAGCCTACGGCCACACCACACTGAATGCGCCTGATCTCGTCTGATCTCAGAAGCTAAGCAGTGTCAGGCCTAGTTAGTACCTGGATGGGAGACCGCCTGGGAATACCAGGTGCTGTAGGCTTTTTTGTGCTCCATGTTCAGGCAGTGAGCCATTTCTCAATTGGCTTTCAAAACTGCATGGTCTAGCCAACTAGATGCTTAAATGTACAAATCTCAGAAGGCCCAGAGCCCACGGCCACACCACACTGAATGCGCCTGATCTCTGATCTCAGAAGCTAAGCAGTGTCGGCCTAGTTAGTACCTGGATGGGAGACCGCCTGGGAATACCAGGTGCTGTAGGCTTTTTTGTGCTCCATGTTCAGGCAGTGAGCCATTTCTCAATTGGCTTTCAAAACTGCATGGTCTAGCCAACTAGATGCTTAAAGGTACAAATCTCAGAAGGCCCAGAGCCTACGGCCACACCACACTGAATGCGCCTGATCTCGTCTGATCTCAGAAGCTAAGCAGTGTCGGGCCTAGTTAGTACCTGGATGGGAGACCGCCTGGGAATACCAGGTGCTGTAGGCTTTTTTGTGCTCCATGTTCAGGCAGTGAGCCATTTCTCAATTGGCTTTCAAAACTGCATGGTCTAGCCAACTAGATGCTTAAAGGTACAAATCTCAGAAGGCCCAGAGCCTACGGCCAGACCACACTGAATGCGCCTGATCTCGTCTGATCTCAGAAGCTAAGCAGTGTCGGGCCTAGTTAGTACCTGGATGGGAGACCGCCTGGGAATACCAGGTGCTGTAGGCTTTTTTGTGCTCTATGATTAGTAATTGTGCCACTTCTCAATTTCTTTTTAAATTTGCTTATGATTCCAAAATAAATGTATCCCTTTTAATAGCGGAAATGTTGGACAACAACATGAGGGCTGGCGCTACCTATTTACATAAAATTAACATACGGGTAGTGTGTTCATGGGTAATAAATCTACCTTCACATGTAATGCAGTTCAGAGAATATTGAGTCCATAAAGAGTCTTGAAAGAAAGCCATGGTTGTGTTGGTTGTTCTCTCCAACTCCCTGCAACAGAAACAGGATGGATGGAGTAAAGTTATCCAACCAGACATAGGAGTCCTGAATGGGCCCACAAGTCTTATATATCTCGCCTGATCGAGCCTGATCCAGCGCTGATCGGGTGATGAGCGTGGTATCATGTTGCAAGTGGCTTTATGGCTTAGCTTACTAACTGTAAATGCAAAAGAGTAATACTCTTAGCATTTCTCAATTTTAGGGCTACACCACAATGAATGCGCCCGATCTCGGAAGCTAAGCAGTTTCGGGCCTAGTTAGTACCTGGATGGGAGACCGCCTGGGAATACCAGGTGCTGTAGGCTTTTTTGTGCTCCATGTTCAGGCAGTGAGCCATTTCTCAATTGACTTTCAAAACTGCATGGTCTAGCCAACTAGATGCTTAAAGGTACAAATCTCAGAAGGCCCAGAGCCTACGGCCACACCACACTGAATGCGTCTGATCTCAGAAGCTAAGCAGTGTCGGGCCTAGTTAGTACCTGGATGGGAGACCACCTGGGAATACCAGGTTCTGTAGGCTTTTTTGTGCTCTATGATTAGTAATTGTGCCACTTCTCAATTTCTTTTTAAATTTGCTTATGATTCCAAAATAAATGTATCCCTTTTAATAGCGGAAATGTTGGACAACAACATGAGGGCTGGCGCTACCTATTTACATAAAATTAACATACGGGTAGTGTGTTCATGGGTAATAAATCTACCTTCACATGTAATGCAGTTCAGAGAATATTGAGTCCATAAAGAGTCTTGAAAGAAAGCCATGGTTGTGTTGGTTGTTCTCTCCAACTCCCTGCAACAGAAACAGGATGGATGGAGTAAAGTTATCCAACCAGACATAGGAGTCCTGAATGGGCCCACAAGTCTTATATATCTCGCCTGATCGAGCCTGATCGAGCGCTGATCGGGTGATGAGCATGGTATCATGTTGCAAGTGGCTTTATGGCTTAGCTTACTAACTGTAAATGCATAAGAGTAATACTCTTAGCATTTCTCAATTTTAGGGCTACACCACAATGAATGCGCCCGATCTCGGAAGCTAAGCAGTTTCGGGCCTAGTTAGTACCTGGATGGGAGACCGCCTGGGAATACCAGGTGCTGTAGGCTTTTTTGTGCTCCATGTTCAGGCAGTGAGCCATTTCTCAATTGGCTTTCAAAACTGCATGGTCTAGCCAACTAGATGCTTAAATGTACAAATCTCAGAAGGCCCAGAGCCCACGGCCACACCACACTGAATGCGCCTGATCTCTGATCTCAGAAGCTAAGCAGTGTCGGCCTAGTTAGTACCTGGATGGGAGACCGCCTGGGAATACCAGGTGCTGTAGGCTTTTTTGTGCTCCATGTTCAGGCAGTGAGCCATTTCTCAATTGGCTTTCAAAACTGCATGGTCTAGCCAACTAGATGCTTAAAGGTACAAATCTCAGAAGGCCCAGAGCCTACGGCCACACCACACTGAATGCGCCTGATCTCGTCTGATCTCAGAAGCTAAGCAGTGTCGGGCCTAGTTAGTACCTGGATGGGAGACCGCCTGGGAATACCAGGTGCTGTAGTCTTTTTTGTGCTCCATGTTCAGGCAGTGAGCCATTTCTCAATTGGCTTTCTAAACTGCATGGTCTAGCCAACTAGATGCTTAAAGGTACAAATCTCAGAAGGCCCAGAGCCTACGGCCAGACCACACTGAATGCGCCTGATCTCGTCTGATCTCAGAAGCTAAGCAGTGTCGGGCCTAGTTAGTACCTGGATGGGAGACCGCCTGGGAATACCAGGTGCTGTAGGCTTTTTTGTGCTCCATGTTCAGGCAGTGAGCCATTTCTCAATTGGCTTTCAAAACTGCATGGTCTAGCCAACTAGATGCTTAAAGGTACAAATCTCAGAAGGCCCAGAGCCTACGGCCAGACCACACTGAATGCGCCTGATCTCGTCTGATCTCAGAAGCTAAGCAGTGTCGGGCCTAGTTAGTACCTGGATGGGAGACCGCCTGGGAATACCAGGTGCTGTAGGCTTTTTTGTGCTCTATGATTAGTAATTGTGCCACTTCTCAATTTCTTTTTAAATTTGCTTATGATTCCAAAATAAATGTATCCCTTTTAATAGCGGAAATGTTGGACAACAACATGAGGGCTGGCGCTACCTATTTACATAAAATTAACATACGGGTAGTGTGTTCATGGGTAATAAATCTACCTTCACATGTAATGCAGTAATGCAGTTCAGAGAATATTGAGTCCATAAAGAGTCTTGAAAGAAAGCCATGGTTGTGTTGGTTGTTCTCTCCAACTCCCTGCAACAGAAACAGGATGGATGGAGTAAAGTTATCCAACCAGACATAGGAGTCCTGAATGGGCCCACAAGTCTTATATATCTCGCCTGATCGAGCCTGATCGAGCGCTGATCGGGTGATGAGCATGGTATCATGTTGCAAGTGGCTTTATGGCTTAGCTTACTAACTGTAAATGCAAAAGAGTAATACTCTTAGCATTTCTCAATTTTAGGGCTACACCACAATGAATGCGCCCGATCTCGGAAGCTAAGCAGTTTTGGGCCTAGTTAGTACCTGGATGGGAGACCGCCTGGGAATACCAGGTGCTGTAGGCTTTTTTGTGCTCCATGTTCAGGCAGTGAGCCATTTCTCAATTGGCTTTCAAAACTGCATGGTCTAGCCAACTAGATGCTTAAAGGTACAAATCTCAGAAGGCCCAGAGCCTACGGCCACACCACACTGAATGCGCCTGATCTCGTCTGATCTCAGAAGCTAAGCAGTGTCGGGCCTAGTTAGTACCTGGATGGGAGACCGACTGGGAATACCAGGTTCTGTAGGCTTTTTTGTGCTCTATGATTAGTAATTGTGCCACTTCTCAATTTCTTTTTAAATTTGCTTATGATTCCAAAATAAATGTATCCCTTTTAATAGCGGAAATGTTGGACAACAACATGAGGGCTGGCGCTACCTATTTACATAAAATTAACATACGGGTAGTGTGTTCATGGGTAATAAATCTACCTTCACATGTAATGCAGTTCAGAGAATATTGAGTCCATAAAGAGTCTTGAAAGAAAGCCATGGTTGTGTTGGTTGTTCTCTCCAACTCCTTGCAACAGAAACAGGATGGATGGAGTAAAGTTATCCTACCAGACATAGGAGTCCTGAATGGGCCCACAAGTCTTATATATCTCGCCTGATCGAGCCTGATCAGGTGATGAGCGTGGTATCATGTTGCAAGTGGCTTTATGGCTTAGCTTACTAACTGTAAATGCATAAGAGTAATACTCTTAGCATTTCTCAATTTTAGGGCTACACCACAATGAATGCGCCCGATCTCGGAAGCTAAGCAGTTTCGGGCCTAGTTAGTACCTGGATGGGAGACCGCCTGGGAATACCAGGTGCTGTAGGCTTTTTTGTGCTCCATGTTCAGGCAGTGAGCCATTTCTCAATTGGCTTTCAAAACTGCATGGTCTAGCCAACTAGATGCTTAAAGGTACAAATCTCAGAAGGCCCAGAGCCTACGGCCACACCACACTGAATGCGCCTGATCTCGTCTGATCTCAGAAGCTAAGCAGTGTCGGGCCTAGTTAGTACCTGGATGGGAGACCGCCTGGGAATACCAGGTACTGTAGGCTTTTTTGTGCTCCATGTTCAGGCAGTGAGCCATTTCTCAATTGGCTTTCAAAACTGCATGGTCTAGCCAACTAGATGCTTAAAGGTACAAATCTCAGAAGGCCCAGAGCCTACGGCCACACCACACTGAATGCGTCTGATCTCAGAAGCTAAGCAGTGTTGGGCCTAGTTAGTACCTGGATGGGAGACCGCCTGGGAATACCAGGTGCTGTAGGCTTTTTTGTGCTCCATGTTCAGGCAGTGAGCCATTTCTCAATTGGCTTTCAAAACTGCATGGTCTAGCCAACTAGATGCTTAAAGGTACAAATCTCAGAAGGCCCAGAGCCTACGGCCACACCACACTGAATGCGCCTGATCTAGTCTTATCTCAGAAGCTAAGCAGTGTCGGGCCTAGTTAGTACCTGGATGGGAGACCGCCTGGGAATACCAGGTTCTGTAGGCTTTTTTGTGCTCTATGATTAGTAATTGTGCCACTTCTCAATTTCTTTTTAAATTTGCTTATGATTCCAAAATAAATGTATCCCTTTTAATAGCGGAAATGTTGGACAACAACATGAGGGCTGGCGCTACCTATTTACATAAAATTAACATACGGGTAGTGTGTTCATGGGTAATAAATCTACCTTCACATGTAATGCAGTTCAGAGAATATTGAGTCCATAAAGAGTCTTGAAAGAAAGCCATGGTTGTGTTGGTTGTTCTCTCCAACTCCCTGCAACAGAAACAGGATGGATGGAGTAAAGTTATCCTACCAGACATAGGAGTACTGAATGGGCCCACAAGTCTTATATATCTCGCCTGATCGAGCCTGATCGGGTGATGAGCGTGGTATCATGTTGCAAGTGGCTTTATGGCTTAGCTTACTAACTGTAAATGCATAAGAGTAATACCCTTAGCATTTCTCAATTTTAGGGCTACACCACAATGAATGCGCCCGATCTCGGAAGCTAAGCAGTTTCGGGCCTAGTCAGTACCTGGATGGGAGACCGCCTGGGAATACCAGGTGCTGTAGGCTTTTTTGTGCTCCATGTTCAGGCAGTGAGCCATTTCTCAATTGGCTTTCAAAACTGCATGGTCTAGCCAACTAGATGCTTAAAGGTACAAATCTCAGAAGGCCCAGAGCCTACAGCCACACCACACTGAATGCGCCTGATCTCATCTGATCTCAGAAGCTAAGCAGTGTCGGGCCTAGTTAGTACCTGGATGGGAGACCGCCTGGGAATACCAGGTGCTGTAGGCTTTTTTGTGCTCCATGTTCAGGCAGTGAGCCATTTCTCAATTGGCTTTCAAAACTGCATGGTCTAGCCAACTAGATGCTTAAAGGTACAAATCTCAGAAGGCCCAGAGCCTACGGCCACACCACACTGAATGCGCCTGATCTCGTCTGATCTCAGAAGCTAAGCAGTGTCGGGCCTAGTTAGTACCTGGATGGGAGACCGCCTGGGAATACCAGGTTCTGTAGGCTTTTTTGTGCTCTATTATTAGTAATTGTGCCACTTCTCAATTTCTTTTTAAATTTGCTTATGATTCCAAAATAAATGTATCCCTTTTAATAGCGGAAATGTTGGACAACAACATGAGGGCTGGCGCTACCTATTTACATAAAATTAACATACGGGTAGTGTGTTCATGGGTAATAAATCTACCTTCACATGTAATGCAGTTCAGAGAATATTGAGTCCATAAAGAGTCTTGAAAGAAAGCCATGGTTGTGTTGGTTGTTCTCTCCAACTCCCTGCAACAGAAACAGGATGGATGGAGTAAAGTTATCCTACCAGACATAGGAGTCCTGAATGGGCCCACAAGTCTTATATATCTCGCCTGATCGAGCCTGATCGGGTGATGAGCGTGGAATCATGTTGCAAGTGGCTTTATGGCTTAGCTTACTAACTGTAAATGCATAAGAGTAATACTCTTAGCATTTCTCAATTTTAGGGCTACACCACAATGAATGCGCCCGATCTCGGAAGCTAAGCAGTTTCGGGCCTAGTTAGTACCTGGATGGGAGACCGCCTGGGAATACCAGGTGCTGTAGGCTTTTTTGTGCTCCATGTTCAGGCAGTGAGCCATTTCTCAATTGGCTTTCAAAACTGCATGGTCTAGCCAACTAGATGCTTAAAGGTACAAATCTCAGAAGGCCCAGAGCCTACGGCCACACCACACTGAATGCGCCTGATGTCGTCTGATCTCAGAAGCTAAGCAGTGTCGGGCCTAGTTAGTACCTGGATGGGAGACCGCCTGGGAATACCAGGTGCTGTAGGCTTTTTTGTGCTCCATGTTCAGGCAGTGAGCCATTTCTCAATTGGCTTTCAAAACTGCATGGTCTAGCCAAGTAGATGCTTAAAGATACAAATCTCAGAAGGCCCAGAACCTACGGCCACACCACACTGAATGTGCCTGATCTCGTCTGATCTCAGAAGCTAAGCAGTGTCGGGCCTAATTAGTACCTTGATGGGAGACCGCCTGGGAATACCAGGTTCTGTAGGCTTTTTTGTGCTCTATGATTAGTAATTGTGCCACTTCTCAATTTCTTTTTAAATTTGCTTATGATTCCAAAATAAATGTATCCCTTTTAATAGCGGAAATGTTGGACAACAACATGAGGGCTGGCGCTACCTATTTACATAAAATTAACATACGGGTAGTGTGTTCATGGGTAATAAATCTACCTTCACATGTAATGCAGTTCAGAGAATATTGAGTCCATAAAGAGTCTTGAAAGAAAGCCATGGTTGTGTTGGTTGTTCTCTCCAACTCCCTGCAACAGAAACAGGATGGATGGAGTAAAGTTATCCTACCAGACATAGGAGTCCTGAATGGGCCCACAAGTCTTATATATCTCGCCTGATCGAACCTGATCGGGTGATGAGCGTGGTATCATGTTGCAAGTGGCTTTATGGCTTAGCTTACTAACTGTAAATGCATAAGAGTAATACTCTTAGCATTTCTCAATTTTAGGGCTACACCACAATGAATGCGCCCGATCTCGGAAGCTAAGCAGTTTCGGGCCTAGTTAGTACCTGGATGGGAGACCGCCTGGGAATACCAGGTGCTGTAGGCTTTTTTGTGCTCCATGTTCAGGCAGTGAGCCATTTCTCAATTGGCTTTCAAAACTGCATGGTCTAGCCAACTAGATGCTTAAAGGTACAAATCTCAGAAGGCCCAGAGCCTACGGCCACACCACACTGAATGCGCCTGATCTCGTCTGATCTTAGAAGCTAAGCAGTGTCGGGCCTAGTTAGTACCTGGATGGGAGACCGCCTGGGAATACCAGATGCTGTAGGCTTTTTTGTGCTCCATGATCAGGCAGTGAGCCATTTCTCAATTGGCTTTCAAAACTGCATGGTCTAGCCAACTAGATGCTTAAAGGTACAAATCTCAGAAGGCCCAGAGCCTATGGCCACACCACACTGAATGCGTCTGATCTCAGAAGCTAAGCAGTGTCGAGCCTAGTTAGTACCTGGATGGGAGACCGCCTGGGAATACCAGGTGCTGTAGGCTTTTTTGTGCTCCATGTTCAGGCAGTGAGCCATTTCTCAATTGGCTTTCAAAACTGCATGGTCTAGCCAACTAGATGCTTAAAGGTACAAATCTCAGAAGGCCCAGAGCCTACGGCCACACCACACTGAATGCGCCTGATCTCGTCTGATCTCAGAAGCTAAGCAGTGTCGGGCCTAGTTAGTACCTGGATGGGAGATCGCCTGGGAATACCAGGTTCTGTAGGCTTTTTTGTGCTCTATGATTAGTAATTGTGCCACTTCTCAATTTCTTTTTAAATTTGCTTATGATTCCAAAATAAATGTATCCCTTTTAATAGCGGAAATGTTGGACAACAACATGAGGGCTGGCGCTACCTATTTACATAAAATTAACATACGGGTAGTGTGTTCATGGGTAATAAATCTACCTTCACATGTAATGCAGTTCAGAGAATATTGAGTCCATAAAGAGTCTTGAAAGAAAGCCATGGTTGTGTTGGTTGTTCTCTCCAACTCCCTGCAACAGAAACAGGATGGATGGAGTAAAGTTATCCTACCAGACATAGGAGTCCTGAATGGGCCCACAAGTCTTATATATCTCGCCTGATCGAGCCTGATCGGGTGATGAGCGTGGTATCATGTTGCAAGTGGCTTTATGGCTTAGCTTACTAACTGTAAATGCATAAGAGTAATACTCTTAGCATTTCTCAATTTTAGGGCTACACCACAATGAATGCGCCCGATCTCGGAAGCTAAGCAGTTTCGGGCCTAGTTAGTACCTGGATGGGAGACCGCCTGGGAATACCAGGTGCTGTAGGCTTTTTTGTGCTCCATGTTCAGGCAGTGAGCCATTTCTCAATTGGCTTTCAAAACTGCATGGTCTAGCCAACTAGATGCTTAAAGGTACAAATCTTAGAAGACCCAGAGCCTACTGCCACACCACACTGAATGCGCATGATCTCGTCTGATCTCAGAAGCTAAGCAGTGTCGGGCCTAGTTAGTACCTGGATGGGAGACCGCCTGGGAATACCAGGTGCTGTAGGCTTTTTTGTGCTCCATGTTCAGGCAGTGAGCCATTTCTCAATTGGCTTTCAAAACTGCATGGTCTAGCCAACTAGATGCTTAAAGGTACAAATCTCAGAAGGCCCAGAGCCTATGGCCACACCACACTGAATGCGCCTGATCTCGTCTGATCTCAGAAGCTAAGCAGTGTCGGGCCTAGTTAGTACCTGGATGGGAGACCGCCTGGGAATACCAGGTGCTGTAGGCTTTTTTGTGCTCAATGTTCAGGCAGTGAGCCATTTCTCAATTGGCTTTCAAAACTGCATGGTCTAGCCAACTAGATGCTTAAAGGTACAAATCTCAGAAGGCCCAGAGCCTACGACCACACTGAATGCGCCTGATCTCAGAAGCTAAGCAGTGTCGGGCCTAGTTAGTACCTGGATGGGAGACGGCCTGGGAATACCAGGTGCTGTAGGCTTTTTTGTGCTCCATGTTCAGGCAGTGAGCCATTTCTCAATTGGCTTTCAAAACTGCATGGTCTAGCCAACTAGATGCTTAAAGGTACAAATCTCAGAAGGCCCAGAGCCTACGGCCACACCACACTGAATGCGCCTGATCTCGTCTGATCTCAGAAGCTAAGCAGTGTCGGGCCTAGTTAGTACCTGGATGGGAGACCGCCTGGGAATACCAGGTGCTGTAGGCTTTTTTGTGCTCCATGTTCAGGCAGTGAGCCATTTCTCAATTGGCTTTCAAAACTGCATGGTCTAGCCAACTAGATGCTTAAAGGTACAAATCTCAGAAGGCCCAGAGCCTACGGCCACACCACACTGAATGCGTCTGATCTCAGAAGCTAAGCAGTGTCGGGCCTAGTTAGTACCTGGATAGGAGACCGCCTGGGAATACCAGGTTCTGTAGGCTTTTTTGTGCTCTATGATTAGTAATTGTGCCACTTCTCAATTTCTTTTTAAATTTGCTTATGATTCCAAAATAAATGTATCCCTTTTAATAGCGGAAATGTTGGACAACAACATGAGGGCTGGCGCTACCTATTTACATAAAATTAACATACGGGTAGTGTGTTCATGGGTAATAAATCTACCTTCACATGTAATGCAGTTCAGAGAATATTGAGTCCATAAAGAGTCTTGAAAGAAAGCCATGGTTGTGTTGGTTGTTCTCTCCAACTCCCTGCAACAGAAACAGGATGGATGGAGTAAAGTTATCCAACCAGACATAGGCGTCCTGAATGGGCCCACAAGTCTTATATATCTCGCCTGATCGAGCCTGATCGAGCGCTGATCGGGTGATGAGCGTGGTATCATGTTGCAAGTGGCTTTATGGCTTAGCTTACTAACTGTAAATGCATAAGAGTAATACTCTTAGCATTTCTCAGTTTTAGGGCTACACCACAATGAATGCGCCCGATCTCGGAAGCTAAGCAGTTTCGGGCCTAGTTAGTACCTGGATGGGAGACCGCCTGGGAATACCAGGTGCTGTAGGCTTTTTTGTGCTCCATGTTCAGGCAGTGAGCCATTTCTCAATTGGCTTTCAAAACTGCATGGTCTAGCCAACTAGATGCTTAAATGTACAAATCTCAGAAGGCCCAGAGCCCACGGCCACACCACACTGAATGCGCCTGATCTCTGATCACAGAAGCTAAGCGGTGTCCGGCCTAGTTAGTACCTGGATGGGAGACCGCCTGGGAATACCAGGTGCTGTAGGCTTTTTTGTGCTCCATGTTCAGGCAGTGAGCCATTTCTCAATTGGCTTTCAAAACTGCATGGTCTAGCCAACTAGATGCTTAAAGGTACAAATCTCAGAAGGCCCAGAGCCTACGGCCACACCACACTGAATGCGCCTGATCTCGTCTGATCTCAGAAGCTAAGCAGTGTCAGGCCTAGTTAGTACCTGGATGGGAGACCGCCTGGGAATACCAGGTGCTGTAGGCTTTTTTGTGCTCCATGTTCAGGCAGTGAGCCATTTCTCAATTGGCTTTCAAAACTGCATGGTCTAGCCAACTAGATGCTTAAAGGTACAAATCTCAGAAGGTCCAGAGCCTACGGCCAGACCACACTGAATGCGCCTGATCTCGTCTGATCTCAGAAGCTAAGCAGTGTCGGGCCTAGTTAGTACCTGGATGGGAGACCGCCTGGGAATACCAGGTGCTGTAGGCTTTTTTGTGCTCCATGTTCAGGCAGTGAGCCATTTCTCAATTGGCTTTCAAAACTGCATGGTCTAGCCAACTAGATGCTTAAAGGTACAAATCTCAGAAGGCCCAGAGCCTACGGCCACACCACACTGAATGCGCCTGATCTCGTCTGATCTCAGAAGCTAAGCAGTGTCGGGCCTAGTTAGTACCTGGATGGGAGACCGCCTGGGAATACCAGGTGCTGTAGGCTTTTTTGTGCTCCATGTTCAGGCAGTGAGCCATTTCTCAATTGGCTTTCAAAACTGCATGGTCTAGCCAACTAGATGCTTAAAGGTACAAATCTCAGAAGGCCCAGAGCCTACGGCCACACCACACTGAATGTGCCTGATCTCGTCTGATCTCAGAAGCTAAGAGACCGCCTGGGAATACCAGGTGCTGTAGGCTTTTTTGTGCTCTATGATTAGTAATTGTGCCACTTCTCAATTTCTTTTTAAATTTGCTTATGATTCCAAAATAAATGTATCCCTTTTAATAGCGGAAATGTTGGACAACAACATGAGGGCTGGCGCTACCTATTTACATAAAATTAACATATGGGTAGTGTGTTCATGGGTAATAAATCTACCTTCACATGTAATGCAGTTCAGAGAATATTGAGTCCATAAAGAGTCTTGAAAGAAAGCCATGGTTGTGTTGGTTGTTCTCTCCAACTCCCTGCAACGGAAACAGGATGGATGGAGTAAAGTTATCCAACCAGACATAGGAGTCCTGAATGGGCCCACAAGTCTTATATATCTCGCCTGATCGAGCCTGATCGAGCGCTGATCGGGTGATGAGCGTGGTATCATGTTGCAAGTGGCTTTATGGCTTAGCTTACTAACTGTAAATGCATAAGAGTAATACTCTTAGCATTTCTCAATTTTAGGGCTACACCACAATGAATGGGCCCGATCTCGGAAGCTAAGCAGTTTCGGGTCTAGTTAGTACCTGGATGGGAGACCGCCTGGGAATACCAGGTGCTGTAGGCTTTTTTGTGCTCCATGTTCAGGCAGTGAGCCATTTCTCAATTGGCTTTCAAAACTGCATGGTCTAGCCAACTAGATGCTTAAAGGTACAAATCTCAGAAGGCCCAGAGCCTACTGACACACCACACTGAATGCGCCTGATCTCGTCTGATCTCAGAAGCTAAGCAGTGTTGGGCCTAGTTAGTACCTGGATGGGAGACCGCCTGGGAATACCAGGTGCTGTAGGCTTTTTTGTGCTCCATGTTCAGGCAGTGAGCCATTTCTCAATTGGCTTTCAAAACTGCATGGTCTAGCCAACTAGATGCTTAAAGGTACAAATCTCAGAAGGCCCAGAGCCTACGGCCACACCACAGTGAATGCGCCTGATCTCAGAAGCTAAGCAGTGTCGGGCCTAGTTAGTACCTGGATGGGAGACCGCCTGGGAATACCAGGTTCTGTAGGCTTTTTTGTGCTCTATGATTAGTAATTGTGCCACTTCTCAATTTCTTTTTAAATTTGCTTATGATTCCAAAATAAATGTATCCCTTTTAATAGCGGAAATGTTGGACAACAACATGAGGGCTGGCGCTACCTATTTACATAAAATTAACATACGGGTAGTGTGTTCATGGGTAATAAATCTACCTTCACATGTAATGCAGTTCAGAGAATATTGAGTCCATAAAGAGTCTTGAAAGAAAGCCATGGTTGTGTTGGTTGTTCTCTCCAACTCCCTGCAACAGAAACAGGATGGATGGAGTAAAGTTATCCAACCAGACATAGGAGTCCTGAATGGGCCCACAAGTCTTATATATCTCGCCTGATCGAGCCTGATCCAGCGCTGATCGGGTGATGAGCGTGGTATCATGTTGCAAGTGGCTTTATGGCTTAGCTTACTAACTGTAAATGCAAAAGAGTAATACTCTTAGCATTTCTCAATTTTAGGGCTACACCACAATGAATGCGCCCGATCTCGGAAGCTAAGCAGTTTCGGGCCTAGTTAGTACCTGGATGGGAGACCGCCTGGGAATACCAGGTGCTGTAGGCTTTTTTGTGCTCCATGTTCAGGCAGTGAGCCATTTCTCAATTGACTTTCAAAACTGCATGGTCTAGCCAACTAGATGCTTAAAGGTACAAATCTCAGAAGGCCCAGAGCCTACGGCCACACCACACTGAATGCGTCTGATCTCAGAAGCTAAGCAGTGTCAGGCCTAGTTAGTACCTGGATGGGAGACCACCTGGGAATACCAGGTTCTGTAGGCTTTTTTGTGCTCTATGATTAGTAATTGTGCCACTTCTCAATTTCTTTTTAAATTTGCTTATGATTCCAAAATAAATGTATCCCTTTTAATAGCGGAAATGTTGGACAACAACATGAGGGCTGGCGCTACCTATTTACATAAAATTAACATACGGGTAGTGTGTTCATGGGTAATAAATCTACCTTCACATGTAATGCAGTTCAGAGAATATTGAGTCCATAAAGAGTCTTGAAAGAAAGCCATGGTTGTGTTGGTTGTTCTCTCCAACTCCCTGCAACAGAAACAGGATGGATGGAGTAAAGTTATCCAACCAGACATAGGAGTCCTGAATGGGCCCACAAGTCTTATATATCTCGCCTGATCGAGCGCTGATCGGGTGATGAGCATGGTATCATGTTGCAAGTGGCTTTATGGCTTAGCTTACTAACTGTAAATGCATAAGAGTAATACTCTTAGCATTTCTCAATTTTAGGGCTACACCACAATGAATGCGCCCGATCTCGGAAGCTAAGCAGTTTCGGGCCTAGTTAGTACCTGGATGGGAGACCGCCTGGGAATACCAGGTGCTGTAGGCTTTTTTGTGCTCCATGTTCAGGCAGTGAGCCATTTCTCAATTGGCTTTCAAAACTGCATGGTCTAGCCAACTAGATGCTTAAATGTACAAATCTCAGAAGGCCCAGAGCCCACGGCCACACCACACTGAATGCGCCTGATCTCTGATCTCAGAAGCTAAGCAGTGTCGGCCTAGTTAGTACCTGGATGGGAGACCGCCTGGGAATACCAGGTGCTGTAGGCTTTTTTGTGCTCCATGTTCAGGCAGTGAGCCATTTCTCAATTGCTTTCAAAACTGCATGGTCTAGCCAACTAGATGCTTAAAGGTACAAATCTCAGAAGGCCCAGAGCCTACGGCCACACCACACTGAATGCGCCTGATCTCGTCTGATCTCAGAAGCTAAGCAGTGTCGGGCCTAGTTAGTACCTGGATGGGAGACCGCCTGGGAATGCCAGGTGCTGTAGGCTTTTTTGTGCTCCATGTTCAGGCAGTGAGCCATTTCTCAATTGGCTTTCAAAACTGCATGGTCTAGCCAACTAGATGCTTAAAGGTACAAATCTCAGAAGGCCCAGAGCCTACGGCCAGACCACACTGAATGCGCCTGATCTCGTCTGATCTCAGAAGCTAAGCAGTGTCGGGCCTAGTTAGTACCTGGATGGGAGACCGCCTGGGAATACCAGGTGCTGTAGGCTTTTTTGTGCTCTATGATTAGTAATTGTGCCACTTCTCAATTTCTTTTTAAATTTGCTTATGATTCCAAAATAAATGTATCCCTTTTAATAGCGGAAATGTTGGACAACAACATGAGGGCTGGCGCTACCTATTTACATAAAATTAACATACGGGTAGTGTGTTCATGGGTAATAAATCTACCTTCACATGTAATGCAGTTCAGAGAATATTGAGTCCATAAAGAGTCTTGAAAGAAAGCCATGGTTGTGTTGGTTGTTCTCTCCAACTCCCTGCAACAGAAACAGGATGGATGGAGTAAAGTTATCCAACCAGACATAGGAGTCCTGAATGGGCCCACAAGTCTTATATATCTCGCCTGATCGAGCCTGATCCAGCGCTGATCGGGTGATGAGCGTGGTATCATGTTGCAAGTGGCTTTATGGCTTAGCTTACTAACTGTAAATGCAAAAGAGTAATACTCTTAGCATTTCTCAATTTTAGGGCTACACCACAATGAATGCGCCCGATCTCGGAAGCTAAGCAGTTTCGGGCCTAGTTAGTACCTGGATGGGAGACCGCCTGGGAATACCAGGTGCTGTAGGCTTTTTTGTGCTCCATGTTCAGGCAGTGAGCCATTTCTCAATTGACTTTCAAAACTGCATGGTCTAGCCAACTAGATGCTTAAAGGTACAAATCTCAGAAGGCCCAGAGCCTACGGCCACACCACACTGAATGCGTCTGATCTCAGAAGCTAAGCAGTGTCGGGCCTAGTTAGTACCTGGATGGGAGACCACCTGGGAATACCAGGTTCTGTAGGCTTTTTTGTGCTCTATGATTAGTAATTGTGCCACTTCTCAATTTCTTTTTAAATTTGCTTATGATTCCAAAATAAATGTATCCCTTTTAATAGCGGAAATGTTGGACAACAACATGAGGGCTGGCGCTACCTATTTACATAAAATTAACATACGGGTAGTGTGTTCATGGGTAATAAATCTACCTTCACATGTAATGCAGTTCAGAGAATATTGAGTCCATAAAGAGTCTTGAAAGAAAGCCATGGTTGTGTTGGTTGTTCTCTCCAACTCCCTGCAACAGAAACAGGATGGATGGAGTAAAGTTATCCAACCAGACATAGGAGTCCTGAATGGGCCCACAAGTCTTATATATCTCGCCTGATCGAGCCTGATCGAGCGCTGATCGGGTGATGAGCATGGTATCATGTTGCAAGTGGCTTTATGGCTTAGCTTACTAACTGTAAATGCATAAGAGTAATACTCTTAGCATTTCTCAATTTTAGGGCTACACCACAATGAATGCGCCCGATCTCGGAAGCTAAGCAGTTTCGGGCCTAGTTAGTACCTGGATGGGAGACCGCCTGGGAATACCAGGTGCTGTAGGCTATTTTGTGCTCCATGTTCAGGCAGTGAGCCATTTCTCAATTGGCTTTCAAAACTGCATGGTCTAGCCAACTAGATGCTTAAATGTACAAATCTCAGAAGGCCCAGAGCCCACGGCCACACCACACTGAATGCGCCTGATCTCTGATCTCAGAAGCTAAGCAGTGTCGGCCTAGTTAGTACCTGGATGGGAGACCGCCTGGGAATACCAGGTGCTGTAGGCTTTTTTGTGCTCCATGTTCAGGCAGTGAGCCATTTCTCAATTGGCTTTCAAAACTGCATGGTCTAGCCAACTAGATGCTTAAAGGTACAAATCTCAGAAGGCCCAGAGCCTACGGCCACACCACACTGAATGCGCCTGATCTCGTCTGATCTCAGAAGCTAAGCAGTGTCGGGCCTAGTTAGTACCTGGATGGGAGACCGCCTGGGAATACCAGGTGCTGTAGGCTTTTTTGTGCTCCATGTTCAGGCAGTGAGCCATTTCTCAATTGGCTTTCAAAACTGCATGGTCTAGCCAACTAGATGCTTAAAGGTACAAATCTCAGAGGGCCCAGAGCCTACGGCCAGACCACACTGAATGCGCCTGATCTCGTCTGATCTCAGAAGCTAAGCAGTGTCGGGCCTAGTTAGTACCTGGATGGGAGACCGCCTGGGAATACCAGGTGCTGTAGGCTTTTTTGTGCTCCATGTTCAGGCAGTGAGCCATTTCTCAATTGGCTTTCAAAACTGCATGGTCTAGCCAACTAGATGCTTAAAGGTACAAATCTCAGAAGGCCCAGAGCCTACGGCCAGACCACACTGAATGCGCCTGATCTCGTCTGATCTCAGAAGCTAAGCAGTGTCGGGCCTAGTTAGTACCTGGATGGGAGACCGCCTGGGAATACCAGGTGCTGTAGGCTTTTTTGTGCTCTATGATTAGTAATTGTGCCACTTCTCAATTTCTTTTTAAATTTGCTTATGATTCCAAAATAAATGTATCCCTTTTAATAGCGGAAATGTTGGACAACAACATGAGGGCTGGCGCTACCTATTTACATAAAATTAACATACGGGTAGTGTGTTCATGGGTAATAAATCTACCTTCACATGTAATGCAGTTCAGAGAATATTGAGTCCATAAAGAGTCTTGAAAGAAAGCCATGGTTGTGTTGGTTGTTCTCTCCAACTCCCTGCAACAGAAACAGGATGGATGGAGTAAAGTTATCCAACCAGACATAGGAGTCCTGAATGGGCCCACAAGTCTTATATATCTCGCCTGATCGAGCCTGATCGAGCGCTGATCGGGTGATGAGCGTGGTATCATGTTGCAAGTGGCTTTATGGCTTAGCTTACTAACTGTAAATGCAAAAGAGTAATACTCTTAGCATTTCTCAATTTTAGGGCTACACCACAATGAATGCGCCCGATCTCGGAAGCTAAGCAGTTTTGGGCCTAGTTAGTACCTGGATGGGAGACCGCCTGGGAATACCAGGTGCTGTAGGCTTTTTTGTGCTCCATGTTCAGGCAGTGAGCCATTTCTCAATTGGCTTTCAAAACTGCATGGTCTAGCCAACTAGATGCTTAAAGGTACAAATCTCAGAAGGCCCAGAGCCTACGGCCACACCACACTGAATGCGCCTGATCTCGTCTGAACTCAGAAGCTAATCAATGTCAGGCCTAGTTAGTACCTGGATGGGAGACCGCCTGGGAATACCAGGTGCTGTAGGCTTTTTTGTGCTCCATGTTCAGGCAGTGAGCTATTTCTCAATTGGCTTTCAAAACTGCATGGTCTAGCCAACTAGATGCTTAAAGGTACAAATCTCAGAAGGCCCAGAGCCTACGGTCACACCACACTGAATGCGCCTGATCTCGTCTGATTTCAGAAGCTAAGCAGTGTCAGGCCTAGTTAGTACCTGGATGGGAGACCGCCTGGGAATACAGGGTGCTGTAGCCTTTTTTGTGCTCCATGTTCAGGCAGTGAGCCATTTCTCAATTGGCTTTCAAAACTGCATGTTCTAGCCAACTAGATGCTTAAAGGTACAAATCTCAGAAGGCCCACAGCCTACGGCCACACCCCACTGAATGCGCCTGATCTCGTCTGATCTCAGAAGCTAAGCAGTGTCGGGCCTAGTTAGTACCTGGATGGGAGACCGCCTGGGAATACCAGGTGCTGTAGGCTTTTTTGTGCTCCATGTTCAGGCAGTGAGCCATTTCTCAATTGGCTTTCAAAACTGCATGGTCTAGCCAACTAGATGCTTAAAGGAATCTCAGAAGGCCCAGAGCCTACGGCCTCACCACACTGAATGCGCCTGATCTCGTCTGATTTCAGAAGCTAAGCAGTGTCGGGCCTAGTTAGTACCTGGATGGGAGACCACCTGGGAATACCAGGTGCTGTAGGCTTTTTTGTGCTCCATGATTAGTAATTGTGCCACTTCTCAATTTCTTTTTAAATTTGCTTATGATTCCAAAATAAATGTATCCCTTTTACTAGCGGAAATGTTGGACAACAACATGAGGGCTGGCGCTACCTATTTACATAAAATTAACATACGGGTAGTGTGTTCATGGGTAATAAATCTACCTTCACATGTAATGCAGTTCAGAGAATATTGAGTCCATAAAGAGTCTTGAAAGAAAGCCATGGTTGTGTTGGTTGTTCTCTCCAACTCCCTGCAACAGAAACAGGATGGATGGAGTAAAGTTATCCTACCAGACATAGGAGTCCTGAATGGGCCCACAAGTCTTATATATCTCGCCTGATCGAGCGCTGATCGGGTGATGAGCGTGGTATCATGTTGCAAGTGGCTTTATGGCTTAGCTTACTAACTGTAAATGCATAAGAGTAATACTCTTAGCATTTCTCAATTTTAGGGCTACACCACAATGAATGCGCCCGATCTCGGAAGCTAAGCAGTTTCGGGCCTAGTTAGTACCTGGATGGGAGACCGCCTGGGAATACCAGGTGCTGTAGGCTTTTTTGTGCTCCATGTTCAGGCAGTGAGCCATTTCTCAATTGGCTTTCAAAACTGCATGGTCTAGCCAACTAGATGCTTAAAGGTACAAATCTCAGAAGGCCCAGAGCCTACGGCCACACCACACTGAATGCGCCTGATCTCGTCTGATCTCAGAAGCTAAGCAGTGTCGGGCCTAGTTAGTACCTGGATGGGAGACCGCCTGGGAATACCAGGTGCTGTAGGCTTTTTTGTGCTCCATGTTCAGGCAGTGAGCCATTTCTCAATTGGCTTTCAAAACTGCATGGTCTAGCCAACTAGACGCTTAAAGGTACAAATCTCAGAAGGCCCAGCGCCTACAGCCACACCACACTGAATGCGCCTGATCTCGTCTGATCTCAGAAGCTAAGCAGTGTCAGGCCTAGTTAGTACCTGGATGGGAAACCGCCTGGGAATACCAGGTGCTGTAGGCTTTTTTGTGCTCCATGTTCAGGCAGTGAGCCATTTCTCAATTGGCTTTCAAAACTGCATGGTCTAGCCAACTAGATGCTTAAAGGTACAAATCTCAGAAGGCCCAGAGCCTACGACCACACTGAATGCGCCTGATCTCAGAAGCTAAGCAGTGTCGGGCCTAGTTAGTACCTGGATGGGAGACCGCCTGGGAATACCAGGTGCTGTAGGCCTTTTTGTGCTCCATGTTCAGGCAGTGAGCCATTTCTCAATTGGCTTTCAAAACTGCATGGTCTAGCCAACTAGATGCTTAAAGGTACAAATCTCAGAAGGCCCAGAGCCTATGGCCACACCACACTGAATGCGCCTGATCTCGTCTGATCTCAGAAGCTAAGCAGTGTCGGGCCTAGTTAGTACCTGGATGGGAGACCGCCTGGGAATACCAGGTGCTGTAGGCTTTTTTGTGCTCCATGTTCAGGCAGTGAGCCATTTCTCAATTGGCTTTCAAAACTGCATGGTCTAGCCAACTAGATGCTTAAAGGTACAAATCTCAGAAGGCCCAGAGCCTACGGCCACACCACACTGAATGCGCCTGATCTCGTCTGATCTCAGAAGCTAAGCAGTGTCGGGCCTAGTTAGTACCTGGATGGGAGACCGCCTGGGAATACCAGGTTCTGTAGGCTTTTTTGTGCTCTATGATTAGTAATTGTGCCACTTCTCAATTTCTTTTTAAATTTGCTTATGATTCCAAAATAAATGTATCCCTTTTAATAGCGGAAATGTTGGACAACAACATGAGGGCTGGCGCTACCTATTTACATAAAATTAACATACGGGTAGTGTGTTCATGGGTAATAAATCTACCTTCACATGTAATGCAGTTCAGAGAATATTGAGTCCATAAAGAGTCTTGAAAGAAAGCCATGGTTGTGTTGGTTGTTCTCTCCAACTCCCTGCAACAGAAACAGGATGGATGGAGTAAAGTTATCCAACCAGACATAGGAGTCCTGAATGGGCCCACAAGTCTTATATATCTCGCCTGATCGAGCCTGATCGAGCGCTGATCGGGTGATGAGCGTGGTATCATGTTGCAAGTGGCTTTATGGCTTAGCTTACTAACTGTAAATGCATAAGAGTAATACTCTTAGCATTTCTCAATTTTAGGGCTACACCACAATGAATGCGCCCGATCTCGGAAGCTAAGCAGTTTCGGGCCTAGTTAGTACCTGGATGGGAGACCGCCTGGGAATACCAGGTGCTGTAGGCTTTTTTGTGCTCCATGTTCAGGCAGTGAGCCATTTCTCAATTGGCTTTCAAAACTGCATGGTCTAGCCAACTAGATGCTTAAATGTACAAATCTCAGAAGGCCCAGAGCCCACGGCCACACCACACTGAATGCGCCTGATCTCTGATCACAGAAGCTAAGCGGTGTCGGGCCTAGTTAGTACCTGGATGGGAGACCGCCTGGGAATACCAGGTGCTGTAGGCTTTTTTGTGCTCCATGTTCAGGCAGTGAGCCATTTCTCAATTGGCTTTCAAAACTGCATGGTCTAGCCAACTAGATGCTTAAAGGTACAAATCTCAGAAGGCCCAGAGCCTACGGCCAGACCACACTGAATGCGCCTGATCTCGTCAGATCTCAGAAGCTAAGCAGTGTCGGGCCTAGTTAGTACCTGGATGGGAGACCGCCTGGGAATACCAGGTGCTGTAGGCTTTTTTGTGCTCCATGTTCAGGCAGTGAGCCATTTCTCAATTGGCTTTCAAAACTGCATGGTCTAGCCAACTAGATGCTTAAAGGTACAAATCTCAGAAGGCCCAGAGCCTACGGCCACACCACACTGAATGCGCCTGATCTCGTCTGATCTCAGAAGCTAAGCAGTGTCGGGCCTAGTTAGTACCTGGATGGGAGACCGCCTGGGAATACCAGGTGCTGTAGGCTTTTTTGTGCTCCATGTTCAGGCAGTGAGCCATTTCTCAATTGGCTTTCAAAACTGCATGGTCTAGCCAACTAGATGCTTAAAGGTACAAATCTCAGAAGGCCCAGAGCCTACGGCCACACCACACTGAATGTGCCTGATCTCGTCTGATCTCAGAAGCTAAGCAGTGTCAGGCCTAGTTAGTACCTGGATGGGAGACCGCCTGGGAATACCAGGTGCTGTAGGCTTTTTTGTGCTCTATGATTAGTAATTGTGCCACTTCTCAATTTCTTTTTAAATTTGCTTATGATTCCAAAATAAATGTATCCCTTTTAATAGCGGAAATGTTGGACAACAACATGAGGGCTGGCGCTACCTATTTACATAAAATTAACATATGGGTAGTGTGTTCATGGGTAATAAATCTACCTTCACATGTAATGCAGTTCAGAGAATATTGAGTCCATAAAGAGTCTTGAAAGAAAGCCATGGTTGTGTTGGTTGTTCTCTCCAACTCCCTGCAACAGAAACAGGATGGATGGAGTAAAGTTATCCAACCAGACATAGGAGTCCTGAATGGGCCCACAAGTCTTATATATCTCGCCTGATCGAGCCTGATCCAGCGCTGATCGGGTGATGAGCGTGGTATCATGTTGCAAGTGGCTTTATGGCTTAGCTTACTAACTGTAAATGCAAAAGAGTAATACTCTTAGCATTTCTCAATTTTAGGGCTACACCACAATGAATGCGCCCGATCTCGGAAGCTAAGCAGTTTCGGGCCTAGTTAGTACCTGGATGGGAGACCGCCTGGGAATACCAGGTGCTGTAGGCTTTTTTGTGCTCCATGTTCAGGCAGTGAGCCATTTCTCAATTGACTTTCAAAACTGCATGGTCTAGCCAACTAGATGCTTAAAGGTACAAATCTCAGAAGGCCCAGAGCCTACGGCCACACCACACTGAATGCGTCTGATCTCAGAAGCTAAGCAGTGTCGGGCCTAATTAGTACCTGGATGGGAGACCACCTGGGAATACCAGGTTCTGTAGGCTTTTTTGTGCTCTATGATTAGTAATTGTGCCACTTCTCAATTTCTTTTTAAATTTGCTTATGATTCCAAAATAAATGTATCCCTTTTAATAGCGGAAATGTTGGACAACAACATGAGGGCTGGCGCTACCTATTTACATAAAATTAACATACGGGTAGTGTGTTCATGGGTAATAAATCTACCTTCACATGTAATGCAGTTCAGAGAATATTGAGTCCATAAAGAGTCTTGAAAGAAAGCCATGGTTGTGTTGGTTGTTCTCTCCAACTCCCTGCAACAGAAACAGGATGGATGGAGTAAAGTTATCCAACCAGACATAGGAGTCCTGAATGGGCCCACAAGTCTTATATATCTCGCCTGATCGAGCCTGATCGAGCGCTGATCGGGTGATGAGCATGGTATCATGTTGCAAGTGGCTTTATGGCTTAGCTTACTAACTGTAAATGCATAAGAGTAATACTCTTAGCATTTCTCAATTTTAGGGCTACACCACAATGAATGCGCCCGATCTCGGAAGCTAAGCAGTTTCGGGCCTAGTTAGTACCTGGATGGGAGACCGCCTGGGAATACCAGGTGCTGTAGGCTTTTTTGTGCTCCATGTTCAGGCAGTGAGCCATTTCTCAATTGGCTTTCAAAACTGCATGGTCTAGCCAACTAGATGCTTAAATGTACAAATCTCAGAAGGCCCAGAGCCCACGGCCACACCACACTGAATGCGCCTGATCTCTGATCTCAGAAGCTAAGCAGTGTCGGCCTAGTTAGTACCTGGATGGGAGACCGCCTGGGAATACCAGGTGCTGTAGGCTTTTTTGTGCTCCATGTTCAGGCAGTGAGCCATTTCTCAATTGGCTTTCAAAACTGCATGGTCTAGCCAACTAGATGCTTAAAGGTACAAATCTCAGAAGGCCCAGAGCCTACGGCCACACCACACTGAATGCGCCTGATCTCGTCTGATCTCAGAAGCTAAGCAGTGTCGGGCCTAGTTAGTACCTGGATGGGAGACCGCCTGGGAATACCAGGTGCTGTAGGCTTTTTTGTGCTCCATGTTCAGGCAGTGAGCCATTTCTCAATTGGCTTTCAAAACTGCATGGTCTAGCCAACTAGATGCTTAAAGGTACAAATCTCAGAAGGCCCAGAGCCTACGGCCAGACCACACTGAATGCACCTGATCTCGTCTGATCTCAGAAGCTAAGCAGTGTCGGGCCTAGTTAGTACCTGGATGGGAGACCGCCTGGGAATACCAGGTGCTGTAGGCTTTTTTGTGCTCCATGTTCAGGCAGTGAGCCATTTCTCAATTGGCTTTCAAAACTGCATGGTCTAGCCAACTAGATGCTTAAAGGTACAAATCTCAGAAGGCCCAGAGCCTACGGCCAGACCACACTGAATGCGCCTGATCTCGTCTGATCTCAGAAGCTAAGCAGTGTCGGGCCTAGTTAGTACCTGGATGGGAGACCGCCTGGGAATACCAGGTGCTGTAGGCTTTTTTGTGCTCTATGATTAGTAATTGTGCCACTTCTCAATTTCTTTTTAAATTTGCTTATGATTCCAAAATAAATGTATCCCTTTTAATAGCGGAAATGTTGGACAACAACATGAGGGCTGGCGCTACCTATTTACATAAAATTAACATACGGGTAGTGTGTTCATGGGTAATAAATCTACCTTCACATGTAATGCAGTAATGCAGTTCAGAGAATATTGAGTCCATAAAGAGTCTTGAAAGAAAGCCATGGTTGTGTTGGTTGTTCTCTCCAACTCCCTGCAACAGAAACAGGATGGATGGAGTAAAGTTATCCAACCAGACATAGGAGTCCTGAATGGGCCCACAAGTCTTATATATCTCGCCTGATCGAGCCTGATCGAGCGCTGATCGGGTGATGAGCGTGGTATCATGTTGCAAGTGGCTTTATGGCTTAGCTTACTAACTGTAAATGCAAAAGAGTAATACTCTTAGCATTTCTCAATTTTAGGGCTACACCACAATGAATGCGCCCGATCTCGGAAGCTAAGCAGTTTTGGGCCTAGTTAGTACCTGGATGGGAGACCGCCTGGGAATACCAGGTGCTGTAGGCTTTTTTGTGCTCCATGTTCAGGCAGTGAGCCATTTCTCAATTGGCTTTCAAAACTGCATGGTCTAGCCAACTAGATGCTTAAAGGTACAAATCTCAGAAGGCCCAGAGCCTACGGCCACACCACACTGAATGCGCCTGATCTCGTCTGAACTCAGAAGCTAATCAATGTCAGGCCTAGTTAGTACCTGGATGGGAGACCGCCTGGGAATACCAGGTGCTGTAGGCTTTTTTGTGCTCCATGTTCAGGCAGTGAGCTATTTCTCAATTGGCTTTCAAAACTGCATGGTCTAGCCAACTAGATGCTTAAAGGTACAAATCTCAGAAGGCCCAGAGCCTACGGCCACACCACACTGAATGCGCCTGATCTCGTCTGATTTCAGAAGCTAAGCAGTGTCAGGCCTAGTTAGTACCTGGATGGGAGATCTCCTGGGAATACAGGGTGCTGTAGCCTTTTTTGTGCTCCATGTTCAGGCAGTGAGCCATTTCTCAATTGGCTTTCAAAACTGCATGTTCTAGCCAACTAGATGCTTAAAGGTACAAATCTCAGAAAGCCCAGAGCCTACGGCCACACCCCACTGAATGCGCCTGATCTCGTCTGATCTCAGAAGCTAAGCAGTGTCGGGCCTAGTTAGTACCTGGATGGGAGACCGCCTGGGAATACCAGGTGCTGTAGGCTTTTTTGTGCTCCATGTTCAGGCAGTGAGCCATTTCTCAATTGGCTTTCAAAACTGCATGGTCTAGCCAACTAGATGCTTAAAGGAATCTCAGAAGGCCCAGAGCCTACGGCCTCACCACACTGAATGCGCCTGATCTCGTCTGATTTCAGAAGCTAAGCAGTGTCGGGCCTAGTTAGTACCTGGATGGGAGACCACCTGGGAATACCAGGTGCTGTAGGCTTTTTTGTGCTCTATGATTAGTAATTGTGCCACTTCTCAATTTCTTTTTAAATTTGCTTATGATTCCAAAATAAATGTATCCCTTTTACTAGCGGAAATGTTGGACAACAACATGAGGGCTGGCGCTACCTATTTACATAAAATTAACATACGGGTAGTGTGTTCATGGGTAATAAATCTACCTTCACATGTAATGCAGTTCAGAGAATATTGAGTCCATAAAGAGTCTTGAAAGAAAGCCATGGTTGTGTTGGTTGTTCTCTCCAACTCCCTGCAACAGAAACAGGATGGATGGAGTAAAGTTATCCTACCAGACATAGGAGTCCTGAATGGGCCCACAAGTCTTATATATCTCGCCTGATCGAGCGCTGATCGGGTGATGAGCGTGGTATCATGTTGCAAGTGGCTTTATGGCTTAGCTTACTAACTGTAAATGCATAAGAGTAATACTCTTAGCATTTCTCAATTTTAGGGCTACCCCACAATGAATGCGCCCGATCTCGGAAGCTAAGCAGTTTCGGGCCTAGTTAGTACCTGGATGGGAGACCGCCTGGGAATACCAGGTGCTGTAGGCTTTTTTGTGCTCCATGTTCAGGCAGTGAGCCATTTCTCAATTGGCTTTCAAAACTGCATGGTCTAGCCAACTAGATGCTTAAAGGTACAAATCTCAGAAGGCCCAGAGCCTACGGCCACACCACACTGAATGCGCCTGATCTCGTCTGATCTCAGAAGCTAAGCAGTGTCGGGCCTAGTTAGTACCTGGATGGGAGACCGCCTGGGAATACCAGGTGCTGTAGGCTTTTTTGTGCTCCATGTTCAGGCAGTGAGCCATTTCTCAATTGGCTTTCAAAACTGCATGGTCTAGCCAACTAGACGCTTAAAGGTACAAATCTCAGAAGGCCCAGAGCCTACAGCCACACCACACTGAATGCGCCTGATCTCGTCTGATCTCAGAAGCTAAGCAGTGTCAGGCCTAGTTAGTACCTGGATGGGAAACCGCCTGGGAATACCAGGTGCTGTAGGCTTTTTTGTGCTCCATGTTCAGGCAGTGAGCCATTTCTCAATTGGCTTTCAAAACTGCATGGTCTAGCCAACTAGATGCTTAAAGGTACAAATCTCAGAAGGCCCAGAGCCTACGACCACACTGAATGCGCCTGATCTCAGAAGCTAAGCAGTGTCGGGCCTAGTTAGTACCTGGATGGGAGACCGCCTGGGAATACCAGGTGCTGTAGGCCTTTTTGTGCTCCATGTTCAGGCAGTGAGCCATTTCTCAATTGGCTTTCAAAACTGCATGGTCTAGCCAACTAGATGCTTAAAGGTACAAATCTCAGAAGGCCCAGAGCCTACGGCCACACCACACTGAATGCGCCTGATCTCGTCTGATCTCAGAAGCTAAGCAGTGTCGGGCCTAGTTAGTACCTGGATGGGAGACCGCCTGGGAATACCAGGTGCTGTAGGCTTTTTTGTGCTCCATGTTCAGGCAGTGAGCCATTTCTCAATTGGCTTTCAAAACTGCATGGTCTAGCCAACTAGATGCTTAAAGGTACAAATCTCAGAAGGCCCAGAGCCTACGGCCACACCACACTGAATGCGCCTGATCTCGTCTGATCTCAGAAGCTAAGCAGTGTCGGGCCTAGTTAGTACCTGGATGGGAGACCGCCTGGGAATACCAGGTTCTGTAGGCTTTTTTGTGCTCTATGATTAGTAATTGTGCCACTTCTCAATTTCTTTTTAAATTTGCTTATGATTCCAAAATAAATGTATCCCTTTTAATAGCGGAAATGTTGGACAACAACATGAGGGCTGGCGCTACCTATTTACATAAAATTAACATACGGGTAGTGTGTTCATGGGTAATAAATCTACCTTCACATGTAATGCAGTTCAGAGAATATTGAGTCCATAAAGAGTCTTGAAAGAAAGCCATGGTTGTGTTGGTTGTTCTCTCCAACTCCCTGCAACAGAAACAGGATGGATGGAGTAAAGTTATCCAACCAGACATAGGAGTCCTGAATGGGCCCACAAGTCTTATATATCTCGCCTGATCGAGCCTGATCGAGCGCTGATCGGGTGATGAGCGTGGTATCATGTTGCAAGTGGCTTTATGGCTTAGCTTACTAACTGTAAATGCATAAGAGTAATACTCTTAGCATTTCTCAATTTTAGGGCTACACCACAATGAATGCGCCCGATCTCGGAAGCTAAGCAGTTTCGGGCCTAGTTAGTACCTGGATGGGAGACCGCCTGGGAATACCAGGTGCTGTAGGCTTTTTTGTGCTCCATGTTCAGGCAGTGAGCCATTTCTCAATTGGCTTTCAAAACTGCATGGTCTAGCCAACTAGATGCTTAAATGTACAAATCTCAGAAGGCCCAGAGCCCACGGCGACACCACACTGAATGCGCCTGATCTCTGATCACAGAAGCTAAGCGGTGTCGGGCCTAGTTAGTACCTGGATGGGAGACCGCCTGGGAATACCAGGTGCTGTAGGCTTTTTTGTGCTCCATGTTCAGGCAGTGAGCCATTTCTCAATTGGCTTTCAAAACTGCATGGTCTAGCCAACTAGATGCTTAAAGGTACAAATCTCAGAAGGCCCAGAGCCTACGGCCACACCACACTGAATGCGCCTGATCTCATCTGATCTCAGAAGCTAAGCAGTGTCGGGCCTAGTTAGTACCTGGATGGGAGACCGCCTGGGAATACCAGGTGCTGTAGGCTTTTTTGTGCTCCATGTTCAGGCAGTGAGCCATTTCTCAATTGGCTTTCAAAACTGCATGGTCTAGCCAACTAGATGCTTAAAGGTACAAATCTCAGAAGGTCCAGAGCCTACGGCCAGACCACACTGAATGCGCCTGATCTCGTCAGATCTCAGAAGCTAAGCAGTGTCGGGCCTAGTTAGCACCTGGATGGGAGACCGCCTCGGAATACCAGGTGCTGTAGGCTTTTTTGTGCTCCATGTTCAGGCAGTGAGCCATTTCTCAATTGGCTTTCAAAACTGCATGGTCTAGCCAACTAGATGCTTAAAGGTACAAATCTCAGAAGGCCCAGAGCCTACGGCCACACCACACTGAATGCGCCTGATCTCGTCTGATCTCAGAAGCTAAGCAGTGTCGGGCCTAGTTAGTACCTGGATGGGAGACCGCCTGGGAATACCAGGTGCTGTAGGCTTTTTTGTGCTCCATGTTCAGGCAGTGAGCCATTTCTCAATTGGCTTTCAAAACTGCATGGTCTAGCCAACTAGATGCTTAAAGGTACAAATCTCAGAAGGCCCAGAGCCTACGGACACACCACACTGAATGTGCCTGATCTCGTCTGATCTCAGAAGCTAAGCAGTGTCGGGCCTAGTTAGTACCTGGATGGGAGACCGCCTGGGAATACCAGGTGCTGTAGGCTTTTTTGTGCTCTATGATTAGTAATTGTGCCACTTCTCAATTTCTTTTTAAATTTGCTTATGATTCCAAAATAAATGTATCCCTTTTAATAGCGGAAATGTTGGACAACAACATGAGGGCTGGCGCTACCTATTTACATAAAATTAACATATGGGTAGTGTGTTCATGGGTAATAAATCTACCTTCACATGTAATGCAGTTCAGAGAATATTGAGTCCATAAAGAGTCTTGAAAGAAAGCCATGGTTGTGTTGGTTGTTCTCTCCAACTCCCTGCAACGGAAACAGGATGGATGGAGTAAAGTTATCCAACCAGACATAGGAGTCCTGAATGGGCCCACAAGTCTTATATATCTCGCCTGATCGAGCCTGATCGAGCGCTGATCGGGTGATGAGCGTGGTATCATGTTGCAAGTGGCTTTATGGCTTAGCTTACTAACTGTAAATGCATAAGAGTAATACTCTTAGCATTTCTCAATTTTAGGGCTACACCACAATGAATGGGCCCGATCTCGGAAGCTAAGCAGTTTCGGGCCTAGTTAGTACCTGGATGGGAGACCGCCTGGGAATACCAGGTGCTGTAGGCTTTTTTGTGCTCCATGTTCAGGCAGTGAGCCATTTCTCAATTGGCTTTCAAAACTGCATGGTCTAGCCAACTAGATGCTTAAAGGTACAAATCTCAGAAGGCCCAGAGCCTACGGCCACACCACACTGAATGCGCCTGATCTTGTCTGATCTCAGAAGCTAAGCAGTGTTGGGCCTAGTTAGTACCTGGTTGGGAGACCGCCTGGGAATACCAGGTGCTGTAGGCTTTTTTGTGCTCCATGTTCAGGCAGTGAGCCATTTCTCAATTGGCTTTCAAAACTGCATGGTCTAGCCAACTAGATGCTTAAAGGTACAAATCTCAGAAGGCCCAGAGCCTACGGCCACACCACACTGAATGCGCCTGATCTCGTCTGATCTCAGAAGCTAAGCAGTGTCGGGCCTAGTTAGTACCTGGATGGGAGACCGCCTGGGAATACCAGGTTCTGTAGGCTTTTTTGTGCTCTATGATTAGTAATTGTGCCACTTCTCAATTTCTTTTTAAATTTGCTTATGATTCCAAAATAAATGTATCCCTTTTAATAGCGGAAATGTTGGACAACAACATGAGGGCTGGCGCTACCTATTTACATAAAATTAACATACGGGTAGTGTGTTCATGGGTAATAAATCTACCTTCACATGTAATGCAGTTCAGAGAATATTGAGTCCATAAAGAGTCTTGAAAGAAAGCCATGGTTGTGTTGGTTGTTCTCTCCAACTCCCTGCAACAGAAACAGGATGGATGGAGTAAAGTTATCCAACCAGACATAGGAGTCCTGAATGGGCCCACAAGTCTTATATATCTCGCCTGATCGAGCCTGATCCAGCGCTGATCGGGTGATGAGCGTGGTATCATGTTGCAAGTGGCTTTATGGCTTAGCTTACTAACTGTAAATGCAAAAGAGTAATACTCTTAGCATTTCTCAATTTTAGGGTTACACCACAATGAATGCGCCCGATCTCGGAAGCTAAGCAGTTTCGGGCCTAGTTAGTACCTGGATGGGAGACCGCCTGGGAATACCAGGTGCTGTAGGCTTTTTTGTGCTCCATGTTCAGGCAGTGAGCCATTTCTCAATTGACTTTCAAAACTGCATGGTCTAGCCAACTAGATGCTTAAAGGTACAAATCTCAGAAGGCCCAGAGCCTACGGCCACACCACACTGAATGCGTCTGATCTCAGAAGCTAAGCAGTGTCGGGCCTAGTTAGTACCTGGATGGGAGACCGCCTGGGAATACCAGGTTCTGTAGGCTTTTTTGTGCTCTATGATTAGTAATTGTGCCACTTCTCAATTTCTTTTTAAATTTGCTTATGATTCCAAAATAAATGTATCCCTTTTAATAGCGGAAATGTTGGACAACAACATGAGGGCTGGCGCTACCTATTTACATAAAATTAACATACGGGTAGTGTGTTCATGGGTAATAAATCTACCTTCACATGTAATGCAGTTCAGAGAATATTGAGTCCATAAAGAGTCTTGAAAGAAAGCCATGGTTGTGTTGGTTGTTCTCTCCAACTCCCTGCAACAGAAACAGGATGGATGGAGTAAAGTTATCCAACCAGACATAGGAGTCCTGAATGGGCCCACAAGTCTTATATATCTCGCCTGATCGAGCCTGATCGAGCGCTGATCGGGTGATGAGCATGGTATCATGTTGCAAGTGGCTTTATGGCTTAGCTTACTAACTGTAAATGCATAAGAGTAATACTCTTAGCATTTCTCAATTTTAGGGCTACACCACAATGAATGCGCCCGATCTCGGAAGCTAAGCAGTTTCGGGCCTAGTTAGTACCTGGATGGGAGACCGCCTGGGAATACCAGGTGCTGTAGGCTTTTTTGTGCTCCATGTTCAGGCAGTGAGCCATTTCTCAATTGGCTTTCAAAACTGCATGGTCTAGCCAACTAGATGCTTAAATGTACAAATCTCAGAAGGCCCAGAGCCCACGGCCACACCACACTGAATGCGCCTGATCTCTGATCTCAGAAGCTAAGCAGTGTCGGGTCTAGTTAGTACCTGGATGGGAGACCGCCTGGGAATACCAGGTGCTGTAGGCTTTTTTGTGCTCCATGTTCAGGCAGTGAGCCATTTCTCAATTGGCTTTCAAAACTGCATGGTCTAGCCAACTAGATGCTTAAAGGTACAAATCTCAGAAGGCCCAGAGCCTACGGCCACACCACACTGAATGCGTCTGATCTCAGAAGCTAAGCAGTGTCGGGCCTAGTTAGTACCTGGATGGGAGACTGCCTGGGAATACCAGGTGCTGTAGGCTTTTTTGTGCTCCATGTTCAGGCAGTGAGCCATTTCTCAATTGGCTTTCAAAACTGCATGG
Source organism: Ambystoma mexicanum (assembly GCF_040938575.1). NCBI lineage: Eukaryota > Metazoa > Chordata > Amphibia > Caudata > Ambystomatidae > Ambystoma > Ambystoma mexicanum. The sequence continues at coordinate 521,501,516 of NC_090932.1, forward strand.
TCTAGCCAACTAGATGCTTAAAGGTACAAATCTCAGAAGGCCCAGAGCCTACGGCCAGACCACACTGAATGCGCCTGATCTCGTCTGATCTCAGAAACTAAGCAGTGTCGGGCCTAGTTAGTACCTGGATGGGAGACCGCCTGGGAATACCAGGTGCTGTAGGCTTTTTTGTGCTCCATGTTCAGGCAGTGAGCCATTTCTCAATTGGCTTTCAAAACTGCATGGTCTAGCCAACTAGATGCTTAAAGGTACAAATCTCAGAAGGCCCAGAGCCTACGGCCAGACCACACTGAATGCGCCTGATCTCGTCTGATCTCAGAAGCTAAGCAGTGTTGGGCCTAGTTAGTACCTGGATGGGAGACCGCCTGGGAATACCAGGTGCTGTAGGCTTTTTTGTGCTCTATGATTAGTAATTGTGCCACTTCTCAATTTCTTTTTAAATTTGCTTATGATTCCAAAATAAATGTATCCCTTTTAATAGCGGAAATGTTGGACAACAACATGAGGGCTGGCGCTACCTATTTACATAAAATTAACATACGGGTAGTGTGTTCATGGGTAATAAATCTACCTTCACATGTAATGCAGTAATGCAGTTCAGAGAATATTGAGTCCATAAAGAGTCTTGAAAGAAAGCCATGGTTGTGTTGGTTGTTCTCTCCAACTCCCTGCAACAGAAACAGGATGGATGGAGTAAAGTTATCCAACCAGACATAGGAGTCCTGAATGGGCCCACAAGTCTTATATATCTCGCCTGATCGAGCCTGATCGAGCGCTGATCGGGTGATGAGCGTGGTATCATGTTGCAAGTGGCTTTATGGCTTAGCTTACTAACTGTAAATGCAAAAGAGTAATACTCTTAGCATTTCTCAATTTTAGGGCTACACCACAATGAATGCGCCCGATCTCGGAAGCTAAGCAGTTTTGGGCCTAGTTAGTACCTGGATGGGAGACCGCCTGGGAATACCAGGTGATGTAGGCTTTTTTGTGCTCCATGTTCAGGCAGTGAGCCATTTCTCAATTGGCTTTCAAAACTGCATGGTCTAGCCAACTAGATGCTTAAAGGTACAAATCTCAGAAGGCCCAGAGCCTACGGCCAGACCACACTGAATGCGCCTGATCTCGTCTGAACTCAGAAGCTAATCAATGTCAGGCCTAGTTAGTACCTGGATGGGAGACCGCCTGGGAATACCAGGTGCTGTAGGCTTTTTTTGTGCTCCATGTTCAGGCAGTGAGCTATTTCTCAATTGGCTTTCAAAACTGCATGGTCTAGCCAACTAGATGCTTAAAGGTACAAATCTCAGAAGGCCCAGAGCCTACGGCCACACCACACTGAATGCGCCTGATCTCGTCTGATTTCAGAAGCTAAGCAGTGTCAGGCCTAGTTAGTACCTGGATGGGAGACCGCCTGGGAATACAGGGTGCTGTAGCCTTTTTTGTGCTCCATGTTCAGGCAGTGAGCCATTTCTCAATTGGCTTTCAAAACTGCATGTTCTAGCCAACTAGATGCTTAAAGGTACAAATCTCAGAAGGCCCAGAGCCTACGGCCACACCCCACTGAATGCGCCTGATCTCGTCTGATCTCAGAAGCTAAGCAGTGTCGGGCCTAGTTAGTACCTGGATGGGAGACCGCCTGGGAATACCAGGTGCTGTAGGCTTTTTTGTGCTCCATGTTCAGGCAGTGAGCCATTTCTCAATTGGCTTTCAAAACTGCATGGTCTAGCCAACTAGATGCTTAAAGGAATCTCAGAAGGCCCAGAGCCTACGGCCACACCACACTGAATGGGCCTGATCTCGTCTGATTTCAGAAGCTAAGCAGTGTCGGGCCTAGTTAGTACCTGGATGGGAGACCACCTGGGAATACCAGGTGCTGTAGGCTTTTTTGTGCTCTATGATTAGTAATTGTGCCACTTCTCAATTTCTTTTTAAATTTGCTTATGATTCCAAAATAAATGTATCCCTTTTACTAGCGGAAATGTTGGACAACAACATGAGGGCTGGCGCTACCTATTTACATAAAATTAACATACGGGTAGTGTGTTCATGGGTAATAAATCTACCTTCACATGTAATGCAGTTCAGAGAATATTGAGTCCATAAAGAGTCTTGAAAGAAAGCCATGGTTGTGTTGGTTGTTCTCTCCAACTCCCTGCAACAGAAACAGGATGGATGGAGTAAAGTTATCCTACCAGACATAGGAGTCCTGAATGGGCCCACAAGTCTTATATATCTCGCCTGATCGAGCGCTGATCGGGTGATGAGCGTGGTATCATGTTGCAAGTGGCTTTATGGCTTAGCTTACTAACTGTAAATGCATAAGAGTAATACTCTTAGCATTTCTCAATTTTAGGGCTACACCACAATGAATGCGCCCGATCTCGGAAGCTAAGCAGTTTCGGGCCTAGTTAGTACCTGGATGGGAGACCGCCTGGGAATACCAGGTGCTGTAGGCTTTTTTGTGCTCCATGTTCAGGCAGTGAGCCATTTCTCAATTGGCTTTCAAAACTGCATGGTCTAGCCAACTAGATGCTTAAAGGTACAAATCTCAGAAGGCCCAGAGCCTACGGCCACACCACACTGAATGCGCCTGATCTCGTCTGATCTCAGAAGCTAAGCAGTGTCGGGCCTAGTTAGTACCTGGATGGGAGACCGCCTGGGAATACCAGGTGCTGTAGGCTTTTTTGTGCTCCATGTTCAGGCAGTGAGCCATTTCTCAATTGGCTTTCAAAACTGCATGGTCTAGCCAACTAGATGCTTAAAGGTACAAATCTCAGAAGGCCCAGAGCCTACGGCCACACCACACTGAATGCGTCTGATCTCAGAAGCTAAGCAGTGTCGGGCCCAGTTAGTACCTGGATGGGAGACCGCCTGGGAATACCAGGTGCTGTAGGCTTTTTTGTGCTCCATGTTCAGGCAGTGAGCCATTTCTCAATTGGCTTTCAAAACTGCATGGTCTAGCCAACTAGACGCTTAAAGGTACAAATCTCAGAAGGCCCAGAGCCTACGGCCACACCACACTGAATGCGCCTGATCTCGTCTGATCTCAGAAGCTAAGCAGTGTCAGGCCTAGTTAGTACCTGGATGGGAAACCGCCTGGGAATACCAGGTGCTGTAGGCTTTTTTGTGCTCCATGTTCAGGCAGTGAGCCATTTCTCAATTGGCTTTCAAAACTGCATGGTCTAGCCAACTAGATGCTTAAAGGTACAAATCTCAGAAGGCCCAGAGCCTACAACCACACTGAATGCGCCTGATCTCAGAAGCTAAGCAGTGTCGGGCCTAGTTAGTACCTGGATGGGAGACCGCCTGGGAATACCAGGTGCTGTAGGCCTTTTTGTGCTCCATGTTCAGGCAGTGAGCCATTTCTCAATTGGCTTTCAAAACTGCATGGTCTAGCCAACTAGATGCTTAAAGGTACAAATCTCAGAAGGCCCAGAGCCTACGGCCACACCACACTGAATGCGCCTGATCTCGTCTGATCTCAGAAGCTAAGCAGTGTCGGGCCTAGTTAGTACCTGGATGGGAGACCGCCTGGGAATACCAGGTGCTGTAGGCTTTTTTGTGCTCCATGTTCAGGCAGTGAGCCATTTCTCAATTGGCTTTCAAAACTGCATGGTCTAGCCAACTAGATGCTTAAAGGTACAAATCTCAGAAGGCCCAGAGCCTACGGCCACACCACACTGAATGCGCCTGATCTCGTCTGATCTCAGAAGCTAAGCAGTGTCGGGCCTAGTTAGTACCTGGATGGGAGACCGCCTGGGAATACCAGGTTCTGTAGGCTTTTTTGTGCTCTATGATTAGTAATTGTGCCACTTCTCAATTTCTTTTTAAATTTGCTTATGATTCCAAAATAAATGTATCCCTTTTAATAGCGGAAATGTTGGACAACAACATGAGGGCTGGCGCTACCTATTTACATAAAATTAACATACGGGTAGTGTGTTCATGGGTAATAAATCTACCTTCACATGTAATGCAGTTCAGAGAATATTGAGTCCATAAAGAGTCTTGAAAGAAAGCCATGGTTGTGTTGGTTGTTCTCTCCAACTCCCTGCAACAGAAACAGGATGGATGGAGTAAAGTTATCCAACCAGACATAGGAGTCCTGAATGGGCCCACAAGTCTTATATATCTCGCCTGATCGAGCCTGATCGAGCGCTGATCGGGTGATGAGCGTGGTATCATGTTGCAAGTGGCTTTATGGCTTAGCTTACTAACTGTAAATGCATAAGAGTAATACTCTTAGCATTTCTCAATTTTAGGGCTACACCACAATGAATGCGCCCGATCTCGGAAGCTAAGCAGTTTCGGGCCTAGTTAGTACCTGGATGGGAGACCGCCTGGGAATACCAGGTGCTGTAGGCTTTTTTGTGCTCCATGTTCAGGCAGTGAGCCATTTCTCAATTGGCTTTCAAAACTGCATGGTCTAGCCAACTAGATGCTTAAAGGTACAAATCTCAGAAGGCCCAGAGCCCACGGCCACACCACACTGAATGCGCCTGATCTCTGATCACAGAAGCTAAGCGGTGTCGGGCCTAGTTAGTACCTGGATGGGAGACCGCCTGGGAATACCAGGTGCTGTAGGCTTTTTTGTGCTCCATGTTCAGGCAGTGAGCCATTTCTCAATTGGCTTTCAAAACTGCATGGTCTAGCCAACTAGATGCTTAAAGGTACAAATCTCAGAAGGCCCAGAGCCTACGGCCACACCACACTGAATGCGCCTGATCTCGTCTGATCTCAGAAGCTAAGCAGTGTCGGGCCTAGTTAGTACCTGGATGGGAGACGGCCTGGGAATACCAGGTGCTGTAGGCTTTTTTGTGCTCCATGTTCAGGCAGTGAGCCATTTCTCAATTGGCTTTCAAAACTGCATGGTCTAGCCAACTAGATGCTTAAAGGTACAAATCTCAGAAGGTCCAGAGCCTACGGCCAGACCACACTGAATGCACCTGATCTTGTCTGATCTCAGAAGCTAAGCAGTGTCGGGCCTAGTTAGTACCTGGATGGGAGACCGCCTGGGAATACCAGGTGCTGTAGGCTTTTTTGTGCTCCATGTTCAGGCAGTGAGCCATTTCTCAATTGGCTTTCAAAACTGCATGGTCTAGCCAACTAGATGCTTAAAGGTACAAATCTCAGAAGGCCCAGAGCCTACGGCCACACCACACTGAATGCGTCTGATCTCAGAAGCTAAGCAGTGTCGGGCCTAGTTAGTACCTGGATGGGAGACCGCCTGGGAATACCAGGTGCTGTAGGCTTTTTTGTGCTCCATGTTCAGGCAGTGAGCCATTTCTCAATTGGCTTTCAAAACTGCATGGTCTAGCCAACTAGATGCTTAAAGGTACAAATCTCAGAAGGCCCAGAGCCTACGGCCACACCACACTGAATGTGCCTGATATCGTCTGATCTCAGAAGCTAAGCAGTGTCGGGCCTAGTTAGTACCTGGATGGGAGACCGCCTGGGAATACCAGGTGCTGTAGGCTTTTTTGTGCTCTATGATTAGTAATTGTGCCACTTCTCAATTTCTTTTTAAATTTGCTTATGATTCCAAAATAAATGTATCCCTTTTAATAGCGGAAATGTTGGACAACAACATGAGGGCTGGCGCTACCTATTTACATAAAATTAACATATGGGTAGTGTGTTCATGGGTAATAAATCTACCTTCACATGTAATGCAGTTCAGAGAATATTGAGTCCATAAAGAGTCTTGAAAGAAAGCCATGGTTGTGTTGGTTGTTCTCTCCAACTCCCTGCAACGGAAACAGGATGGATGGAGTAAAGTTATCCAACCAGACATAGGAGTCCTGAATGGGCCCACAAGTCTTATATATCTCGCCTGATCGAGCCTGATCGAGCGCTGATCGGGTGATGAGCGTGGTATCATGTTGCAAGTGGCTTTATGGCTTAGCTTACTAACTGTAAATGCATAAGAGTAATACTCTTAGCATTTCTCAATTTTAGGGCTACACCACAATGAATGGGCCCGATCTCGGAAGCTAAGCAGTTTCGGGCCTAGTTAGTACCTGGATGGGAGACCGCCTGGGAATACCAGGTGCTGTAGGCTTTTTTGTGCTCCATGTTCAGGCAGTGAGCCATTTCTCAATTGGCTTTCAAAACTGCATGGTCTAGCCAACTAGATGCTTAAAGGTACAAATCTCAGAAGGCCCAGAGCCTACGGCCACACCACACTGAATGCGCCTGATCTCGTCTGATCTCAGAAGCTAAGCAGTGTCGGGCCTAGTTAGTACCTGGATGGGAGACCGCCTGGGAATACCAGGTGCTGTAGGCTTTTTTGTGCTCCATGTTCAGGCAGTGAGCCATTTCTCAATTGGCTTTCAAAACTGCATGGTCTAGCCAACTAGACGCTTAAAGGTACAAATCTCAGAAGGCCCAGAGCCTACAGCCACACCACACTGAATGCGCCTGATCTCGTCTGATCTCAGAAGCTAAGCAGTGTCAGGCCTAGTTAGTACCTGGATGGGAAACCGCCTGGGAATACCAGGTGCTGTAGGCTTTTTTGTGCTCCATGTTCAGGCAGTGAGCCATTTCTCAATTGGCTTTCAAAACTGCATGGTCTAGCCAACTAGATGCTTAAAGGTACAAATCTCAGAAGGCCCAGAGCCTACGACCACACTGAATGCGCCTGATCTCAGAAGCTAAGCAGTGTCGGGCCTAGTTAGTACCTGGATGGGAGACCGCCTGGGAATACCAGGTGCTGTAGGCCTTTTTGTGCTCCATGTTCAGGCAGTGAGCCATTTCTCAATTGGCTTTCAAAACTGCATGGTCTAGCCAACTAGATGCTTAAAGGTACAAATCTCAGAAGGCCCAGAGCCTACGGCCACACCACACTGAATGCGCCTGATCTCGTCTGATCTCAGAAGCTAAGCAGTGTCGGGCCTAGTTAGTACCTGGATGGGAGACCGCCTGGGAATACCAGGTGCTGTAGGCTTTTTTGTGCTCCATGTTCAGGCAGTGAGCCATTTCTCAATTGGCTTTCAAAACTGCATGGTCTAGCCAACTAGATGCTTAAAGGTACAAATCTCAGAAGGCCCAGAGCCTACGGCCACACCACACTGAATGCGCCTGATCTCGTCTGATCTCAGAAGCTAAGCAGTGTCGGGCCTAGTTAGTACCTGGATGGGAGACCGCCTGGGAATACCAGGTTCTGTAGGCTTTTTTGTGCTCTATGATTAGTAATTGTGCCACTTCTCAATTTCTTTTTAAATTTGCTTATGATTCCAAAATAAATGTATCCCTTTTAATAGCGGAAATGTTGGACAACAACATGAGGGCTGGCGCTACCTATTTACATAAAATTAACATACGGGTAGTGTGTTCATGGGTAATAAATCTACCTTCACATGTAATGCAGTTCAGAGAATATTGAGTCCATAAAGAGTCTTGAAAGAAAGCCATGGTTGTGTTGGTTGTTCTCTCCAACTCCCTGCAACAGAAACAGGATGGATGGAGTAAAGTTATCCAACCAGACATAGGAGTCCTGAATGGGCCCACAAGTCTTATATATCTCGCCTGATCGAGCCTGATCGAGCGCTGATCGGGTGATGAGCGTGGTATCATGTTGCAAGTGGCTTTATGGCTTAGCTTACTAACTGTAAATGCATAAGAGTAATACTCTTAGCATTTCTCAATTTTAGGGCTACACCACAATGAATGCGCCCGATCTCGGAAGCTAAGCAGTTTCGGGCCTAGTTAGTACCTGGATGGGAGACCGCCTGGGAATACCAGGTGCTGTAGGCTTTTTTGTGCTCCATGTTCAGGCAGTGAGCCATTTCTCAATTGGCTTTCAAAACTGCATGGTCTAGCCAACTAGATGCTTAAATGTACAAATCTCAGAAGGCCCAGAGCCCACGGCGACACCACACTGAATGCGCCTGATCTCTGATCACAGAAGCTAAGCGGTGTCGGGCCTAGTTAGTACCTGGATGGGAGACCGCCTGGGAATACCAGGTGCTGTAGGCTTTTTTGTGCTCCATGTTCAGGCAGTGAGCCATTTCTCAATTGGCTTTCAAAACTGCATGGTCTAGCCAACTAGATGCTTAAAGGTACAAATCTCAGAAGGCCCAGAGCCTACGGCCACACCACACTGAATGCGCCTGATCTCATCTGATCTCAGAAGCTAAGCAGTGTCGGGCCTAGTTAGTACCTGGATGGGAGACCGCCTGGGAATACCAGGTGCTGTAGGCTTTTTTGTGCTCCATGTTCAGGCAGTGAGCCATTTCTCAATTGGCTTTCAAAACTGCATGGTCTAGCCAACTAGATGCTTAAAGGTACAAATCTCAGAAGGTCCAGAGCCTACGGCCAGACCACACTGAATGCGCCTGATCTCGTCAGATCTCAGAAGCTAAGCAGTGTCGGGCCTAGTTAGCACCTGGATGGGAGACCGCCTCGGAATACCAGGTGCTGTAGGCTTTTTTGTGCTCCATGTTCAGGCAGTGAGCCATTTCTCAATTGGCTTTCAAAACTGCATGGTCTAGCCAACTAGATGCTTAAAGGTACAAATCTCAGAAGGCCCAGAGCCTACGGCCACACCACACTGAATGCGCCTGATCTCGTCTGATCTCAGAAGCTAAGCAGTGTCGGGCCTAGTTAGTACCTGGATGGGAGACCGCCTGGGAATACCAGGTGCTGTAGGCTTTTTTGTGCTCCATGTTCAGGCAGTGAGCCATTTCTCAATTGGCTTTCAAAACTGCATGGTCTAGCCAACTAGATGCTTAAAGGTACAAATCTCAGAAGGCCCAGAGCCTACGGCCACACCACACTGAATGTGCCTGATCTCGTCTGATCTCAGAAGCTAAGCAGTGTCGGGCCTAGTTAGTACCTGGATGGGAGACCGCCTGGGAATACCAGGTGCTGTAGGCTTTTTTGTGCTCTATGATTAGTAATTGTGCCACTTCTCAATTTCTTTTTAAATTTGCTTATGATTCCAAAATAAATGTATCCCTTTTAATAGCGGAAATGTTGGACAACAACATGAGGGCTGGCGCTACCTATTTACATAAAATTAACATATGGGTAGTGTGTTCATGGGTAATAAATCTACCTTCACATGTAATGCAGTTCAGAGAATATTGAGTCCATAAAGAGTCTTGAAAGAAAGCCATGGTTGTGTTGGTTGTTCTCTCCAACTCCCTGCAACGGAAACAGGATGGATGGAGTAAAGTTATCCAACCAGACATAGGAGTCCTGAATGGGCCCACAAGTCTTATATATCTCGCCTGATCGAGCCTGATCGAGCGCTGATCGGGTGATGAGCGTGGTATCATGTTGCAAGTGGCTTTATGGCTTAGCTTACTAACTGTAAATGCATAAGAGTAATACTCTTAGCATTTCTCAATTTTAGGGCTACACCACAATGAATGGGCCCGATCTCGGAAGCTAAGCAGTTTCGGGCCTAGTTAGTACCTGGATGGGAGACCGCCTGGGAATACCAGGTGCTGTAGGCTTTTTTGTGCTCCATGTTCAGGCAGTGAGCCATTTCTCAATTGGCTTTCAAAACTGCATGGTCTAGCCAACTAGATGCTTAAAGGTACAAATCTCAGAAGGCCCAGAGCCTACGGCCACACCACACTGAATGCGCCTGATCTTGTCTGATCTCAGAAGCTAAGCAGTGTTGGGCCTAGTTAGTACCTGGTTGGGAGACCGCCTGGGAATACCAGGTGCTGTAGGCTTTTTTGTGCTCCATGTTCAGGCAGTGAGCCATTTCTCAATTGGCTTTCAAAACTGCATGGTCTAGCCAACTAGATGCTTAAAGGTACAAATCTCAGAAGGCCCAGAGCCTACGGCCACACCACACTGAATGCGCCTGATCTCGTCTGATCTCAGAAGCTAAGCAGTGTCGGGCCTAGTTAGTACCTGGATGGGAGACCGCCTGGGAATACCAGGTTCTGTAGGCTTTTTTGTGCTCTATGATTAGTAATTGTGCCACTTCTCAATTTCTTTTTAAATTTGCTTATGATTCCAAAATAAATGTATCCCTTTTAATAGCGGAAATGTTGGACAACAACATGAGGGCTGGCGCTACCTATTTACATAAAATTAACATACGGGTAGTGTGTTCATGGGTAATAAATCTACCTTCACATGTAATGCAGTTCAGAGAATATTGAGTCCATAAAGAGTCTTGAAAGAAAGCCATGGTTGTGTTGGTTGTTCTCTCCAACTCCCTGCAACAGAAACAGGATGGATGGAGTAAAGTTATCCAACCAGACATAGGAGTCCTGAATGGGCCCACAAGTCTTATATATCTCGCCTGATCGAGCCTGATCCAGCGCTGATCGGGTGATGAGCGTGGTATCATGTTGCAAGTGGCTTTATGGCTTAGCTTACTAACTGTAAATGCAAAAGAGTAATACTCTTAGCATTTCTCAATTTTAGGGTTACACCACAATGAATGCGCCCGATCTCGGAAGCTAAGCAGTTTCAGGCCTAGTTAGTACCTGGATGGGAGACCGCCTGGGAATACCAGGTGCTGTAGGCTTTTTTGTGCTCCATGTTCAGGCAGTGAGCCATTTCTCAATTGACTTTCAAAACTGCATGGTCTAGCCAACTAGATGCTTAAAGGTACAAATCTCAGAAGGCCCAGAGCCTACGGCCACACCACACTGAATGCGTCTGATCTCAGAAGCTAAGCAGTGTCGGGCCTAGTTAGTACCTGGATGGGAGACCGCCTGGGAATACCAGGTTCTGTAGGCTTTTTTGTGCTCTATGATTAGTAATTGTGCCACTTCTCAATTTCTTTTTAAATTTGCTTATGATTCCAAAATAAATGTATCCCTTTTAATAGCGGAAATGTTGGACAACAACATGAGGGCTGGCGCTACCTATTTACATAAAATTAACATACGGGTAGTGTGTTCATGGGTAATAAATCTACCTTCACATGTAATGCAGTTCAGAGAATATTGAGTCCATAAAGAGTCTTGAAAGAAAGCCATGGTTGTGTTGGTTGTTCTCTCCAACTCCCTGCAACAGAAACAGGATGGATGGAGTAAAGTTATCCAACCAGACATAGGAGTCCTGAATGGGCCCACAAGTCTTATATATCTCGCCTGATCGAGCCTGATCGAGCGCTGATCGGGTGATGAGCATGGTATCATGTTGCAAGTGGCTTTATGGCTTAGCTTACTAACTGTAAATGCATAAGAGTAATACTCTTAGCATTTCTCAATTTTAGGGCTACACCACAATGAATGCGCCCGATCTCGGAAGCTAAGCAGTTTCGGGCCTAGTTAGTACCTGGATGGGAGACCGCCTGGGAATACCAGGTGCTGTAGGCTTTTTTGTGCTCCATGTTCAGGCAGTGAGCCATTTCTCAATTGGCTTTCAAAACTGCATGGTCTAGCCAACTAGATGCTTAAATGTACAAATCTCAGAAGGCCCAGAGCCCACGGCCACACCACACTGAATGCGCCTGATCTCTGATCTCAGAAGCTAAGCAGTGTCGGGTCTAGTTAGTACCTGGATGGGAGACCGCCTGGGAATACCAGGTGCTGTAGGCTTTTTTGTGCTCCATGTTCAGGCAGTGAGCCATTTCTCAATTGGCTTTCAAAACTGCATGGTCTAGCCAACTAGATGCTTAAAGGTACAAATCTCAGAAGGCCCAGAGCCTACGGCCACACCACACTGAATGCGTCTGATCTCAGAAGCTAAGCAGTGTCGGGCCTAGTTAGTACCTGGATGGGAGACTGCCTGGGAATACCAGGTGCTGTAGGCTTTTTTGTGCTCCATGTTCAGGCAGTGAGCCATTTCTCAATTGGCTTTCAAAACTGCATGGTCTAGCCAACTAGATGCTTAAAGGTACAAATCTCAGAAGGCCCAGAGCCTACGGCCAGACCACACTGAATGCGCCTGATCTCGTCTGATCTCAGAAACTAAGCAGTGTCGGGCCTAGTTAGTACCTGGATGGGAGACCGCCTGGGAATACCAGGTGCTGTAGGCTTTTTTGTGCTCCATGTTCAGGCAGTGAGCCATTTCTCAATTGGCTTTCAAAACTGCATGGTCTAGCCAACTAGATGCTTAAAGGTACAAATCTCAGAAGGCCCAGAGCCTACGGCCAGACCACACTGAATGCGCCTGATCTCGTCTGATCTCAGAAGCTAAGCAGTGTCGGGCCTAGTTAGTACCTGGATGGGAGACCGCCTGGGAATACCAGGTGCTGTAGGCTTTTTTGTGCTCTATGATTAGTAATTGTGCCACTTCTCAATTTCTTTTTAAATTTGCTTATGATTCCAAAATAAATGTATCCCTTTTAATAGCGGAAATGTTGGACAACAACATGAGGGCTGGCGCTACCTATTTACATAAAATTAACATACGGGTAGTGTGTTCATGGGTAATAAATCTACCTTCACATGTAATGCAGTAATGCAGTTCAGAGAATATTGAGTCCATAAAGAGTCTTGAAAGAAAGCCATGGTTGTGTTGGTTGTTCTCTCCAACTCCCTGCAACAGAAACAGGATGGATGGAGTAAAGTTATCCAACCAGACATAGGAGTCCTGAATGGGCCCACAAGTCTTATATATCTCGCCTGATCGAGCCTGATCGAGCGCTGATCGGGTGATGAGCGTGGTATCATGTTGCAAGTGGCTTTATGGCTTAGCTTACTAACTGTAAATGCAAAAGAGTAATACTCTTAGCATTTCTCAATTTTAGGGCTACACCACAATGAATGCGCCCGATCTCGGAAGCTAAGCAGTTTTGGGCCTAGTTAGTACCTGGATGGGAGACCGCCTGGGAATACCAGGTGATGTAGGCTTTTTTGTGCTCCATGTTCAGGCAGTGAGCCATTTCTCAATTGGCTTTCAAAACTGCATGGTCTAGCCAACTAGATGCTTAAAGGTACAAATCTCAGAAGGCCCAGAGCCTACGGCCAGACCACACTGAATGCGCCTGATCTCGTCTGAACTCAGAAGCTAATCAATGTCAGGCCTAGTTAGTACCTGGATGGGAGACCGCCTGGGAATACCAGGTGCTGTAGGCTTTTTTTGTGCTCCATGTTCAGGCAGTGAGCTATTTCTCAATTGGCTTTCAAAACTGCATGGTCTAGCCAACTAGATGCTTAAAGGTACAAATCTCAGAAGGCCCAGAGCCTACGGCCACACCACACTGAATGCGCCTGATCTCGTCTGATTTCAGAAGCTAAGCAGTGTCAGGCCTAGTTAGTACCTGGATGGGAGACCGCCTGGGAATACAGGGTGCTGTAGCCTTTTTTGTGCTCCATGTTCAGGCAGTGAGCCATTTCTCAATTGGCTTTCAAAACTGCATGTTCTAGCCAACTAGATGCTTAAAGGTACAAATCTCAGAAGGCCCAGAGCCTACGGCCACACCCCACTGAATGCGCCTGATCTCGTCTGATCTCAGAAGCTAAGCAGTGTCGGGCCTAGTTAGTACCTGGATGGGAGACCGCCTGGGAATACCAGGTGCTGTAGGCTTTTTTGTGCTCCATGTTCAGGCAGTGAGCCATTTCTCAATTGGCTTTCAAAACTGCATGGTCTAGCCAACTAGATGCTTAAAGGAATCTCAGAAGGCCCAGAGCCTACGGCCACACCACACTGAATGGGCCTGATCTCGTCTGATTTCAGAAGCTAAGCAGTGTCGGGCCTAGTTAGTACCTGGATGGGAGACCACCTGGGAATACCAGGTGCTGTAGGCTTTTTTGTGCTCTATGATTAGTAATTGTGCCACTTCTCAATTTCTTTTTAAATTTGCTTATGATTCCAAAATAAATGTATCCCTTTTACTAGCGGAAATGTTGGACAACAACATGAGGGCTGGCGCTACCTATTTACATAAAATTAACATACGGGTAGTGTGTTCATGGGTAATAAATCTACCTTCACATGTAATGCAGTTCAGAGAATATTGAGTCCATAAAGAGTCTTGAAAGAAAGCCATGGTTGTGTTGGTTGTTCTCTCCAACTCCCTGCAACAGAAACAGGATGGATGGAGTAAAGTTATCCTACCAGACATAGGAGTCCTGAATGGGCCCACAAGTCTTATATATCTCGCCTGATCGAGCGCTGATCGGGTGATGAGCGTGGTATCATGTTGCAAGTGGCTTTATGGCTTAGCTTACTAACTGTAAATGCATAAGAGTAATACTCTTAGCATTTCTCAATTTTAGGGCTACACCACAATGAATGCGCCCGATCTCGGAAGCTAAGCAGTTTCGGGCCTAGTTAGTACCTGGATGGGAGACCGCCTGGGAATACCAGGTGCTGTAGGCTTTTTTGTGCTCCATGTTCAGGCAGTGAGCCATTTCTCAATTGGCTTTCAAAACTGCATGGTCTAGCCAACTAGATGCTTAAAGGTACAAATCTCAGAAGGCCCAGAGCCTACGGCCACACCACACTGAATGCGCCTGATCTCGTCTGATCTCAGAAGCTAAGCAGTGTCGGGCCTAGTTAGTACCTGGATGGGAGACCGCCTGGGAATACCAGGTGCTGTAGGCTTTTTTGTGCTCCATGTTCAGGCAGTGAGCCATTTCTCAATTGGCTTTCAAAACTGCATGGTCTAGCCAACTAGATGCTTAAAGGTACAAATCTCAGAAGGCCCAGAGCCTACGGCCACACCACACTGAATGCGTCTGATCTCAGAAGCTAAGCAGTGTCGGGCCCAGTTAGTACCTGGATGGGAGACCGCCTGGGAATACCAGGTGCTGTAGGCTTTTTTGTGCTCCATGTTCAGGCAGTGAGCCATTTCTCAATTGGCTTTCAAAACTGCATGGTCTAGCCAACTAGACGCTTAAAGGTACAAATCTCAGAAGGCCCAGAGCCTACGGCCACACCACACTGAATGCGCCTGATCTCGTCTGATCTCAGAAGCTAAGCAGTGTCAGGCCTAGTTAGTACCTGGATGGGAAACCGCCTGGGAATACCAGGTGCTGTAGGCTTTTTTGTGCTCCATGTTCAGGCAGTGAGCCATTTCTCAATTGGCTTTCAAAACTGCATGGTCTAGCCAACTAGATGCTTAAAGGTACAAATCTCAGAAGGCCCAGAGCCTACAACCACACTGAATGCGCCTGATCTCAGAAGCTAAGCAGTGTCGGGCCTAGTTAGTACCTGGATGGGAGACCGCCTGGGAATACCAGGTGCTGTAGGCCTTTTTGTGCTCCATGTTCAGGCAGTGAGCCATTTCTCAATTGGCTTTCAAAACTGCATGGTCTAGCCAACTAGATGCTTAAAGGTACAAATCTCAGAAGGCCCAGAGCCTACGGCCACACCACACTGAATGCGCCTGATCTCGTCTGATCTCAGAAGCTAAGCAGTGTCGGGCCTAGTTAGTACCTGGATGGGAGACCGCCTGGGAATACCAGGTGCTGTAGGCTTTTTTGTGCTCCATGTTCAGGCAGTGAGCCATTTCTCAATTGGCTTTCAAAACTGCATGGTCTAGCCAACTAGATGCTTAAAGGTACAAATCTCAGAAGGCCCAGAGCCTACGGCCACACCACACTGAATGCGCCTGATCTCGTCTGATCTCAGAAGCTAAGCAGTGTCGGGCCTAGTTAGTACCTGGATGGGAGACCGCCTGGGAATACCAGGTGCTGTAGGCTTTTTTGTGCTCCATGTTCAGGCAGTGAGCCATTTCTCAATTGGCTTTCAAAACTGCATGGTCTAGCCAACTAGACGCTTAAAGGTACAAATCTCAGAAGGCCCAGAGCCTACAGCCACACCACACTGAATGCGCCTGATCTCGTCTGATCTCAGAAGCTAAGCAGTGTCAGGCCTAGTTAGTACCTGGATGGGAAACCGCCTGGGAATACCAGGTGCTGTAGGCTTTTTTGTGCTCCATGTTCAGGCAGTGAGCCATTTCTCAATTGGCTTTCAAAACTGCATGGTCTAGCCAACTAGATGCTTAAAGGTACAAATCTCAGAAGGCCCAGAGCCTACGACCACACTGAATGCGCCTGATCTCAGAAGCTAAGCAGTGTCGGGCCTAGTTAGTACCTGGATGGGAGACCGCCTGGGAATACCAGGTGCTGTAGGCCTTTTTGTGCTCCATGTTCAGGCAGTGAGCCATTTCTCAATTGGCTTTCAAAACTGCATGGTCTAGCCAACTAGATGCTTAAAGGTACAAATCTCAGAAGGCCCAGAGCCTACGGCCACACCACACTGAATGCGCCTGATCTCGTCTGATCTCAGAAGCTAAGCAGTGTCGGGCCTAGTTAGTACCTGGATGGGAGACCGCCTGGGAATACCAGGTGCTGTAGGCTTTTTTGTGCTCCATGTTCAGGCAGTGAGCCATTTCTCAATTGGCTTTCAAAACTGCATGGTCTAGCCAACTAGATGCTTAAAGGTACAAATCTCAGAAGGCCCAGAGCCTACGGCCACACCACACTGAATGCGCCTGATCTCGTCTGATCTCAGAAGCTAAGCAGTGTCGGGCCTAGTTAGTACCTGGATGGGAGACCGCCTGGGAATACCAGGTTCTGTAGGCTTTTTTGTGCTCTATGATTAGTAATTGTGCCACTTCTCAATTTCTTTTTAAATTTGCTTATGATTCCAAAATAAATGTATCCCTTTTAATAGCGGAAATGTTGGACAACAACATGAGGGCTGGCGCTACCTATTTACATAAAATTAACATACGGGTAGTGTGTTCATGGGTAATAAATCTACCTTCACATGTAATGCAGTTCAGAGAATATTGAGTCCATAAAGAGTCTTGAAAGAAAGCCATGGTTGTGTTGGTTGTTCTCTCCAACTCCCTGCAACAGAAACAGGATGGATGGAGTAAAGTTATCCAACCAGACATAGGAGTCCTGAATGGGCCCACAAGTCTTATATATCTCGCCTGATCGAGCCTGATCGAGCGCTGATCGGGTGATGAGCGTGGTATCATGTTGCAAGTGGCTTTATGGCTTAGCTTACTAACTGTAAATGCATAAGAGTAATACTCTTAGCATTTCTCAATTTTAGGGCTACACCACAATGAATGCGCCCGATCTCGGAAGCTAAGCAGTTTCGGGCCTAGTTAGTACCTGGATGGGAGACCGCCTGGGAATACCAGGTGCTGTAGGCTTTTTTGTGCTCCATGTTCAGGCAGTGAGCCATTTCTCAATTGGCTTTCAAAACTGCATGGTCTAGCCAACTAGATGCTTAAATGTACAAATCTCAGAAGGCCCAGAGCCCACGGCGACACCACACTGAATGCGCCTGATCTCTGATCACAGAAGCTAAGCGGTGTCAGGCCTAGTTAGTACCTGGATGGGAGACCGCCTGGGAATACCAGGTGCTGTAGGCTTTTTTGTGCTCCATGTTCAGGCAGTGAGCCATTTCTCAATTGGCTTTCAAAACTGCATGGTCTAGCCAACTAGATGCTTAAAGGTACAAATCTCAGAAGGCCCAGAGCCTACGGCCACACCACACTGAATGCGCCTGATCTCGTCTGATCTCAGAAGCTAAGCAGTGTCGGGCCTAGTTAGTACCTGGATGGGAGACCGCCTGGGAATACCAGGTTCTGTAGGCTTTTTTGTGCTCTATGATTAGTAATTGTGCCACTTCTCAATTTCTTTTTAAATTTGCTTATGATTCCAAAATAAATGTATCCCTTTTAATAGCGGAAATGTTGGACAACAACATGAGGGCTGGCGCTACCTATTTACATAAAATTAACATACGGGTAGTGTGTTCATGGGTAATAAATCTACCTTCACATGTAATGCAGTTCAGAGAATATTGAGTCCATAAAGAGTCTTGAAAGAAAGCCATGGTTGTGTTGGTTGTTCTCTCCAACTCCCTGCAACAGAAACAGGATGGATGGAGTAAAGTTATCCAACCAGACATAGGAGTCCTGAATGGGCCCACAAGTCTTATATATCTCGCCTGATCGAGCCTGATCGAGCGCTGATCGGGTGATGAGCGTGGTATCATGTTGCAAGTGGCTTTATGGCTTAGCTTACTAACTGTAAATGCATAAGAGTAATACTCTGAGCATTTCTCAATTTTAGGGCTACACCACAATGAATGCGCCCGATCTCGGAAGCTAAGCAGTTTCGGGCCTAGTTAGTACCTGGATGGGAGACCGCCTGGGAATACCAGGTGCTGTAGGCTTTTTTGTGCTCCATGTTCAGGCAGTGAGCCATTTCTCAATTGGCTTTCAAAACTGCATGGTCTAGCCAACTAGATGCTTAAAGGTACAAATCTCAGAAGGCCCAGAGCCCACGGCCACACCACACTGAATGCGCCTGATCTCTGATCACAGAAGCTAAGCGGTGTCGGGCCTAGTTAGTACCTGGATGGGAGACCGCCTGGGAATACCAGGTGCTGTAGGCTTTTTTGTGCTCCATGTTCAGGCAGTGAGCCATTTCTCAATTGGCTTTCAAAACTGCATGGTCTAGCCAACTAGATGCTTAAAGGTACAAATCTCAGAAGGCCCAGAGCCTACGGCCACACCACACTGAATGCGCCTGATCTCATCTGATCTCAGAAGCTAAGCAGTGTCGGGCCTAGTTAGTACCTGGATGGGAGACCGCCTGGGAATACCAGGTGCTGTAGGCTTTTTTGTGCTCCATGTTCAGGCAGTGAGCCATTTCTCAATTGGCTTTCAAAACTGCATGGTCTAGCCAACTAGATGCTTAAAGGTACAAATCTCAGAAGGTCCAGAGCCTACGGCCAGACCACACTGAATGCGCCTGATCTCGTCAGATCTCAGAAGCTAAGCAGTGTCGGGCCTAGTTAGCACCTGGATGGGAGACCGCCTCGGAATACCAGGTGCTGTAGGCTTTTTTGTGCTCCATGTTCAGGCAGTGAGCCATTTCTCAATTGGCTTTCAAAACTGCATGGTCTAGCCAACTAGATGCTTAAAGGTACAAATCTCAGAAGGCCCAGAGCCTACGGCCACACCACACTGAATGCGCCTGATCTCGTCTGATCTCAGAAGCTAAGCAGTGTCGGGCCTAGTTAGTACCTGGATGGGAGACCGCCTGGGAATACCAGGTGCTGTAGGCTTTTTTGTGCTCCATGTTCAGGCAGTGAGCCATTTCTCAATTGGCTTTCAAAACTGCATGGTCTAGCCAACTAGATGCTTAAAGGTACAAATCTCAGAAGGCCCAGAGCCTACGGCCACACCACACTGAATGTGCCTGATCTCGTCTGATCTCAGAAGCTAAGCAGTGTCGGGCCTAGTTAGTACCTGGATGGGAGACCGCCTGGGAATACCAGGTGCTGTAGGCTTTTTTGTGCTCTATGATTAGTAATTGTGCCACTTCTCAATTTCTTTTTAAATTTGCTTATGATTCCAAAATAAATGTATCCCTTTTAATAGCGGAAATGTTGGACAACAACATGAGGGCTGGCGCTACCTATTTACATAAAATTAACATATGGGTAGTGTGTTCATGGGTAATAAATCTACCTTCACATGTAATGCAGTTCAGAGAATATTGAGTCCATAAAGAGTCTTGAAAGAAAGCCATGGTTGTGTTGGTTGTTCTCTCCAACTCCCTGCAACGGAAACAGGATGGATGGAGTAAAGTTATCCAACCAGACATAGGAGTCCTGAATGGGCCCACAAGTCTTATATATCTCGCCTGATCGAGCCTGATCGAGCGCTGATCGGGTGATGAGCGTGGTATCATGTTGCAAGTGGCTTTATGGCTTAGCTTACTAACTGTAAATGCATAAGAGTAATAATCTTAGCATTTCTCAATTTTAGGGCTACACCACAATGAATGGGCCCGATCTCGGAAGCTAAGCAGTTTCGGGCCTAGTTAGTACCTGGATGGGAGACCGCCTGGGAATACCAGGTGCTGTAGGCTTTTTTGTGCTCCATGTTCAGGCAGTGAGCCATTTCTCAATTGGCTTTCAAAACTGCATGGTCTAGCCAACTAGATGCTTAAAGGTACAAATCTCAGAAGGCCCAGAGCCTACGGCCACACCACACTGAATGCGCCTGATCTTGTCTGATCTCAGAAGCTAAGCAGTGTTGGGCCTAGTTAGTACCTGGATGGGAGACCGCCTGGGAATACCAGGTGCTGTAGGCTTTTTTGTGCTCCATGTTCAGGCAGTGAGCCATTTCTCAATTGGCTTTCAAAACTGCATGGTCTAGCCAACTAGATGCTTAAAGGTACAAATCTCAGAAGGCCCAGAGCCCACGGCCACACCACACTGAATGCGCCTGATCTCTGATCTCAGAAGCTAAGCAGTGTCGGGCCTAGTTAGTACCTGGATGGGAGACCGCCTGGGAATACCAGGTGCTATAGGCTTTTTTGTGCTCCATGTTCAGGCAGTGAGCCATTTCTCAATTGGCTTTCAAAACTGCATGGTCTAGCCAACTAGATGCTTAAAGGTACAAATCTCAGAAGGCCCAGAGCCTACGGCCAGACCACACTGAATGCGCCTGATCTCGTCTGATCTCAGAAGCTAAGCAGTGTCGGGCCTAGTTAGTACCTGGATGGGAGACCGCCTGGGAATACCAGGTGCTGTAGGCTTTTTTGTGCTCCATGTTCAGGCAGTGAGCCATTTCTCAATTGGCTTTCAAAACTGCATGGTCTAGCCAACTAGATGCTTAAAGGTACAAATCTCAGAAGGCCCAGAGCCTACGGCCACACCACACTGAATGCGTCTGATCTCAGAAGCTAAGCAGTGTCGGGCCTAGTTAGTACCTGGATGGGAGACCGCCTGGGAATACCAGGTGCTGTAGGCTTTTTTGTGCTCCATGTTCAGGCAGTGAGCCATTTCTCAATTGGCTTTCAAAACTGCATGGTCTAGCCAACTAGATGCTTAAAGGTACAAATCTCAGAAGGCCCAGAGCCTACGGCCACACCACACTGAATGTGCCTGATCTCGTCTGATCTCAGAAGCTAAGCAGTGTCGGGCCTAGTTAGTACCTGGATGGGAGACCGCCTGGGAATACCAGGTGCTGTAGGCTTTTTTGTGCTCTATGATTAGTAATTGTGCCACTTCTCAATTTCTTTTTAAATTTGCTTATGATTCCAAAATAAATGTATCCCTTTTAATAGCGGAAATGTTGGACAACAACATGAGGGCTGGCGCTACCTATTTACATAAAAGTAACATATGGGTAGTGTGTTCATGGGTAATAAATCTACCTTCACATGTAATGCAGTTCAGAGAATATTGAGTCCATAAAGAGTCTTGAAAGAAAGCCATGGTTGTGTTGGTTGTTCTCTCCAACTCCCTGCAACGGAAACAGGATGGATGGAGTAAAGTTATCCAACCAGACATAGGAGTCCTGAATGGGCCCACAAGTCTTATATATCTCGCCTGATCGAGCCTGATCGAGCGCTGATCGGGTGATGAGCGTGGTATCATGTTGCAAGTGGCTTTATGGCTTAGCTTACTAACTGTAAATGCATAAGAGTAATAATCTTAGCATTTCTCAATTTTAGGGCTACACCACAATGAATGGGCCCGATCTCGGAAGCTAAGCAGTTTCGGGCCTAGTTAGTACCTGGATGGGAGACCGCCTGGGAATACCAGGTGCTGTAGGCTTTTTTGTGCTCCATGTTCAGGCAGTGAGCCATTTCTCAATTGGCTTTCAAAACTGCATGGTCTAGCCAACTAGATGCTTAAAGGTACAAATCTCAGAAGGCCCAGAGCCTACGGCCACACCACACTGAATGCGCCTGATCTTGTCTGATCTCAGAAGCTAAGCAGTGTTGGGCCTAGTTAGTACCTGGATGGGAGACCGCCTGGGAATACCAGGTGCTGTAGGCTTTTTTGTGCTCCATGTTCAGGCAGTGAGCCATTTCTCAATTGGCTTTCAAAACTGCATGGTCTAGCCAACTAGATGCTTAAAGGTACAAATCTCAGAAGGCCCAGAGCCCACGGCCACACCACACTGAATGCGCCTGATCTCTGATCTCAGAAGCTAAGCAGTGTCGGGCCTAGTTAGTACCTGGATGGGAGACCGCCTGGGAATACCAGGTGCTATAGGCTTTTTTGTGCTCCATGTTCAGGCAGTGAGCCATTTCTCAATTGGCTTTCAAAACTGCATGGTCTAGCCAACTAGATGCTTAAAGGTACAAATCTCAGAAGGCCCAGAGCCTACGGCCAGACCACACTGAATGCGCCTGATCTCGTCTGATCTCAGAAGCTAAGCAGTGTCGGGCCTAGTTAGTACCTGGATGGGAGACCGCCTGGGAATACCAGGTGCTGTAGGCTTTTTTGTGCTCCATGTTCAGGCAGTGAGCCATTTCTCAATTGGCTTTCAAAACTGCATGGTCTAGCCAACTAGATGCTTAAAGGTACAAATCTCAGAAGGCCCAGAGCCTACGGCCAGACCACACTGAATGCGCCTGATCTCGTCTGATCTCAGAAGCTAAGCAGTGTCGGGCCTAGTTAGTACCTGGATGGGAGACTGCCTGGGAATACCAGGTGCTGTAGGCTTTTTTGTGCTCCATGTTCAGGCAGTGAGCCATTTCTCAATTGGCTTTCAAAACTGCATGGTCTAGCCAACTAGATGCTTAAAGGTACAAATCTCAGAAGGCCCAGAGCCTACGGCCAGACCACACTGAATGCGCCTGATCTCGTCTGATCTCAGAAGCTAAGCAGTGTCGGGCCTAGTTAGTACCTGGATGGGAGACCGCCTGGGAATACCAGGTGCTGTAGGCTTTTTTGTGCTCTATGATTAGTAATTGTGCCACTTCTCAATTTCTTTTTAAATTTGCTTATGATTCCAAAATAAATGTATCCCTTTTAATAGCGGAAATGTTGGACAACAACATGAGGGCTGGCGCTACCTATTTACATAAAATTAACATACGGGTAGTGTGTTCATGGGTAATAAATCTACCTTCACATGTAATGCAGTAATGCAGTTCAGAGAATATTGAGTCCATAAAGAGTCTTGAAAGAAAGCCATGGTTGTGTTGGTTGTTCTCTCCAACTCCCTGCAACAGAAACAGGATGGATGGAGTAAAGTTATCCAACCAGACATAGGAGTCCTGAATGGGCCCACAAGTCTTATATATCTCGCCTGATCGAGCCTGATCGAGCGCTGATCGGGTGATGAGCGTGGTATCATGTTGCAAGTGGCTTTATGGTTTAGCTTACTAACTGTAAATGCAAAAGAGTAATACTCTTAGCATTTCTCAATTTTAGGGCTACACCACAATGAATGCGCCCGATCTCGGAAGCTAAGCAGTTTTGGGCCTAGTTAGTACCTGGATGGGAGACCGCCTGGGAATACCAGGTGCTGTAGGCTTTTTTGTGCTCCATGTTCAGGCAGTGAGCCATTTCTCAATTGGCTTTCAAAACTGCATGGTCTAGCCAACTAGATGCTTAAAGGTACAAATCTCAGAAGGCCCAGAGCCTACGGCCACACCACACTGAATGCGCCTGATCTCGTCTGATCTCAGAAGCTAATCAGTGTCAGGCCTAGTTAGTACCTGGATGGGAGACCGCCTGGGAATACCAGGTGCTGTAGGCTTTTTTGTGCTCCATGTTCAGGCAGTGAGCCATTTCTCAATTGGCTTTCAAAACTGCATGTTCTAGCCAACTAGATGCTTAAAGGTACAAATCTCAGAAGGCCCAGAGCCTACGGCCACACCACACTGAATGCGCCTGATCTCGTCTGATCTCAGAAGCTAAGCAGTGTCGGGCCTAGTTAGTACCTGGATGGGAGACCGCCTGGGAATACCAGGTGCTGTAGGCTTTTTTGTGCTCCATGTTCAGGCAGTGAGCCATTTCTCAATTGGCTTTCAAAACTGCATGGTCTAGCCAACTAGATGCTTAAAGGAATCTCAGAAGGCCCAGAGCCTACGGCCACACCACACTGAATGCGCCTGATCTCGTCTGATTTCAGAAGCTAAGCAGTGTCGGGCCTAGTTAGTACCTGGATGGGAGACTGCCTGGGAATACCAGGTGCTGTAGGCTTTTTTGTGCTCTATGATTAGTAATTGTGCCACTTCTCAATTTCTTTTTAAATTTGCTTATGATTCCAAAATAAATGTATCCCTTTTACTAGCGGAAATGTTGGACAACAACATGAGGGCTGGCGCTACCTATTTACATAAAATTAACATACGGGTAGTGTGTTCATGGGTAATAAATCTACCTTCACATGTAATGCAGTTCAGAGAATATTGAGTCCATAAAGAGTCTTGAAAGAAAGCCATGGTTGTGTTGGTTGTTC
Organism: Ambystoma mexicanum; assembly: GCF_040938575.1. Lineage (NCBI taxonomy): Eukaryota > Metazoa > Chordata > Amphibia > Caudata > Ambystomatidae > Ambystoma > Ambystoma mexicanum. The sequence goes on from NC_090932.1 coordinate 521,525,628, forward strand.
TCTCCAACTCCCTGCAACAGAAACAGGATGGATGGAGTAAAGTTATCCTACCAGACATAGGAGTCCTGAATGGGCCCACAAGTCTTATATATCTCGCCTGATCGAGCGCTGATCGGGTGATGAGCGTGGTATCATGTTGCAAGTGGCTTTATGGCTTAGCTTACTAACTGTAAATGCATAAGAGTAATACTCTTAGCATTTCTCAATTTTAGGGCTACACCACAATGAATGCGCCCGATCTCGGAAGCTAAGCAGTTTCGGGCCTAGTTAGTACCTGGATGGGAGACCGCCTGGGAATACCAGGTGCTGTAGGCTTTTTTGTGCTCCATGTTCAGGCAGTGAGCCATTTCTCAATTGGCTTTCAAAACTGCATGGTCTAGCCAACTAGATGCTTAAAGGTACAAATCTCAGAAGGCCCAGAGCCTATGGCCACACCACACTGAATGCGCCTGATCTCGTCTGATCTCAGAAGCTAAGCAGTGTCGGGCCTAGTTAGTACCTGGATGGGAGACCGCCTGGGAATACCAGGTGCTGTAGGCTTTTTTGTGCTCTATGATTAGTAATTGTGCCACTTCTCAATTTCTTTTTAAATTTGCTTATGATTCCAAAATAAATGTATCCCTTTTAATAGCGGAAATGTTGGACAACAACATGAGGGCTGGCGCTACCTATTTACATAAAATTAACATACGGGTAGTGTGTTCATGGGTAATAAATCTACCTTCACATGTAATGCAGTTCAGAGAATATTGAGTCCATAAAGAGTCTTGAAAGAAAGCCATGGTTGTGTTGGTTGTTCTCTCCAACTCGCTGCAACAGAAACAGGATGGATGGAGTAAAGTTATCCAACCAGACATAGGAGTCCTGAATGGGCCCACAAGTCTTATATATCTCGCCTGATCGAGCCTGATCCAGCGCTGATCGGGTGATGAGCGTGGTATCATGTTGCAAGTGGCTTTATGGCTTAGCTTACTAACTGTAAATGCAAAAGAGTAATACTCTTAGCATTTCTCAATTTTAGGGCTACACCACAATGAATGCGCCCGATCTCGGAAGCTAAGCAGTTTCGGGCCTAGTTAGTACCTGGATGGGAGACCGCCTGGGAATACCAGGTGCTGTAGGCTTTTTTGTGCTCCATATTCAGGCAGTGAGCCATTTCTCAATTGGCTTTCAAAACTGCATAGTCTAGCCAACTAGATGCTTAAAGGTACAAATCTCAGAAGGCCCAGAGCCTACGGCCACACCACACTGAATGCGCCTGATCTCGTCTGATCTCAGAAGCTAAGCAGTGTCGGGCCTAGTTAGTACCTGGATGGGAGACCGCCTGGGAATACCAGGTGCTGTAGGCTTTTTTGTGCTCCATGTTCAGGCAGTGAGCCATTTCTCAATTGGCTTTCAAAACTGCATGGTCTAGCCAACTAGATGCTTAAAGGTACAAATCTCAGAAGGCCCAGAGCCTACGGCCACACCACACTGAATGCGCCTGATCTTGTCTGATCTCAGAAGCTAAGCAGTGTTGGGCCTAGTTAGTACCTGGATGGGAGACCGCCTGGGAATACCAGGTGCTGTAGGCTTTTTTGTGCTCCATGTTCAGGCAGTGAGCCATTTCTCAATTGGCTTTCAAAACTGCATGGTCTAGCCAACTAGATGCTTAAAGGTACAAATCTCAGAAGGCCCAGAGCCTACGGCCACACCACACTGAATGCGCCTGATCTCGTCTGATCTCAGAAGCTAAGCAGTGTCGGGCCTAGTTAGTACCTGGATGGGAGACCGCCTGGGAATACCAGGTTCTGTAGGCTTTTTTGTGCTCTATGATTAGTAATTGTGCCACTTCTCAATTTCTTTTTAAATTTGCTTATGATTCCAAAATAAATGTATCCCTTTTAATAGCGGAAATGTTGGACAACAACATGAGGGCTGGCGCTACCTATTTCCATAAAATTAACATACGGGTAGTGTGTTCATGGGTAATAAATCTACCTTCACATGTAATGCAGTTCAGAGAATATTGAGTCCATAAAGAGTCTTGAAAGAAAGCCATGGTTGTGTTGGTTGTTCTCTCCAACTCCCTGCAACAGAAACAGGATGGATGGAGTAAAGTTATCCAACCAGACATAGGAGTCCTGAATGGGCCCACAAGTCTTATATATCTCGCCTGATCGAGCCTGATCCAGCGCTGATCGGGTGATGAGCGTGGTATCATGTTGCAAGTGGCTTTATGGCTTAGCTTACTAACTGTAAATGCAAAAGAGTAATACTCTTAGCATTTCTCAATTTTAGGGTTACACCACAATGAATGCGCCCGATCTCGGAAGCTAAGCAGTTTCGGGCCTAGTTAGTACCTGGATGGGAGACCGCCTGGGAATACCAGGTGCTGTAGGCTTTTTTGTGCTCCATGTTCAGGCAGTGAGCCATTTCTCAATTGACTTTCAAAACTGCATGGTCTAGCCAACTAGATGCTTAAAGGTACAAATCTCAGAAGGCCCAGAGCCTAAGGCCACACCACACTGAATGCGTCTGATCTCAGAAGCTAAGCAGTGTCGGGCCTAGTTAGTACCTGGATGGGAGACCGCCTGGGAATACCAGGTTCTGTAGGCTTTTTTGTGCTCTATGATTAGTAATTGTGCCACTTCTCAATTTCTTTTTAAATTTGCTTATGATTCCAAAATAAATGTATCCCTTTTAATAGCGGAAATGTTGGACAACAACATGAGGGCTGGCGCTACCTATTTACATAAAATTAACATACGGGTAGTGTGTTCATGGGTAATAAATCTACCTTCACATGTAATGCAGTTCAGAGAATATTGAGTCCATAAAGAGTCTTGAAAGAAAGCCATGGTTGTGTTGGTTGTTCTCTCCAACTCCCTGCAACAGAAACAGGATGGATGGAGTAAAGTTATCCAACCAGACATAGGAGTCCTGAATGGGCCCACAAGTCTTATATATCTCGCCTGATCGAGCCTGATCGAGCGCTGATCGGGTGATGAGCATGGTATCATGTTGCAAGTGGCTTTATGGCTTAGCTTACTAACTGTAAATGCATTAGAGTAATACTCTTAGCATTTCTCAATTTTAGGGCTACACCACAATGAATGCGCCCGATCTCGGAAGCTAAGCAGTTTCGGGCCTAGTTACTACCTGGATGGGAGACCGCCTGGGAATACCAGGTGCTGTAGGCTTTTTTGTGCTCCATGTTCAGGCAGTGAGCCATTTCTCAATTGGCTTTCAAAACTGCATGGTCTAGCCAACTAGATGCTTAAATGTACAAATCTCAGAAGGCCCAGAGCCCACGGCCACACCACACTGAATGCGCCTGATCTCTGATCTCAGAAGCTAAGCAGTGTCGGGCCTAGTTAGTACCTGGATGGGAGACCGCCTGGGAATACCAGGTGCTGTAGGCTTTTTTGTGCTCCATGTTCAGGCAGTGAGCCATTTCTCAATTGGCTTTCAAAACTGCATGGTCTAGCCAACTAGATGCTTAAAGGTACAAATCTCAGAAGGCCCAGAGCCTACGGCCACACCACACTGAATGTGCCTGATCTCGTCTGATCTCAGAAGCTAAGCAGTGTCGGGCCTAGTTAGTACCTGGATGGGAGACCGCCTGGGAATACCAGGTGCTGTAGGCTTTTTTGTGCTCTATGATTAGTAATTGTGCCACTTCTCAATTTCTTTTTAAATTTGCTTATGATTCCAAAATAAATGTATCCCTTTTAATAGCGGAAATGTTGGACAACAACATGAGGGCTGGCGCTACCTATTTACATAAAATTAACATATGGGTAGTGTGTTCATGGGTAATAAATCTACCTTCACATGTAATGCAGTTCAGAGAATATTGAGTCCATAAAGAGTCTTGAAAGAAAGCCATGGTTGTGTTGGTTGTTCTCTCCAACTCCCTGCAACGGAAACAGGATGGATGGAGTAAAGTTATCCAACCAGACATAGGAGTCCTGAATGGGCCCACAAGTCTTATATATCTCGCCTGATCGAGCCTGATCGAGCGCTGATCGGGTGATGAGCGTGGTATCATGTTGCAAGTGGCTTTATGGCTTAGCTTACTAACTGTAAATGCATAAGAGTAATACTCTTAGCATTTCTCAATTTTAGGGCTACACCACAATGAATGGGCCCGATCTCGGAAGCTAAGCAGTTTCGGGCCTAGTTAGTACCTGGATGGGAGACCGCCTGGGAATACCAGGTGCTGTAGGCTTTTTTGTGCTCCATGTTCAGGCAGTGAGCCATTTCTCAATTGGCTTTCAAAACTGCGTGGTCTAGCCAACTAGATGCTTAAAGGTACAAATCTCAGAAGGCCCAGAGCCTACGGCCACACCACACTGAATGCGCCTGATCTTCTCTGATCTCAGAAGCTAAGCAGTGTTGGGTCTAGTTAGTACCTGGATGGGAGACCGCCTGGGAATACCAGGTGCTGTAGGCTTTTTTGTGCTCCATGTTCAGGCAGTGAGCCATTTCTCAATTGGCTTTCAAAACTGCATGGTCTAGCCAACTAGATGCTTAAAGGTACAAATCTCAGAAGGCCCAGAGCCTACGGCCACACCACACTGAATGCGCCTGATCTCGTCTGATCTCAGAAGCTAAGCAGTGTCGGGCCTAGTTAGTACCTGGATGGGAGACCGCCTGGGAATACCAGGTTCTGTAGGCTTTTTTGTGCTCTATGATTAGTAATTGTGCCACTTCTCAATTTCTTTTTAAATTTGCTTATGATTCCAAAATAAATGTATCCCTTTTAATAGCGGAAATGTTGGACAACAACATGAGGGCTGGCGCTACCTATTTACATAAAATTAACATACGGGTAGTGTGTTCATGGGTAATAAATCTACCTTCACATGTAATGCAGTTCAGAGAATATTGAGTCCATAAAGAGTCTTGAAAGAAAGCCATGGTTGTGTTGGTTGTTCTCTCCAACTCCCTGCAACAGAAACAGGATGGATGGAGTAAAGTTATCCAACCAGACATAGGAGTCCTGAATGGGCCCACAAGTCTTATATATCTCGCCTGATCGAGCCTGATCGAGCGCTGATCGGGTGATGAGCATGGTATCATGTTGCAAGTGGCTTTATGGCTTAGCTTACTAACTGTAAATGCATAAGAGTAATACTCTTAGCATTTCTCAATTTTAGGGCTACACCACAATGAATGCGCCCGATCTCGGAAGCTAAGCAGTTTCGGGCCTAGTTACTACCTGGATGGGAGACCGCCTGGGAATACCAGGTGCTGTAGGCTTTTTTGTGCTCCATGTTCAGGCAGTGAGCCATTTCTCAATTGGCTTTCAAAACTGCATGGTCTAGCCAACTAGATGCTTAAAGGTACAAATCTCAGAAGGCCCAGAGCCCACGGCCACACCACACTGAATGCGCCTGATCTCTGATCTCAGAAGCTAAGCAGTGTCGGGCCTAGTTAGTACCTGGATGGGAGACCGCCTGGGAATACCAGGTGCTATAGGCTTTTTTGTGCTCCATGTTCAGGCAGTGAGCCATTTCTCAATTGGCTTTCAAAACTGCATGGTCTAGCCAACTAGATGCTTAAAGGTACAAATCTCAGAAGGCCCAGAGCCTACGGCCAGACCACACTGAATGCGCCTGATCTCGTCTGATCTCAGAAGCTAAGCAGTGTCGGGCCTAGTTAGTACCTGGATGGGAGACCGCCTGGGAATACCAGGTGCTGTAGGCTTTTTTGTGCTCCATGTTCAGGCAGTGAGCCATTTCTCAATTGGCTTTCAAAACTGCATGGTCTAGCCAACTAGATGCTTAAAGGTACAAATCTCAGAAGGCCCAGAGCCTACGGCCACACCACACTGAATGCGTCTGATCTCAGAAGCTAAGCAGTGTCGGGCCTAGTTAGTACCTGGATGGGAGACCGCCTGGGAATACCAGGTGCTGTAGGCTTTTTTGTGCTCCATGTTCAGGCAGTGAGCCATTTCTCAATTGGCTTTCAAAACTGCATGGTCTAGCCAACTAGATGCTTAAAGGTACAAATCTCAGAAGGCCCAGAGCCTACGGCCACACCACACTGAATGTGCCTGATCTCGTCTGATCTCAGAAGCTAAGCAGTGTCGGGCCTAGTTAGTACCTGGATGGGAGACCGCCTGGGAATACCAGGTGCTGTAGGCTTTTTTGTGCTCTATGATTAGTAATTGTGCCACTTCTCAATTTCTTTTTAAATTTGCTTATGATTCCAAAATAAATGTATCCCTTTTAATAGCGGAAATGTTGGACAACAACATGAGGGCTGGCGCTACCTATTTACATAAAAGTAACATATGGGTAGTGTGTTCATGGGTAATAAATCTACCTTCACATGTAATGCAGTTCAGAGAATATTGAGTCCATAAAGAGTCTTGAAAGAAAGCCATGGTTGTGTTGGTTGTTCTCTCCAACTCCCTGCAACGGAAACAGGATGGATGGAGTAAAGTTATCCAACCAGACATAGGAGTCCTGAATGGGCCCACAAGTCTTATATATCTCGCCTGATCGAGCCTGATCGAGCGCTGATCGGGTGATGAGCGTGGTATCATGTTGCAAGTGGCTTTATGGCTTAGCTTACTAACTGTAAATGCATAAGAGTAATAATCTTAGCATTTCTCAATTTTAGGGCTACACCACAATGAATGGGCCCGATCTCGGAAGCTAAGCAGTTTCGGGCCTAGTTAGTACCTGGATGGGAGACCGCCTGGGAATACCAGGTGCTGTAGGCTTTTTTGTGCTCCATGTTCAGGCAGTGAGCCATTTCTCAATTGGCTTTCAAAACTGCATGGTCTAGCCAACTAGATGCTTAAAGGTACAAATCTCAGAAGGCCCAGAGCCTACGGCCACACCACACTGAATGCGCCTGATCTTGTCTGATCTCAGAAGCTAAGCAGTGTTGGGCCTAGTTAGTACCTGGATGGGAGACCGCCTGGGAATACCAGGTGCTGTAGGCTTTTTTGTGCTCCATGTTCAGGCAGTGAGCCATTTCTCAATTGGCTTTCAAAACTGCATGGTCTAGCCAACTAGATGCTTAAAGGTACAAATCTCAGAAGGCCCAGAGCCCACGGCCACACCACACTGAATGCGCCTGATCTCTGATCTCAGAAGCTAAGCAGTGTCGGGCCTAGTTAGTACCTGGATGGGAGACCGCCTGGGAATACCAGGCGCTATAGGCTTTTTTGTGCTCCATGTTCAGGCAGTGAGCCATTTCTCAATTGGCTTTCAAAACTGCATGGTCTAGCCAACTAGATGCTTAAAGGTACAAATCTCAGAAGGCCCAGAGCCTACGGCCAGACCACACTGAATGCGCCTGATCTCGTCTGATCTCAGAAGCTAAGCAGTGTCGGGCCTAGTTAGTACCTGGATGGGAGACCGCCTGGGAATACCAGGTGCTGTAGGCTTTTTTGTGCTCCATGTTCAGGCAGTGAGCCATTTCTCAATTGGCTTTCAAAACTGCATGGTCTAGCCAACTAGATGCTTAAAGGTACAAATCTCAGAAGGCCCAGAGCCTACGGCCAGACCACACTGAATGCGCCTGATCTCGTCTGATCTCAGAAGCTAAGCAGTGTCGGGCCTAGTTAGTACCTGGATGGGAGACTGCCTGGGAATACCAGGTGCTGTAGGCTTTTTTGTGCTCCATGTTCAGGCAGTGAGCCATTTCTCAATTGGCTTTCAAAACTGCATGGTCTAGCCAACTAGATGCTTAAAGGTACAAATCTCAGAAGGCCCAGAGCCTACGGCCAGACCACACTGAATGCGCCTGATCTCGTCTGATCTCAGAAGCTAAGCAGTGTCGGGCCTAGTTAGTACCTGGATGGGAGACCGCCTGGGAATACCAGGTGCTGTAGGCTTTTTTGTGCTCTATGATTAGTAATTGTGCCACTTCTCAATTTCTTTTTAAATTTGCTTATGATTCCAAAATAAATGTATCCCTTTTAATAGCGGAAATGTTGGACAACAACATGAGGGCTGGCGCTACCTATTTACATAAAATTAACATACGGGTAGTGTGTTCATGGGTAATAAATCTACCTTCACATGTAATGCAGTAATGCAGTTCAGAGAATATTGAGTCCATAAAGAGTCTTGAAAGAAAGCCATGGTTGTGTTGGTTGTTCTCTCCAACTCCCTGCAACAGAAACAGGATGGATGGAGTAAAGTTATCCAACCAGACATAGGAGTCCTGAATGGGCCCACAAGTCTTATATATCTCGCCTGATCGAGCCTGATCGAGCGCTGATCGGGTGATGAGCGTGGTATCATGTTGCAAGTGGCTTTATGGTTTAGCTTACTAACTGTAAATGCAAAAGAGTAATACTCTTAGCATTTCTCAATTTTAGGGCTACACCACAATGAATGCGCCCGATCTCGGAAGCTAAGCAGTTTTGGGCCTAGTTAGTACCTGGATGGGAGACCGCCTGGGAATACCAGGTGCTGTAGGCTTTTTTGTGCTCCATGTTCAGGCAGTGAGCCATTTCTCAATTGGCTTTCAAAACTGCATGGTCTAGCCAACTAGATGCTTAAAGGTACAAATCTCAGAAGGCCCAGAGCCTACGGCCACACCACACTGAATGCGCCTGATCTCGTCTGATCTCAGAAGCTAATCAGTGTCAGGCCTAGTTAGTACCTGGATGGGAGACCGCCTGGGAATACCAGGTGCTGTAGGCTTTTTTGTGCTCCATGTTCAGGCAGTGAGCCATTTCTCAATTGGCTTTCAAAACTGCATGTTCTAGCCAACTAGATGCTTAAAGGTACAAATCTCAGAAGGCCCAGAGCCTACGGCCACACCACACTGAATGCGCCTGATCTCGTCTGATCTCAGAAGCTAAGCAGTGTCGGGCCTAGTTAGTACCTGGATGGGAGACCGCCTGGGAATACCAGGTGCTGTAGGCTTTTTTGTGCTCCATGTTCAGGCAGTGAGCCATTTCTCAATTGGCTTTCAAAACTGCATGGTCTAGCCAACTAGATGCTTAAAGGAATCTCAGAAGGCCCAGAGCCTACGGCCACACCACACTGAATGCGCCTGATCTCGTCTGATTTCAGAAGCTAAGCAGTGTCGGGCCTAGTTAGTACCTGGATGGGAGACTGCCTGGGAATACCAGGTGCTGTAGGCTTTTTTGTGCTCTATGATTAGTAATTGTGCCACTTCTCAATTTCTTTTTAAATTTGCTTATGATTCCAAAATAAATGTATCCCTTTTACTAGCGGAAATGTTGGACAACAACATGAGGGCTGGCGCTACCTATTTACATAAAATTAACATACGGGTAGTGTGTTCATGGGTAATAAATCTACCTTCACATGTAATGCAGTTCAGAGAATATTGAGTCCATAAAGAGTCTTGAAAGAAAGCCATGGTTGTGTTGGTTGTTCTCTCCAACTCCCTGCAACAGAAACAGGATGGATGGAGTAAAGTTATCCTACCAGACATAGGAGTCCTGAATGGGCCCACAAGTCTTATATATCTCGCCTGATCGAGCGCTGATCGGGTGATGAGCGTGGTATCATGTTGCAAGTGGCTTTATGGCTTAGCTTACTAACTGTAAATGCATAAGAGTAATACTCTTAGCATTTCTCAATTTTAGGGCTACACCACAATGAATGCGCCCGATCTCAGAAGCTAAGCAGTTTCGGGCCTAGTTAGTACCTGGATGGGAGACCGCCTGGGAATACCAGGTGCTGTAGGCTTTTTTGTGCTCCATGTTCAGGCAGTGAGCCATTTCTCAATTGGCTTTCAAAACTGCATGGTCTAGCCAACTAGATGCTTAAAGGTACAAATCTCAGAAGGCCCAGAGCCTATGGCCACACCACACTGAATGCGCCTGATCTCGTCTGATCTCAGAAGCTAAGCAGTGTCGGGCCTAGTTAGTACCTGGATGGGAGACCGCCTGGGAATACCAGGTGCTGTAGGCTTTTTTGTGCTCTATGATTAGTAATTGTGCCACTTCTCAATTTCTTTTTAAATTTGCTTATGATTCCAAAATAAATGTATCCCTTTTAATAGCGGAAATGTTGGACAACAACATGAGGGCTGGCGCTACCTATTTACATAAAATTAACATACGGGTAGTGTGTTCATGGGTAATAAATCTACCTTCACATGTAATGCAGTTCAGAGAATATTGAGTCCATAAAGAGTCTTGAAAGAAAGCCATGGTTGTGTTGGTTGTTCTCTCCAACTCGCTGCAACAGAAACAGGATGGATGGAGTAAAGTTATCCAACCAGACATAGGAGTCCTGAATGGGCCCACAAGTCTTATATATCTCGCCTGATCGAGCCTGATCCAGCGCTGATCGGGTGATGAGCGTGGTATCATGTTGCAAGTGGCTTTATGGCTTAGCTTACTAACTGTAAATGCAAAAGAGTAATACTCTTAGCATTTCTCAATTTTAGGGCTACACCACAATGAATGCGCCCGATCTCGGAAGCTAAGCAGTTTCGGGCCTAGTTAGTACCTGGATGGGAGACCGCCTGGGAATACCAGGTGCTGTAGGCTTTTTTGTGCTCCATATTCAGGCAGTGAGCCATTTCTCAATTGGCTTTCAAAACTGCATAGTCTAGCCAACTAGATGCTTAAAGGTACAAATCTCAGAAGGCCCAGAGCCTACGGCCACACCACACTGAATGCGCCTGATCTCGTCTGATCTCAGAAGCTAAGCAGTGTCGGGCCTAGTTAGTACCTGGATGGGAGACCGCCTGGGAATACCAGGTGCTGTAGGCTTTTTTGTGCTCCATGTTCAGGCAGTGAGCCATTTCTCAATTGGCTTTCAAAACTGCATGGTCTAGCCAACTAGATGCTTAAAGGTACAAATCTCAGAAGGCCCAGAGCCTACGGCCACACCACACTGAATGCGCCTGATCTCGTCTGATCTCAGAAGCTAAGCAGTGTCGGGCCTAGTTAGTACCTGGATGGGAGACCGCCTGGGAATACCAGGTTCTGTAGGCTTTTTTGTGCTCTATGATTAGTAATTGTGCCACTTCTCAATTTCTTTTTAAATTTGCTTATGATTCCAAAATAAATGTATCCCTTTTAATAGCGGAAATGTTGGACAACAACATGAGGGCTGGCGCTACCTATTTACATAAAATTAACATACGGGTAGTGTGTTCATGGGTAATAAATCTACCTTCACATGTAATGCAGTTCAGAGAATATTGAGTCCATAAAGAGTCTTGAAAGAAAGCCATGGTTGTGTTGGTTGTTCTCTCCAACTCCCTGCAACAGAAACAGGATGGATGGAGTAAAGTTATCCAACCAGACATAGGAGTCCTGAATGGGCCCACAAGTCTTATATATCTCGCCTGATCGAGCCTGATCGAGCGCTGATCGGGTGATGAGCGTGGTATCATGTTGCAAGTGGCTTTATGGCTTAGCTTACTAACTGTAAATGCATAAGAGTAATACTCTTAGCATTTCTCAATTTTAGGGCTACACCACAATGAATGCGCCCGATCTCGGAAGCTAAGCAGTATCGGGCCTAGTTAGTACCTGGATGGGAGACCGCCTGGGAATACCAGGTGCTGTAGGCTTTTTTGTGCTCCATGTTCAGGCAGTGAGCCATTTCTCAATTGGCTTTCAAAACTGCATGGTCTAGCCAACTAGATGCTTAAAGGTACAAATCTCAGAAGGCCCAGAACCCACGGCCACACCACACTGAATGCGCCTGATCTCTGATCTCAGAAGCTAAGCAGTGTCGGGCCTAGTTAGTACCTGGATGGGAGACTGCCTGGGAATACCAGGTGCTGTAGGCTTTTTTGTGCTCCATGTTCAGGCAGTGAGCCATTTCTCAATTGGCTTTCAAAACTGCATGGTCTAGCCAACTAGATGCTTAAAGGTACAAATCTCAGAAGGCCCAGAGCCTACGGCCACACCACACTGAATGCGCCTGATCTCGTCTGATCTCAGAAGCTAAGCAGTGTCGGGCCTAGTTAGTACCTGGATGGGAGACCGCCTGGGAATACCAGGTGCTGTAGGCTTTTTTGTGCTCCATGTTCAGGCAGTGAGCCATTTCTCAATTGGCTTTCAAAACTGCATGGTCTAGCCAACTAGATGCTTAAAGGTACAAATCTCAGAAGACCCAGAGCCTACGGCCAGACCACACTGAATGTGCCTGATCTCGTCTGATCTCAGAAGCTAAGCAGTTTCGGGCCTAGTTAGTACCTGGATGGGAGACCGCCTGGGAATACCAGGTGCTGTAGGCTTTTTTGTGCTCCATGTTCAGGCAGTGAGCCATTTCTCAATTTGCTTTCAAAACTGCATGGTCTAGCCAACTAGATGCTTAAAGGTACAAATCTCAGAAGGCCCAGAGCCTACGGCCACACCACACTGAATGTGCCTGATCTCAGAAGCTAAGCAGTGTCGGGCCTAGTTAGTACCTGGATGGGAGACCGCCTGGGAATACCAGGTGCTGTAGGCTTTTTTGTGCTCTATGATTAGTAATTGTGCCACTTCTCAATTTCTTTTTAAATTTGCTTATGATTCCAAAATAAATGTATCCCTTTTAATAGCGGAAATGTTGGACAACAACATGAGGGCTGGCGCTACCTATTTACATAAAATTAACATACGGGTAGTGTGTTCATGGGTAATAAATCTACCTTCACATGTAATGCAGTTCAGAGAATATTGAGTCCATAAAGAGTCTTGAAAGAAAGCCATGGTTGTGTTGGTTGTTCTCTCCAACTCCCTGCAACAGAAACAGGATGGATGGAGTAAAGTTATCCAACCAGACATAGGAGTCCTGAATGGGCCCACAAGTCTTATATATCTCGCCTGATCGAGCCTGATCGAGCGCTGATCGGGTGATGAGCGTGGTATCATGTTGCAAGTGGCTTTATGGCTTAGCTTACTAACTGTAAATGCATAAGAGTAATACTCTTAGCATTTCTCAATTTTAGGGCTACACCACAATGAATGCGCCCGATCTCGGAAGCTAAGCAGTATCGGGCCTAGTTAGTACCTGGATGGGAGACCGCCTGGGAATACCAGGTGCTGTAGGCTTTTTTGTGCTCCATGTTCAGGCAGTGAGCCATTTCTCAATTGGCTTTCAAAACTGCATGGTCTAGCCAACTAGATGCTTAAAGGTACAAATCTCAGAAGGCCCAGAACCCACGGCCACACCACACTGAATGCGCCTGATCTCTGATCTCAGAAGCTAAGCAGTGTCGGGCCTAGTTAGTACCTGGATGGGAGACTGCCTGGGAATACCAGGTGCTGTAGGCTTTTTTGTGCTCCATGTTCAGGCAGTGAGCCATTTCTCAATTGGCTTTCAAAACTGCATGGTCTAGCCAACTAGATGCTTAAAGGTACAAATCTCAGAAGGCCCAGAGCCTACGGCCACACCACACTGAATGCGCCTGATCTCGTCTGATCTCAGAAGCTAAGCAGTGTCGGGCCTAGTTAGTACCTGGATGGGAGACCGCCTGGGAATACCAGGTGCTGTAGGCTTTTTTGTGCTCCATGTTCAGGCAGTGAGCCATTTCTCAATTGGCTTTCAAAACTGCATGGTCTAGCCAACTAGATGCTTAAAGGTACAAATCTCAGAAGGCCCAGAGCCTACGGCCACACCACACTGAATGTGCCTGATCTCAGAAGCTAAGCAGTGTCGGGCCTAGTTAGTACCTGGATGGGAGACCGCCTGGGAATACCAGGTGCTGTAGGCTTTTTTGTGCTCTATGATTAGTAATTGTGCCACTTCTCAATTTCTTTTTAAATTTGCTTATGATTCCAAAATAAATGTATCCCTTTTAATAGCGGAAATGTTGGACAACAACATGAGGGCTGGCGCTACCTATTTACATAAAATTAACATACGGGTAGTGTGTTCATGGGTAATAAATCTACCTTCACATGTAATGCAGTTCAGAGAATATTGAGTCCACAAAGAGTCTTGAAAGAAAGCCATGGTTGTGTTGGTTGTTCTCTCCAACTCCCTGCAACAGAAACAGGATGGATGGAGTAAAGTTATCCTACCAGACATAGGAGTCCTGAATGGGCCCACAAGTCTTATATATCTCGCCTGATCGAGCGCTGATCGGGTGATGAGCGTGGTATCATGTTGCAAGTGGCTTTATGGCTTAGCTTACTAACTGTAAATGCATAAGAGTAATACTCTTAGCATTTCTCAATTTTAGGGCTACACCACAATGAATGCGCCCGATCTCGGAAGCTAAGCAGTTTCGGGCCTAGTTAGTACCTGGATGGGAGACCGCCTGGGAATACCAGGTGCTGTAGGCTTTTTTGTGCTCCATGTTCAGGCAGTGAGCCATTTCTCAATTGGCTTTCAAAACTGCATGGTCTAGCCAACTAGATGCTTAAAGGTACAAATCTCAGAAGGCCCAGAGCCTACGGCCACACCACACTGAATGCGCCTGATCTCGTCTGATCTCAGAAGCTAAGCAGTGTTGGGCCTAGTTAGTACCTGGATGGGAGACCGCCTGGGAATACCAGGTGCTGTAGGCTTTTTTGTGCTCTATGATTAGTAATTGTGCCACTTCTCAATTTCTTTTTAAATTTGCTTATGATTCCAAAATAAATGTATCCCTTTTAATAGCGGAAATGTTGGACAACAACATGAGGGCTGGCGCTACCTATTTACATAAAATTAACATACGGGTAGTGTGTTCATGGGTAATAAATCTACCTTCACATGTAATGCAGTTCAGAGAATATTGAGTCCATAAAGAGTCTTGAAAGAAAGCCATGGTTGTGTTGGTTGTTCTCTCCAACTCGCTGCAACAGAAACAGGATGGATGGAGTAAAGTTATCCAACCAGACATAGGAGTCCTGAATGGGCCCACAAGTCTTATATATCTCGCCTGATCGAGCCTGATCCAGCGCTGATCGGGTGATGAGCTTGGTATCATGTTGCAAGTGGCTTTATGGCTTAGCTTACTAACTGTAAATGCAAAAGAGCAATACTCTTAGCATTTCTCAATTTTAGGGCTACACCACAATGAATGCGCCCGATCTCGGAAGCTAAGCAGTTTCGGGCCTAGTTAGTACCTGGATGGGAGACCGCCTGGGAATACCAGGTGCTGTAGGCTTTTTTGTGCTCCATGTTCAGGCAGTGAGCCATTTCTCAATTGGCTTTCAAAACTGCATGGTCTAGCCAACTAGATGCTTAAAGGTACAAATCTCAGAAGGCCCAGAGCCTACGGCCACACCACACTGAATGCGCCTGATCTCGTCTGATCTCAGAAGCTAAGCAGTGTCGGGCCTAGTTAGTACCTGGATGGGAGACCGCCTGGGAATACCAGGTGCTGTAGGCTTTTTTGTGCTCCATGTTCAGGCAGTGAGCCATTTCTCAATTGGCTTTCAAAACTGCATGGTCTAGCCAACTAGATGCTTAAAGGTACAAATCTCAGAAGGCCCAGAGCCTACGGCCACACCACACTGAATGCGCCTGATCTTGTCTGATCTCAGAAGCTAAGCAGTGTCGGGCCTAGTTAGTACCTGGATGGGAGACCGCCTGGGAATACCAGGTTCTGTAGGCTTTTTTGTGCTCTATGATTAGTAATTGTGCCACTTCTCAATTTCTTTTTAAATTTGCTTATGATTCCAAAATAAATGTATCCCTTTTAATAGCGGAAATGTTGGACAACAACATGAGGGCTGGCGCTACCTATTTACATAAAATTAACATACGGGTAGTGTGTTCATGGGTAATAAATCTACCTTCACATGTAATGCAGTTCAGAGAATATTGAGTCCATAAAGAGTCTTGAAAGAAAGCCATGGTTGTGTTGGTTGTTCTCTCCAACTCCCTGCAACAGAAACAGGATGGATGGAGTAAAGTTATCCAACCAGACATAGGAGTCCTGAATGGGCCCACAAGTCTTATATATCTCGCCTGATCGAGCCTGATCGAGCGCTGATCGGGTGATGAGCGTGGTATCATGTTGCAAGTGGCTTTATGGCTTAGCTTACTAACTGTAAATGCATAAGAGTAATACTCTTAGCATTTCTCAATTTTAGGGCTACACCACAATGAATGCGCCCGATCTCGGAAGCTAAGCAGTATCGGGCCTAGTTAGTACCTGGATGGGAGACCGCCTGGGAATACCAGGTGCTGTAGGCTTTTTTGTGCTCCATGTTCAGGCAGTGAGCCATTTCTCAATTGGCTTTCAAAACTGCATGGTCTAGCCAACTAGATGCTTAAAGGTACAAATCTCAGAAGGCCCAGAACCCACGGCCACACCACACTGAATGCGCCTGATCTCTGATCTCAGAAGCTAAGCAGTGTCGGGCCTAGTTAGTACCTGGATGAGAGACTGCCTGGGAATACCAGGTGCTGTAGGCTTTTTTGTGCTCCATGTTCAGGCAGTGAGCCATTTCTCAATTGGCTTTCAAAACTGCATGGTCTAGCCAACTAGATGCTTAAAGGTACAAATCTCAGAAGGCCCAGAGCCTACGGCCACACCACACTGAATGCGCCTGATCTCGTCTGATCTCAGAAGCTAAGCAGTGTCGGGCCTAGTTAGTACCTGGATGGGAGACCGCCTGGGAATACCAGGTGCTGTAGGCTTTTTTGTGCTCCATGTTCAGGCAGTGAGCCATTTCTCAATTGGCTTTCAAAACTGCATGGTCTAGCCAACTAGATGCTTAAAGGTACAAATCTCAGAAGACCCAGAGCCTACGGCCAGACCACACTGAATGTGCCTGATCTCGTCTGATCTCAGAAGCTAAGCAGTTTCGGGCCTAGTTAGTACCTGGATGGGAGACCGCCTGGGAATACCAGGTGCTGTAGGCTTTTTTGTGCTCCATGTTCAGGCAGTGAGCCATTTCTCAATTGGCTTTCAAAACTGCATGGTCTAGCCAACTAGATGCTTAAAGGTACAAATCTCAGAAGGCCCAGAGCCTACGGCCACACCACACTGAATGTGCCTGATCTCAGAAGCTAAGCAGTGTCGGGCCTAGTTAGTACCTGGATGGGAGACCGCCTGGGAATACCAGGTGCTGTAGGCTTTTTTGTGCTCTATGATTAGTAATTGTGCCACTTCTCAATTTCTTTTTAAATTTGCTTATGATTCCAAAATAAATGTATCCCTTTTAATAGCGGAAATGTTGGACAACAACATGAGGGCTGGCGCTACCTATTTACATAAAATTAACATACGGGTAGTGTGTTCATGGGTAATAAATCTACCTTCACATGTAATGCAGTTCAGAGAATATTGAGTCCATAAAGAGTCTTGAAAGAAAGCCATGGTTGTGTTGGTTGTTCTCTCCAACTCCCTGCAACAGAAACAGGATGGATGGAGTAAAGTTATCCAACCGGACATAGGAGTCCTGAATGGGCCCACAAGTCTTATATATCTCGCCTGATCGAGCCTGATCGAGCGCTGATCGGGTGATGAGCGTGGTATCATGTTGCAAGTGGCTTTATGGCTTAGCTTACTAACTGTAAATGCATAAGAGTAATACTCTTAGCATTTCTCAATTTTAGGGCTACACCACAATGAATGCGCCCGATCTCGGAAGCTAAGCAGTATCGGGCCTAGTTAGTACCTGGATGGGAGACCGCCTGGGAATACCAGGTGCTGTAGGCTTTTTTGTGCTCCATGTTCAGGCAGTGAGCCATTTCTCAATTGGCTTTCAAAACTGCATGGTCTAGCCAACTAGATGCTTAAAGGTACAAATCTCAGAAGGCCCAGAACCCACGGCCACACCACACTGAATGCGCCTGATCTCTGATCTCAGAAGCTAAGCAGTGTCGGGCCTAGTTAGTACCTGGATGGGAGACTGCCTGGGAATACCAGGTGCTGTAGGCTTTTTTGTGCTCCATGTTCAGGCAGTGAGCCATTTCTCAATTGGCTTTCAAAACTGCATGGTCTAGCCAACTAGATGCTTAAAGGTACAAATCTCAGAAGGCCCAGAGCCTACGGCCACACCACACTGAATGCGCCTGATCTCGTCTGATCTCAGAAGCTAAGCAGTGTCGGGCCTAGTTAGTACCTGGATGGGAGACCGCCTGGGAATACCAGGTGCTGTAGGCTTTTTTGTGCTCCATGTTCAGGCAGTGAGCCATTTCTCAATTGGCTTTCAAAACTGCATGGTCTAGCCAACTAGATGCTTAAAGGTACAAATCTCAGAAGGCCCAGAGCCTACGGCCACACCACACTGAATGTGCCTGATCTCAGAAGCTAAGCAGTGTCGGGCCTAGTTAGTACCTGGATGGGAGACCGCCTGGGAATACCAGGTGCTGTAGGCTTTTTTGTGCTCTATGATTAGTAATTGTGCCACTTCTCAATTTCTTTTTAAATTTGCTTATGATTCCAAAATAAATGTATCCCTTTTAATAGCGGAAATGTTGGACAACAACATGAGGGCTGGCGCTACCTATTTACATAAAATTAACATACGGGTAGTGTGTTCATGGGTAATAAATCTACCTTCACATGTAATGCAGTTCAGAGAATATTGAGTCCATAAAGAGTCTTGAAAGAAAGCCATGGTTGTGTTGGTTGTTCTCTCCAACTCCCTGCAACAGAAACAGGATGGATGGAGTAAAGTTATCCAACCAGACATAGGAGTCCTGAATGGGCCCACAAGTCTTATATATCTCGCCTGATCGAGCCTGATCGAGCGCTGATCGGGTGATGAGCATGGTATCATGTTGCAGGTGGCTTTATGGCTTAGCTTACTAACTGTAAATGCATAAGAGTAATACTCTTAGCATTTCTCAATTTTAGGGCTACACCACAATGAATGCGCCCGATCTCGGAAGCTAAGCAGTTTCGGGCCTAGTTAGTACCTGGATGGGAGACCGCCTGGGAATACCAGGTGCTGTAGGCTTTTTTGTGCTCCATGTTCAGGCAGTGAGCCATTTCTCAATTGGCTTTCAAAACTGCATGGTCTAGCCAACTAGATGCTTAAATGTACAAATCTCAGAAGGCCCAGAGCCCACGGCCACACCACACTGAATGCGCCTGATCTCTGATCTCAGAAGCTAAGCAGTGTCAGGCCTAGTTAGTACCTGGATGGGAGACCGCCTGGGAATACCAGGTGCTGTAGGCTTTTTTGTGCTCCATGTTCAGGCAGTGAGCCATTTCTCAATTGGCTTTCAAAACTGCATGGTCTAGCCAACTAGATGCTTAAAGGTACAAATCTCAGAAGGCCCAGAGCCTACGGCCAGACCACACTGAATGCGCCTGATCTCGTCTGATCTCAGAAGCTAAGCAGTGTCGGGCCTAGTTAGTACCTGGATGGGAGACCGCCTGGGAATACCAGGTGCTGTAGGCTTTTTTGTGCTCCATGTTCAGGCAGTGAGCCATTTCTCAATTGGCTTTCAAAACTGCATGGTCTAGCCAACTAGATGCTTAAAGGTACAAATCTCAGAAGGCCCAGAGCCTATGGCCAGACCACACTGAATGCGCCTGATCTCGTCTGATCTCAGAAGCTAAGCAGTGTCGGGCCTAGTTAGTACCTGGATGGGAGACCGCCTGGGAATACCAGGTGCTGTAGGCTTTTTTGTGCTCTATGATTAGTAATTGTGCCACTTCTCAATTTCTTTTTAAATTTGCTTATGATTCCAAAATAAATGTATCCCTTTTAATAGCGGAAATGTTGGACAACAACATGAGGGCTGGCGCTACCTATTTACATAAAATTAACATACGGGTAGTGTGTTCATGGGTAATAAATCTACCTTCACATGTAATGCAGTTCAGAGAATATTGAGTCCATAAAGAGTCTTGAAAGAAAGCCATGGTTGTGTTGGTTGTTCTCTCCAACTCGCTGCAACAGAAACAGGATGGATGGAGTAAAGTTATCCAACCAGACATAGGAGTCCTGAATGGGCCCACAAGTCTTATATATCTCGCCTGATCGAGCCTGATCCAGCGCTGATCGGGTGATGAGCGTGGTATCATGTTGCAAGTGGCTTTATGGCTTAGCTTACTAACTGTAAATGCAAAAGAGTAATACTCTTAGCATTTCTCAATTTTAGGGCTACACCACAATGAATGCGCCCGATCTCGGAAGCTAAGCAGTTTCGGGCCTAGTTAGTACCTGGATGGGAGACCGCCTGGGAATACCAGGTGCTGTAGGCTTTTTTGTGCTCCATGTTCAGGCAGTGAGCCATTTCTCAATTGGCTTTCAAAACTGCATGGTCTAGCCAACTAGATGCTTAAAGGTACAAATCTCAGAAGGCCCAGAGCCTACGGCCACACCACACTGAATGCGCCTGATCTCGTCTGATCTCAGAAGCTAAGCAGTGTCGGGCCTAGTTAGTACCTGGATGGGAGACCGCCTGGGAATACCAGGTGCTGTAGGCTTTTTTGTGCTCCATGTTCAGGCAGTGAGCCATTTCTCAATTGGCTTTCAAAACTGCATGGTCTAGCCAACTAGATGCTTAAAGGTACAAATCTCAGAAGGCCCAGAGCCTACGGCCACACCACACTGAATGTGCCTGATCTCAGAAGCTAAGCAGTGTCGGGCCTAGTTAGTACCTGGATGGGAGACCGCCTGGGAATACCAGGTGCTGTAGGCTTTTTTGTGCTCTATGATTAGTAATTGTGCCACTTCTCAATTTCTTTTTAAATTTGCTTATGATTCCAAAATAAATGTATCCCTTTTAATAGCGGAAATGTTGGACAACAACATGAGGGCTGGCGCTACCTATTTACATAAAATTAACATACGGGTAGTGTGTTCATGGGTAATAAATCTACCTTCACATGTAATGCAGTTCAGAGAATATTGAGTCCACAAAGAGTCTTGAAAGAAAGCCATGGTTGTGTTGGTTGTTCTCTCCAACTCCCTGCAACAGAAACAGGATGGATGGAGTAAAGTTATCCTACCAGACATAGGAGTCCTGAATGGGCCCACAAGTCTTATATATCTCGCCTGATCGAGCGCTGATCGGGTGATGAGCGTGGTATCATGTTGCAAGTGGCTTTATGGCTTAGCTTACTAACTGTAAATGCATAAGAGTAATACTCTTAGCATTTCTCAATTTTAGGGCTACACCACAATGAATGCGCCCGATCTCGGAAGCTAAGCAGTTTCGGGCCTAGTTAGTACCTGGATGGGAGACCGCCTGGGAATACCAGGTGCTGTAGGCTTTTTTGTGCTCCATGTTCAGGCAGTGAGCCATTTCTCAATTGGCTTTCAAAACTGCATGGTCTAGCCAACTAGATGCTTAAAGGTACAAATCTCAGAAGGCCCAGAGCCTACGGCCACACCACACTGAATGCGCCTGATCTCGTCTGATCTCAGAAGCTAAGCAGTGTTGGGCCTAGTTAGTACCTGGATGGGAGACCGCCTGGGAATACCAGGTGCTGTAGGCTTTTTTGTGCTCTATGATTAGTAATTGTGCCACTTCTCAATTTCTTTTTAAATTTGCTTATGATTCCAAAATAAATGTATCCCTTTTAATAGCGGAAATGTTGGACAACAACATGAGGGCTGGCGCTACCTATTTACATAAAATTAACATACGGGTAGTGTGTTCATGGGTAATAAATCTACCTTCACATGTAATGCAGTTCAGAGAATATTGAGTCCATAAAGAGTCTTGAAAGAAAGCCATGGTTGTGTTGGTTGTTCTCTCCAACTCGCTGCAACAGAAACAGGATGGATGGAGTAAAGTTATCCAACCAGACATAGGAGTCCTGAATGGGCCCACAAGTCTTATATATCTCGCCTGATCGAGCCTGATCCAGCGCTGATCGGGTGATGAGCTTGGTATCATGTTGCAAGTGGCTTTATGGCTTAGCTTACTAACTGTAAATGCAAAAGAGCAATACTCTTAGCATTTCTCAATTTTAGGGCTACACCACAATGAATGCGCCCGATCTCGGAAGCTAAGCAGTTTCGGGCCTAGTTAGTACCTGGATGGGAGACCGCCTGGGAATACCAGGTGCTGTAGGCTTTTTTGTGCTCCATGTTCAGGCAGTGAGCCATTTCTCAATTGGCTTTCAAAACTGCATGGTCTAGCCAACTAGATGCTTAAAGGTACAAATCTCAGAAGGCCCAGAGCCTACGGCCACACCACACTGAATGCGCCTGATCTCGTCTGATCTCAGAAGCTAAGCAGTGTCGGGCCTAGTTAGTACCTGGATGGGAGACCGCCTGGGAATACCAGGTGCTGTAGGCTTTTTTGTGCTCCATGTTCAGGCAGTGAGCCATTTCTCAATTGGCTTTCAAAACTGCATGGTCTAGCCAACTAGATGCTTAAAGGTACAAATCTCAGAAGGCCCAGAGCCTACGGCCACACCACACTGAATGCGCCTGATCTTGTCTGATCTCAGAAGCTAAGCAGTGTCGGGCCTAGTTAGTACCTGGATGGGAGACCGCCTGGGAATACCAGGTTCTGTAGGCTTTTTTGTGCTCTATGATTAGTAATTGTGCCACTTCTCAATTTCTTTTTAAATTTGCTTATGATTCCAAAATAAATGTATCCCTTTTAATAGCGGAAATGTTGGACAACAACATGAGGGCTGGCGCTACCTATTTACATAAAATTAACATACGGGTAGTGTGTTCATGGGTAATAAATCTACCTTCACATGTAATGCAGTTCAGAGAATATTGAGTCCATAAAGAGTCTTGAAAGAAAGCCATGGTTGTGTTGGTTGTTCTCTCCAACTCCCTGCAACAGAAACAGGATGGATGGAGTAAAGTTATCCAACCAGACATAGGAGTCCTGAATGGGCCCACAAGTCTTATATATCTCGCCTGATCGAGCCTGATCGAGCGCTGATCGGGTGATGAGCGTGGTATCATGTTGCAAGTGGCTTTATGGCTTAGCTTACTAACTGTAAATGCATAAGAGTAATACTCTTAGCATTTCTCAATTTTAGGGCTACACCACAATGAATGCGCCCGATCTCGGAAGCTAAGCAGTATCGGGCCTAGTTAGTACCTGGATGGGAGACCGCCTGGGAATACCAGGTGCTGTAGGCTTTTTTGTGCTCCATGTTCAGGCAGTGAGCCATTTCTCAATTGGCTTTCAAAACTGCATGGTCTAGCCAACTAGATGCTTAAAGGTACAAATCTCAGAAGGCCCAGAACCCACGGCCACACCACACTGAATGCGCCTGATCTCTGATCTCAGAAGCTAAGCAGTGTCGGGCCTAGTTAGTACCTGGATGAGAGACTGCCTGGGAATACCAGGTGCTGTAGGCTTTTTTGTGCTCCATGTTCAGGCAGTGAGCCATTTCTCAATTGGCTTTCAAAACTGCATGGTCTAGCCAACTAGATGCTTAAAGGTACAAATCTCAGAAGGCCCAGAGCCTACGGCCACACCACACTGAATGCGCCTGATCTCGTCTGATCTCAGAAGCTAAGCAGTGTCGGGCCTAGTTAGTACCTGGATGGGAGACCGCCTGGGAATACCAGGTGCTGTAGGCTTTTTTGTGCTCCATGTTCAGGCAGTGAGCCATTTCTCAATTGGCTTTCAAAACTGCATGGTCTAGCCAACTAGATGCTTAAAGGTACAAATCTCAGAAGACCCAGAGCCTACGGCCAGACCACACTGAATGTGCCTGATCTCGTCTGATCTCAGAAGCTAAGCAGTTTCGGGCCTAGTTAGTACCTGGATGGGAGACCGCCTGGGAATACCAGGTGCTGTAGGCTTTTTTGTGCTCCATGTTCAGGCAGTGAGCCATTTCTCAATTGGCTTTCAAAACTGCATGGTCTAGCCAACTAGATGCTTAAAGGTACAAATCTCAGAAGGCCCAGAGCCTACGGCCACACCACACTGAATGTGCCTGATCTCAGAAGCTAAGCAGTGTCGGGCCTAGTTAGTACCTGGATGGGAGACCGACGGGGAATACCAGGTGCTGTAGGCTTTTTTGTGCTCTATGATTAGTAATTGTGCCACTTCTCAATTTCTTTTTAAATTTGCTTATGATTCCAAAATAAATGTATCCCTTTTAATAGCGGAAATGTTGGACAACAACATGAGGGCTGGCGCTACCTATTTACATAAAATTAACATACGGGTAGTGTGTTCATGGGTAATAAATCTACCTTCACATGTAATGCAGTTCAGAGAATATTGAGTCCATAAAGAGTCTTGAAAGAAAGCCATGGTTGTGTTGGTTGTTCTCTCCAACTCCCTGCAACAGAAACAGGATGGATGGAGTAAAGTTATCCAACCGGACATAGGAGTCCTGAATGGGCCCACAAGTCTTATATATCTCGCCTGATCGAGCCTGATCGAGCGCTGATCGGGTGATGAGCGTGGTATCATGTTGCAAGTGGCTTTATGGCTTAGCTTACTAACTGTAAATGCATAAGAGTAATACTCTTAGCATTTCTCAATTTTAGGGCTACACCACAATGAATGCGCCCGATCTCGGAAGCTAAGCAGTATCGGGCCTAGTTAGTACCTGGATGGGAGACCGCCTGGGAATACCAGGTGCTGTAGGCTTTTTTGTGCTCCATGTTCAGGCAGTGAGCCATTTCTCAATTGGCTTTCAAAACTGCATGGTCTAGCCAACTAGATGCTTAAAGGTACAAATCTCAGAAGGCCCAGAACCCACGGCCACACCACACTGAATGCGCCTGATCTCTGATCTCAGAAGCTAAGCAGTGTCGGGCCTAGTTAGTACCTGGATGGGAGACTGCCTGGGAATACCAGGTGCTGTAGGCTTTTTTGTGCTCCATGTTCAGGCAGTGAGCCATTTCTCAATTGGCTTTCAAAACTGCATGGTCTAGCCAACTAGATGCTTAAAGGTACAAATCTCAGAAGGCCCAGAGCCTACGGCCACACCACACTGAATGCGCCTGATCTCGTCTGATCTCAGAAGCTAAGCAGTGTCGGGCCTAGTTAGTACCTGGATGGGAGACCGCCTGGGAATACCAGGTGCTGTAGGCTTTTTTGTGCTCCATGTTCAGGCAGTGAGCCATTTCTCAATTGGCTTTCAAAACTGCATGGTCTAGCCAACTAGATGCTTAAAGGTACAAATCTCAGAAGGCCCAGAGCCTACGGCCACACCACACTGAATGTGCCTGATCTCAGAAGCTAAGCAGTGTCGGGCCTAGTTAGTACCTGGATGGGAGACCGCCTGGGAATACCAGGTGCTGTAGGCTTTTTTGTGCTCTATGATTAGTAATTGTGCCACTTCTCAATTTCTTTTTAAATTTGCTTATGATTCCAAAATAAATGTATCCCTTTTAATAGCGGAAATGTTGGACAACAACATGAGGGCTGGCGCTACCTATTTACATAAAATTAACATACGGGTAGTGTGTTCATGGGTAATAAATCTACCTTCACATGTAATGCAGTTCAGAGAATATTGAGTCCATAAAGAGTCTTGAAAGAAAGCCATGGTTGTGTTGGTTGTTCTCTCCAACTCCCTGCAACAGAAACAGGATGGATGGAGTAAAGTTATCCAACCAGACATAGGAGTCCTGAATGGGCCCACAAGTCTTATATATCTCGCCTGATCGAGCCTGATCGAGCGCTGATCGGGTGATGAGCATGGTATCATGTTGCAGGTGGCTTTATGGCTTAGCTTACTAACTGTAAATGCATAAGAGTAATACTCTTAGCATTTCTCAATTTTAGGGCTACACCACAATGAATGCGCCCGATCTCGGAAGCTAAGCAGTTTCGGGCCTAGTTAGTACCTGGATGGGAGACCGCCTGGGAATACCAGGTGCTGTAGGCTTTTTTGTGCTCCATGTTCAGGCAGTGAGCCATTTCTCAATTGGCTTTCAAAACTGCATGGTCTAGCCAACTAGATGCTTAAATGTACAAATCTCAGAAGGCCCAGAGCCCACGGCCACACCACACTGAATGCGCCTGATCTCTGATCTCAGAAGCTAAGCAGTGTCAGGCCTAGTTAGTACCTGGATGGGAGACCGCCTGGGAATACCAGGTGCTGTAGGCTTTTTTGTGCTCCATGTTCAGGCAGTGAGCCATTTCTCAATTGGCTTTCAAAACTGCATGGTCTAGCCAACTAGATGCTTAAAGGTACAAATCTCAGAAGGCCCAGAGCCTACGGCCAGACCACACTGAATGCGCCTGATCTCGTCTGATCTCAGAAGCTAAGCAGTGTCGGGCCTAGTTAGTACCTGGATGGGAGACCGCCTGGGAATACCAGGTGCTGTAGGCTTTTTTGTGCTCCATGTTCAGGCAGTGAGCCATTTCTCAATTGGCTTTCAAAACTGCATGGTCTAGCCAACTAGATGCTTAAAGGTACAAATCTCAGAAGGCCCAGAGCCTATGGCCAGACCACACTGAATGCGCCTGATCTCGTCTGATCTCAGAAGCTAAGCAGTGTCGGGCCTAGTTAGTACCTGGATGGGAGACCGCCTGGGAATACCAGGTGCTGTAGGCTTTTTTGTGCTCTATGATTAGTAATTGTGCCACTTCTCAATTTCTTTTTAAATTTGCTTATGATTCCAAAATAAATGTATCCCTTTTAATAGCGGAAATGTTGGACAACAACATGAGGGCTGGCGCTACCTATTTACATAAAATTAACATACGGGTAGTGTGTTCATGGGTAATAAATCTACCTTCACATGTAATGCAGTTCAGAGAATATTGAGTCCATAAAGAGTCTTGAAAGAAAGCCATGGTTGTGTTGGTTGTTCTCTCCAACTCGCTGCAACAGAAACAGGATGGATGGAGTAAAGTTATCCAACCAGACATAGGAGTCCTGAATGGGCCCACAAGTCTTATATATCTCGCCTGATCGAGCCTGATCCAGCGCTGATCGGGTGATGAGCGTGGTATCATGTTGCAAGTGGCTTTATGGCTTAGCTTACTAACTGTAAATGCAAAAGAGTAATACTCTTAGCATTTCTCAATTTTAGGGCTACACCACAATGAATGCGCCCGATCTCGGAAGCTAAGCAGTTTCGGGCCTAGTTAGTACCTGGATGGGAGACCGCCTGGGAATACCAGGTGCTGTAGGCTTTTTTGTGCTCCATGTTCAGGCAGTGAGCCATTTCTCAATTGGCTTTCAAAACTGCATGGTCTAGCCAACTAGATGCTTAAAGGTACAAATCTCAGAAGGCCCAGAGCCTACGGCCACACCACACTGAATGCGCCTGATCTCGTCTGATCTCAGAAGCTAAGCAGTGTTGGGCCTAGTTAGTACCTGGATGGGAGACCGCCTGGGAATACCAGGTGCTGTAGGCTTTTTTGTGCTCCATGTTCAGGCAGTGAGCCATTTCTCAATTGGCTTTCAAAACTGCATGGTCTAGCCAACTAGATGCTTAAAGGTACAAATCTCAGAAGGCCCAGAGCCTACGGCCACACCACACTGAATGCGCCTGATCTCGTCTGATCTCAGAAGCTAAGCAGTGTCGGGCCTAGTTAGTACCTGGATGGGAGACCGCCTGGGAATACCAGGTTCTGTAGGCTTTTTTGTGCTCTATGATTAGTAATTGTGCCACTTCTCAATTTCTTTTTAAATTTGCTTATGATTCCAAAATAAATGTATCCCTTTTAATAGCGGAAATGTTGGACAACAACATGAGGGCTGGCGCTACCTATTTACATAAAATTAACATACGGGTAGTGTGTTCATGGGTAATAAATCTACCTTCACATGTAATGCAGTTCAGAGAATATTGAGTCCATAAAGAGTCTTGAAAGAAAGCCATGGTTGTGTTGGTTGTTCTCTCCAACTCCCTGCAACAGAAACAGGATGGATGGAGTAAAGTTATCCAACCAGACATAGGAGTCCTGAATGGGCCCACAAGTCTTATATATCTCGCCTGATCGAGCCTGATCGAGCGCTGATCGGGTGATGAGCGTGGTATCATGTTGCAAGTGGCTTTATGGCTTAGCTTACTAACTGTAAATGCATAAGAGTAATACTCTTAGCATTTCTCAATTTTAGGGCTACACCACAATGAATGCGCCCGATCTCGGAAGCTAAGCAGTATCGGGCCTAGTTAGTACCTGGATGGGAGACCGCCTGGGAATACCAGGTGCTGTAGGCTTTTTTGTGCTCCATGTTCAGGCAGTGAGCCATTTCTCAATTGGCTTTCAAAACTGCATGGTCTAGCCAACTAGATGCTTAAAGGTACAAATCTCAGAAGGCCCAGAACCCACGGCCACACCACACTGAATGCGCCTGATCTCTGATCTCAGAAGCTAAGCAGTGTCGGGCCTAGTTAGTACCTGGATGGGAGACTGCCTGGGAATACCAGGTGCTGTAGGCTTTTTTGTGCTCCATGTTCAGGCAGTGAGCCATTTCTCAATTGGCTTTCAAAACTGCATGGTCTAGCCAACTAGATGCTTAAAGGTACAAATCTCAGAAGGCCCAGAGCCTACGGCCACACCACACTGAATGCGCCTGATCTCGTCTGATCTCAGAAGCTAAGCAGTGTCGGGCCTAGTTAGTACCTGGATGGGAGACCGCCTGGGAATACCAGGTGCTGTAGGCTTTTTTGTGCTCCATGTTCAGGCAGTGAGCCATTTCTCAATTGGCTTTCAAAACTGCATGGTCTAGCCAACTAGATGCTTAAAGGTACAAATCTCAGAAGACCCAGAGCCTACGGCCAGACCACACTGAATGTGCCTGATCTCGTCTGATCTCAGAAGCTAAGCAGTTTCGGGCCTAGTTAGTACCTGGATGGGAGACCGCCTGGGAATACCAGGTGCTGTAGGCTTTTTTGTGCTCCATGTTCAGGCAGTGAGCCATTTCTCAATTGGCTTTCAAAACTGCATGGTCTAGCCAACTAGATGCTTAAAGGTACAAATCTCAGAAGGCCCAGAGCCTACGGCCACACCACACTGAATGTGCCTGATCTCAGAAGCTAAGCAGTGTCGGGCCTAGTTAGTACCTGGATGGGAGACCGCCTGGGAATACCAGGTGCTGTAGGCTTTTTTGTGCTCTATGATTAGTAATTGTGCCACTTCTCAATTTCTTTTTAAATTTGCTTATGATTCCAAAATAAATGTATCCCTTTTAATAGCGGAAATGTTGGACAACAACATGAGGGCTGGCGCTACCTATTTACATAAAATTAACATACGGGTAGTGTGTTCATGGGTAATAAATCTACCTTCACATGTAATGCAGTTCAGAGAATATTGAGTCCATAAAGAGTCTTGAAAGAAAGCCATGGTTGTGTTGGTTGTTCTCTCCAACTCCCTGCAACAGAAACAGGATGGATGGAGTAAAGTTATCCAACCAGACATAGGAGTCCTGAATGGGCCCACAAGTCTTATATATCTCGCCTGATCGAGCCTGATCGAGCGCTGATCGGGTGATGAGCGTGGTATCATGTTGCAAGTGGCTTTATGGCTTAGCTTACTAACTGTAAATGCATAAGAGTAATACTCTTAGCATTTCTCAATTTTAGGGCTACACCACAATGAATGGGCCCGATCTCGGAAGCTAAGCAGTTTCGGGCCTAGTTAGTACCTGGATGGGAGACCGCCTGGGAATACCAGGTGCTGTAGGCTTTTTTGTGCTCCATGTTCAGGCAGTGAGCCATTTCTCAATTGGCTTTCAAAACTGCATGGTCTAGCCAACTAGATGCTTAAAGGTACAAATCTCAGAAGGCCCAGAGCCTACGGCCACACCACACTGAATGCGCCTGATCTTGTCTGATCTCAGAAGCTAAGCAGTGTTGGGCGTAGTTAGTACCTGGATGGGAGACCGCCTGGGAATACCAGGTGCTGTAGGCTTTTTTGTGCTCCATGTTCAGGCAGTGAGCCATTTCTCAATTGGCTTTCAAAACTGCATGGTCTAGCCAACTAGATGCTTAAAGGTACAAATCTCAGAAGGCCCAGAGCCTACAGCCACACCACACTGAATGCGCCTGATCTCGTCTGATCTCAGAAGCTAAGCAGTATCGGGCCTAGTTAGTACCTGGATGGGAGACCGCCTGGGAATACCAGGTTCTGTAGGCTTTTTTGTGCTCTATGATTAGTAATTGTGCCACTTCTCAATTTCTTTTTAAATTTGCTTATGATTCCAAAATAAATGTATCCCTTTTAATAGCGGAAATGTTGGACAACAACATGAGGGCTGGCGCTACCTATTTACATAAAATTAACATACGGGTAGTGTGTTCATGGGTAATAAATCTACCTTCACATGTAATGCAGTTCAGAGAATATTGAGTCCATAAAGAGTCTTGAAAGAAAGCCATGGTTGTGTTGGTTGTTCTCTCCAACTCCCTGCAACAGAAACAGGATGGATGGAGTAAAGTTATCCAACCAGACATAGGAGTCCTGAATGGGCCCACAAGTCTTATATATCTCGCCTGATCGAGCCTGATCCAGCGCTGATCGGGTGATGAGCGTGGTATCATGTTGCAAGTGGCTTTATGGCTTAGCTTACTAACTGTAAATGCAAAAGAGTAATACTCTTAGCATTTCTCAATTTTAGGGTTACACCACAATGAATGCGCCCGATCTCGGAAGCTAAGCAGTTTCGGGCCTAGTTAGTACCTGGATGGGAGACCGCCTGGGAATACCAGGTGCTGTAGGCTTTTTTGTGCTCCATGTTCAGGCAGTGAGCCATTTCTCAATTGACTTTCAAAACTGCATGGTCTAGCCAACTAGATGCTTAAAGGTACAAATCTCAGAAGGCCCAGAGCCTACGGCCACACCACACTGAATGCGTCTGATCTCAGAAGCTAAGCAGTGTCGGGCCTAGTTAGTACCTGGATGGGAGACCGCCTGGGAATACCAGGTTCTGTAGGCTTTTTTGTGCTCTATGATTAGTAATTGTGCCACTTCTCAATTTCTTTTTAAATTTGCTTATGATTCCAAAATAAATGTATCCCTTTTAATAGCGGAAATGTTGGACAACAACATGAGGGCTGGCGCTACCTATTTACATAAAATTAACATACGGGTAGTGTGTTCATGGGTAATAAATCTACCTTCAAATGTAATGCAGTTCAGAGAATATTGAGTCCATAAAGAGTCTTGAAAGAAAGCCATGGTTGTGTTGGTTGTTCTCTCCAACTCCCTGCAACAGAAACAGGATGGATGGAGTAAAGTTATCCAACCAGACATAGGAGTCCTGAATGGGGCCACAAGTCTTATATATCTCGCCTGATCGAGCCTGATCGAGCGCTGATCGGGTGATGAGCATGGTATCATGTTGCAAGTGGCTTTATGGCTTAGCTTACTAACTGTAAATGCATAAGAGTAATACTCTTAGCATTTCTCAATTTTAGGGCTACACCACAATGAATGCGCCCGATCTCGGAAGCTAAGCAGTTTCGGGCCTAGTTACTACCTGGATGGGAGACCGCCTGGGAATACCAGGTGCTGTAGGCTTTTTTGTGCTCCATGTTCAGGCAGTGAGCCATTTCTCAATTGGCTTTCAAAACTGCATGGTCTAGCCAACTAGATGCTTAAATGTACACATCTCAGAAGGACCAGAGCCCACGGCCACACCACACTGAATGCGCCTGATCTCTGATCTCAGAAGCTAAGCAGTGTCGGGCCTAGTTAATACCTGGATGGGAGACCGCCTGGGAATACCAGGTGCTGTAGGCTTTTTTGTGCTCCATGTTCAGGCAGTGAGCCATTTCTCAATTGGCTTTCAAAACTGCATGGTCTAGCCAACTAGATGCTTAAAGGTACAAATCTCAGAAGGCCCAGAGCCTACGGCCAGACCACACTGAATGCGCCTGATCTCGTCTGATCTCAGAAGCTAAGCAGTGTCGGGCCTAGTTAGTACCTGGATGGGAGACCGCCTGGGAATACCAGGTGCTGTAGGCTTTTTTGTGCTCCATGTTCAGGCAGTGAGCCATTTCTCAATTGGCTTTCAAAACTGCATGGTCTAGCCAACTAGATGCTTAAAGGTACAAATCTCAGAAGGCCCAGAGCCTACGGCCAGACCACACTGAATGCGCCTGATCTCGTCTGATCTCAGAAGCTAAGCAGTGTCGGGCCTAGTTAGTACCTGGATGGGAGACTGCCTGGGAATACCAGGTGCTGTAGGCTTTTTTGTGCTCCATGTTCAGGCAGTGAGCCATTTCTCAATTGGCTTTCAAAACTGCATGGTCTAGCCAACTAGATGCTTAAAGGTACAAATCTCAGAAGGCCCAGAGCCTACGGCCAGACCACACTGAATGCGTCTGATCTCAGAAGCTAAGCAGTGTCGGGCCTAGTTAGTACCTGGATGGGAGACCGCCTGGGAATACCAGGTGCTGTAGGCTTTTTTGTGCTCTATGATTAGTAATTGTGCCACTTCTCAATTTCTTTTTAAATTTGCTTATGATTCCAAAATAAATGTATCCCTTTTAATAGCGGAAATGTTGGACAACAACATGAGGGCTGGCGCTACCTATTTACATAAAATTAACATACGGGTAGTGTGTTCATGGGTAATAAATCTACCTTCACATGTAATGCAGTAATGCAGTTCAGAGAATATTGAGTCCATAAAGAGTCTTGAAAGAAAGCCATGGTTGTGTTGGTTGTTCTCTCCAACTCCCTGCAACAGAAACAGGATGGATGGAGTAAAGTTATCCAACCAGACATAGGAGTCCTGAATGGGCCCACAAGTCTTATATATCTCGCCTGATCGAGCCTGATCGAGCGCTGATCGGGTGATGAGCGTGGTATCATGTTGCAAGTGGCTTTATGGTTTAGCTTACTAACTGTAAATGCAAAAGAGTAATACTCTTAGCATTTCTCAATTTTAGGGCTACACCACAATGAATGCGCCCGATCTCGGAAGCTAAGCAGTTTTGGGCCTAGTTAGTACCTGGATGGGAGACCGCCTGGGAATACCAGGTGCTGTAGGCTTTTTTGTGCTCCATGTTCAGGCAGTGAGCCATTTCTCAATTGGCTTTCAAAACTGCATGGTCTAGCCAACTAGATGCTTAAAGGTACAAATCTCAGAAGGCCCAGAGCCTACGGCCACACCACACTGAATGCGCCTGATCTCGTCTGATCTCAGAAGCTAATCAGTGTCAGGCCTAGTTAGTACCTGGATGGGAGACCGCCTGGGAATACCAGGTGCTGTAGGCTTTTTTGTGCTCCATGTTCAGGCAGTGAGCCATTTCTCAATTGGCTTTCAAAACTGCATGTTCTAGCCAACTAGATGCTTAAAGGTACAAATCTCAGAAGGCCCAGAGCCTACGGCCACACCACACTGAATGCGCCTGATCTCGTCTGATCTCAGAAGCTAAGCAGTGTCGGGCCTAGTTAGTACCTGGATGGGAGACCGCCTGGGAATACCAGGTGCTGTAGGCTTTTTTGTGCTCCATGTTCAGGCAGTGAGCCATTTCTCAATTGGCTTTCAAAACTGCATGGTCTAGCCAACTAGATGCTTAAAGGAATCTCAGAAGGCCCAGAGCCTACGGCCACACCACACTGAATGCGCCTGATCTCGTCTGATTTCAGAAGCTAAGCAGTGTCGGGCCTAGTTAGTACCTGGATGGGAGACTGCCTGGGAATACCAGGTGCTGTAGGCTTTTTTGTGCTCTATGATTAGTAATTGTGCCACTTCTCAATTTCTTTTTAAATTTGCTTATGATTCCAAAATAAATGTATCCCTTTTACTAGCGGAAATGTTGGACAACAACATGAGGGCTGGCGCTACCTATTTACATAAAATTAACATACGGGTAGTGTGTTCATGGGTAATAAATCTACCTTCACATGTAATGCAGTTCAGAGAATATTGAGTCCATAAAGAGTCTTGAAAGAAAGCCATGGTTGTGTTGGTTGTTCTCTCCAACTCCCTGCAACAGAAACAGGATGGATGGAGTAAAGTTATCCTACCAGACATAGGAGTCCTGAATGGGCCCACAAGTCTTATATATCTCGCCTGATCGAGCGCTGATCGGGTGATGAGCGTGGTATCATGTTGCAAGTGGCTTTATGGCTTAGCTTACTAACTGTAAATGCATAAGAGTAATACTCTTAGCATTTCTCAATTTTAGGGCTACACCACAATGAATGCGCCCGATCTCGGAAGCTAAGCAGTTTCGGGCCTAGTTAGTACCTGGATGGGAGACCGCCTGGGAATACCAGGTGCTGTAGGCTTTTTTGTGCTCCATGTTCAGGCAGTGAGCCATTTCTCAATTGGCTTTCAAAACTGCATGGTCTAGCCAACTAGATGCTTAAAGGTACAAATCTCAGAAGGCCCAGAGCCTACGGCCGCACCACACTGAATGCGCCTGATCTCGTCTGATCTCAGAAGCTAAGCAGTGTCGGGCCTAGTTAGTACCTGGATGGGAGACCGCCTGGGAATACCAGGTGCTGTAGGCTTTTTTGTGCTCTATGATTAGTAATTGTGCCACTTCTCAATTTCTTTTTAAATTTGCTTATGATTCCAAAATAAATGTATCCCTTTTAATAGCGGAAATGTTGGACAACAACATGAGGGCTGGCGCTACCTATTTACATAAAATTAACATACGGGTAGTGTGTTCATGGGTAATAAATCTACCTTCACATGTAATGCAGTTCAGAGAATATTGAGTCCATAAAGAGTCTTGAAAGAAAGCCATGGTTGTGTTGGTTGTTCTCTCCAACTCGCTGCAACAGAAACAGGATGGATGGAGTAAAGTTATCCAACCAGACATAGGAGTCCTGAATGGGCCCACAAGTCTTATATATCTCGCCTGATCGAGCCTGATCCAGCGCTGATCGGGTGATGAGCGTGGTATCATGTTGCAAGTGGCTTTATGGCTTAGCTTACTAACTGTAAATGCAAAAGAGTAATACTCTTAGCATTTCTCAATTTTAGGGCTACACCACAATGAATGCGCCCGATCTCGGAAGCTAAGCAGTTTCGGGCCTAGTTAGTACCTGGATGGGAGACCGCCTGGGAATACCAGGTGCTGTAGGCTTTTTTGTGCTCCATGTTCAGGCAGTGAGCCATTTCTCAATTGGCTTTCAAAACTGCATGGTCTAGCCAACTAGATGCTTAAAGGTACAAATCTCAGAAGGCCCAGAGCCTACGCCACACCACACTGAATGCGCCTGATCTCGTCTGATCTCAGAAGCTAAGCAGTGTCGGGCCTAGTTAGTACCTGGATGGGAGACCGCCTGGGAATACCAGGTGCTGTAGGCTTTTTTGTGCTCCATGTTCAGGCAGTGAGCCATTTCTCAATTGGCTTTCAAAACTGCATGGTCTAGCCAACTAGATGCTTAAAGGTACAAATCTCAGAAGGCCCAGAGCCTACGGCCACACCACACTGAATGCGCCTGATCTCTTCTGATCTCAGAAGCTAAGCAGTGTCGGGCCTAGTTAGTACCTGGATGGGAGACCGCCTGGGAATACCAGGTTCTGTAGGCTTTTTTGTGCTCTATGATTAGTAATTGTGCCACTTCTCAATTTCTTTTTAAATTTGCTTATGATTCCAAAATAAATGTATCCCTTTTAATAGCGGAAATGTTGGACAACAACATGAGGGCTGGCGCTACCTATTTACATAAAATTAACATACGGGTAGTGTGTTCATGGGTAATAAATCTACCTTCACATGTAATGCAGTTCAGAGAATATTGAGTCCATAAAGAGTCTTGAAAGAAAGCCATGGTTGTGTTGGTTGTTCTCTCCAACTCCCTGCAACAGAAACAGGATGGATGGAGTAAAGTTATCCAACCAGACATAGGAGTCCTGAATGGGCCCACAAGTCTTATATATCTCGCCTGATCGAGCCTGATCGAGCGCTGATCGGGTGATGAGCGTGGTATCATGTTGCAAGTGGCTTTATGGCTTAGCTTACTAACTGTAAATGCATAAGAGTAATACTCTTAGCATTTCTCAATTTTAGGGCTACACCACAATGAATGCGCCCGATCTCGGAAGCTAAGCAGTATCGGGCCTAGTTAGTACCTGGATGGGAGACCGCCTGGGAATACCAGGTGCTGTAGGCTTTTTTGTGCTCCATGTTCAGGCAGTGAGCCATTTCTCAATTGGCTTTCAAAACTGCATGGTCTAGCCAACTAGATGCTTAAAGGTACAAATCTCAGAAGGCCCAGAACCCACGGCCACACCACACTGAATGCGCCTGATCTCTGATCTCAGAAGCTAAGCAGTGTCGGGCCTAGTTAGTACCTGGATGGGAGACTGCCTGGGAATACCAGGTGCTGTAGGCTTTTTTGTGCTCCATGTTCAGGCAGTGAGCCATTTCTCAATTGGCTTTCAAAACTGCATGGTCTAGCCAACTAGATGCTTAAAGGTACAAATCTCAGAAGGCCCAGAGCCTACGGCCACACCACACTGAATGCGCCTGATCTCGTCTGATCTCAGAAGCTAAGCAGTGTTGGGCCTAGTTAGTACCTGGATGGGAGACCGCCTGGGAATACCAGGTGCTGTAGGCTTTTTTGTGCTCCATGTTCAGGCAGTGAGCCATTTCTCAATTGGCTTTCAAAACTGCATGGTCTAGCCAACTAGATGCTTAAAGGTACAAATCTCAGAAGACCCAGAGCCTACGGCCAGACCACACTGAATGTGCCTGATCTCGTCTGATCTCAGAAGCTAAGCAGTTTCGGGCCTAGTTAGTACCTGGATGGGAGACCGCCTGGGAATACCAGGTGCTGTAGGCTTTTTTGTGCTCCATGTTCAGGCAGTGAGCCATTTCTCAATTGGCTTTCAAAACTGCATGGTCTAGCCAACTAGATGCTTAAAGGTACAAATCTCAGAAGGCCCAGAGCCTACGGCCACACCACACTGAATGTGCCTGATCTCAGAAGCTAAGCAGTGCCGGGCCTAGTTAGTACCTGGATGGGAGACCGCCTGGGAATACCAGGTGCTGTAGGCTTTTTTGTGCTCTATGATTAGTAATTGTGCCACTTCTCAATTTCTTTTTAAATTTGCTTATGATTCCAAAATAAATGTATCCCTTTTAATAGCGGAAATGTTGGACAACAACATGAGGGCTGGCGCTACCTATTTACATAAAATTAACATACGGGTAGTGTGTTCATGGGTAATAAATCTACCTTCACATGTAATGCAGTTCAGAGAATATTGAGTCCATAAAGAGTCTTGAAAGAAAGCCATGGTTGTGTTGGTTGTTCTCTCCAACTCCCTGCAACAGAAACAGGATGGATGGAGTAAAGTTATCCAACCAGACATAGGAGTCCTGAATGGGCCCACAAGTCTTATATATCTCGCCTGATCGAGCCTGATCGAGCGCTGATCGGGTGATGAGCGTGGTATCATGTTGCAAGTGGCTTTATGGCTTAGCTTACTAACTGTAAATGCATAAGAGTAATACTCTTAGCATTTCTCAATTTTAGGGCTACACCACAATGAATGCGCCCGATCTCGGAAGCTAAGCAGTATCAGGCCTAGTTAGTACCTGGATGGGAGACCGCCTGGGAATACCAGGTGCTGTAGGCTTTTTTGTGCTCCATGTTCAGGCAGTGAGCCATTTCTCAATTGGCTTTCAAAACTGCATGGTCTAGCCAACTAGATGCTTAAAGGTACAAATCTCAGAAGGCCCAGAACCCACGGCCACACCACACTGAATGCGCCTGATCTCTGATCTCAGAAGCTAAGCAGTGTCGGGCCTAGTTAGTACCTGGATGGGAGACTGCCTGGGAATACCAGGTGCTGTAGGCTTTTTTGTGCTCCATGTTCAGGCAGTGAGCCATTTCTCAATTGGCTTTCAAAACTGCATGGTCTAGCCAACTAGATGCTTAAAGGTACAAATCTCAGAAGGCCCAGAGCCTACGGCCACACCACACTGAATGCGCCTGATCTCGTCTGATCTCAGAAGCTAAGCAGTGTCGGGCCTAGTTAGTACCTGGATGGGAGACCGCCTGGGAATACCAGGTGCTGTAGGCTTTTTTGTGCTCCATGTTCAGGCAGTGAGCCATTTCTCAATTGGCTTTCAAAACTGCATGGTCTAGCCAACTAGATGCTTAAAGGTACAAATCTCAGAAGGCCCAGAGCCTACGGCCACACCACACTGAATGTGCCTGATCTCAGAAGCTAAGCAGTGTTGGGCCTAGTTAGTACCTGGATGGGAGACCGCCTGGGAATACCAGGTGCTGTAGGCTTTTTTGTGCTCTATGATTAGTAATTGTGCCACTTCTCAATTTCTTTTTAAATTTGCTTATGATTCCAAAATAAATGTATCCCTTTTAATAGCGGAAATGTTGGACAACAACATGAGGGCTGGCGCTACCTATTTACATAAAATTAACATACGGGTAGTGTGTTCATGGGTAATAAATCTACCTTCACATGTAATGCAGTTCAGAGAATATTGAGTCCATAAAGAGTCTTGAAAGAAAGCCATGGTTGTGTTGGTTGTTCTCTCCAACTCCCTGCAACAGAAACAGGATGGATGGAGTAAAGTTATCCTACCAGACATAGGAGTCCTGAATGGGCCCACAAGTCTTATATATCTCGCCTGATCGAGCGCTGATCGGGTGATGAGCGTGGTATCATGTTGCAAGTGGCTTTATGGCTTAGCTTACTAACTGTAAATGCATAAGAGTAATACTCTTAGCATTTCTCAATTTTAGGGCTACACCACAATGAATGCGCCCGATCTCGGAAGCTAAGCAGTTTCGGGCCTAGTTAGTACCTGGATGGGAGACCGCCTGGGAATACCAGGTGCTGTAGGCTTTTTTGTGCTCCATGTTCAGGCAGTGAGCCATTTCTCAATTGGCTTTCAAAACTGCATGGTCTAGCCAACTAGATGCTTAAAGGTACAAATCTCAGAAGGCCCAGAGCCTACGGCCACACCACACTGAATGCGCCTGATCTCGTCTGATCTCAGAAGCTAAGCAGTGTCGGGCCTAGTTAGTACCTGGATGGGAGACCGCCTGGGAATACCAGGTGCTGTAGGCTTTTTTGTGCTCTATGATTAGTAATTGTGCCACTTCTCAATTTCTTTTTAAATTTGCTTATGATTCCAAAATAAATGTATCCCTTTTAATAGCGGAAATGTTGGACAACAACATGAGGGCTGGCGCTACCTATTTACATAAAATTAACATACGGGTAGTGTGTTCATGGGTAATAAATCTACCTTCACATGTAATGCAGTTCAGAGAATATTGAGTCCATAAAGAGTCTTGAAAGAAAGCCATGGTTGTGTTGGTTGTTCTCTCCAACTCCCTGCAACAGAAACAGGATGGATGGAGTAAAGTTATCCAACCGGACATAGGAGTCCTGAATGGGCCCACAAGTCTTATATATCTCGCCTGATCGAGCCTGATCGAGCGCTGATCGGGTGATGAGCGTGGTATCATGTTGCAAGTGGCTTTATGGCTTAGCTTACTAACTGTAAATGCATAAGAGTAATACTCTTAGCATTTCTCAATTTTAGGGCTACACCACAATGAATGCGCCCGATCTCGGAAGCTAAGCAGTATCGGGCCTAGTTAGTACCTGGATGGGAGACCGCCTGGGAATACCAGGTGCTGTAGGCTTTTTTGTGCTCCATGTTCAGGCAGTGAGCCATTTCTCAATTGGCTTTCAAAACTGCATGGTCTAGCCAACTAGATGCTTAAAGGTACAAATCTCAGAAGGCCCAGAACCCACGGCCACACCACACTGAATGCGCCTGATCTCTGATCTCAGAAGCTAAGCAGTGTCGGGCCTAGTTAGTACCTGGATGGGAGACTGCCTGGGAATACCAGGTGCTGTAGGCTTTTTTGTGCTCCATGTTCAGGCAGTGAGCCATTTCTCAATTGGCTTTCAAAACTGCATGGTCTAGCCAACTAGATGCTTAAAGGTACAAATCTCAGAAGGCCCAGAGCCTACGGCCACACCACACTGAATGCGCCTGATCTCGTCTGATCTCAGAAGCTAAGCAGTGTCGGGCCTAGTTAGTACCTGGATGGGAGACCGCCTGGGAATACCAGGTGCTGTAGGCTTTTTTGTGCTCCATGTTCAGGCAGTGAGCCATTTCTCAATTGGCTTTCAAAACTGCATGGTCTAGCCAACTAGATGCTTAAAGGTACAAATCTCAGAAGGCCCAGAGCCTACGGCCACACCACACTGAATGTGCCTGATCTCAGAAGCTAAGCAGTGTCGGGCCTAGTTAGTACCTGGATGGGAGACCGCCTGGGAATACCAGGTGCTGTAGGCTTTTTTGTGCTCTATGATTAGTAATTGTGCCACTTCTCAATTTCTTTTTAAATTTGCTTATGATTCCAAAATAAATGTATCCCTTTTAATAGCGGAAATGTTGGACAACAACATGAGGGCTGGCGCTACCTATTTACATAAAATTAACATACGGGTAGTGTGTTCATGGGTAATAAATCTACCTTCACATGTAATGCAGTTCAGAGAATATTGAGTCCATAAAGAGTCTTGAAAGAAAGCCATGGTTGTGTTGGTTGTTCTCTCCAACTCCCTGCAACAGAAACAGGATGGATGGAGTAAAGTTATCCAACCAGACATAGGAGTCCTGAATGGGCCCACAAGTCTTATATATCTCGCCTGATCGAGCCTGATCGAGCGCTGATCGGGTGATGAGCATGGTATCATGTTGCAGGTGGCTTTATGGCTTAGCTTACTAACTGTAAATGCATAAGAGTAATACTCTTAGCATTTCTCAATTTTAGGGCTACACCACAATGAATGCGCCCGATCTCGGAAGCTAAGCAGTTTCGGGCCTAGTTAGTACCTGGATGGGAGACCGCCTGGGAATACCAGGTGCTGTAGGCTTTTTTGTGCTCCATGTTCAGGCAGTGAGCCATTTCTCAATTGGCTTTCAAAACTGCATGGTCTAGCCAACTAGATGCTTAAATGTACAAATCTCAGAAGGCCCAGAGCCCACGGCCACACCACACTGAATGCGCCTGATCTCTGATCTCAGAAGCTAAGCAGTGTCAGGCCTAGTTAGTACCTGGATGGGAGACCGCCTGGGAATACCAGGTGCTGTAGGCTTTTTTGTGCTCCATGTTCAGGCAGTGAGCCATTTCTCAATTGGCTTTCAAAACTGCATGGTCTAGCCAATTAGATGCTTAAAGGTACAAATCTCAGAAGGCCCAGAGCCTACGGCCAGA
Source organism: Ambystoma mexicanum (assembly GCF_040938575.1). Lineage (NCBI taxonomy): Eukaryota > Metazoa > Chordata > Amphibia > Caudata > Ambystomatidae > Ambystoma > Ambystoma mexicanum. Next base: position 521,566,508 of record NC_090932.1, read on the forward strand.
CCACACTGAATGCGCCTGATCTCGTCTGATCTCAGAAGCTAAGCAGTGTCGGGCCTAGTTAGTACCTGGATGGGAGACCGCCTGGGAATACCAGGTGCTGTAGGCTTTTTTGTGCTCCATGTTCAGGCAGTGAGCCATTTCTCAATTGGCTTTCAAAACTGCATGGTCTAGCCAACTAGATGCTTAAAGGTACAAATCTCAGAAGGCCCAGAGCCTATGGCCAGACCACACTGAATGCGCCTGATCTCGTCTGATCTCAGAAGCTAAGCAGTGTCGGGCCTAGTTAGTACCTGGATGGGAGACCGCCTGGGAATACCAGGTGCTGTAGGCTTTTTTGTGCTCTATGATTAGTAATTGTGCCACTTCTCAATTTCTTTTTAAATTTGCTTATGATTCCAAAATAAATGTATCCCTTTTAATAGCGGAAATGTTGGACAACAACATGAGGGCTGGCGCTACCTATTTACATAAAATTAACATACGGGTAGTGTGTTCATGGGTAATAAATCTACCTTCACATGTAATGCAGTTCAGAGAATATTGAGTCCATAAAGAGTCTTGAAAGAAAGCCATGGTTGTGTTGGTTGTTCTCTCCAACTCGCTGCAACAGAAACAGGATGGATGGAGTAAAGTTATCCAACCAGACATAGGAGTCCTGAATGGGCCCACAAGTCTTATATATCTCGCCTGATCGAGCCTGATCCAGCGCTGATCGGGTGATGAGCGTGGTATCATGTTGCAAGTGGCTTTATGGCTTAGCTTACTAACTGTAAATGCAAAAGAGTAATACTCTTAGCATTTCTCAATTTTAGGGCTACACCACAATGAATGCGCCCGATCTCGGAAGCTAAGCAGTTTCGGGCCTAGTTAGTACCTGGATGGGAGACCGCCTGGGAATACCAGGTGCTGTAGGCTTTTTTGTGCTCCATGTTCAGGCAGTGAGCCATTTCTCAATTGGCTTTCAAAACTGCATGGTCTAGCCAACTAGATGCTTAAAGGTACAAATCTCAGAAGGCCCAGAGCCTACGGCCACACCACACTGAATGCGCCTGATCTCGTCTGATCTCAGAAGCTAAGCAGTGTTGGGCCTAGTTAGTACCTGGATGGGAGACCGCCTGGGAATACCAGGTGCTGTAGGCTTTTTTGTGCTCCATGTTCAGGCAGTGAGCCATTTCTCAATTGGCTTTCAAAACTGCATGGTCTAGCCAACTAGATGCTTAAAGGTACAAATCTCAGAAGGCCCAGAGCCTACGGCCACACCACACTGAATGCGCCTGATCTCGTCTGATCTCAGAAGCTAAGCAGTGTCGGGCCTAGTTAGTACCTGGATGGGAGACCGCCTGGGAATACCAGGTGCTGTAGGCTTTTTTGTGCTCTATGATTAGTAATTGTGCCACTTCTCAATTTCTTTTTAAATTTGCTTATGATTCCAAAATAAATGTATCCCTTTTAATAGCGGAAATGTTGGACAACAACATGAGGGCTGGCGCTACCTATTTACATAAAATTAACATACGGGTAGTGTGTTCATGGGTAATAAATCTACCTTCACATGTAATGCAGTTCAGAGAATATTGAGTCCATAAAGAGTCTTGAAAGAAAGCCATGGTTGTGTTGGTTGTTCTCTCCAACTCGCTGCAACAGAAACAGGATGGATGGAGTAAAGTTATCCAACCAGACATAGGAGTCCTGAATGGGCCCACAAGTCTTATATATCTCGCCTGATCGAGCCTGATCCAGCGCTGATCGGGTGATGAGCGTGGTATCATGTTGCAAGTGGCTTTATGGCTTAGCTTACTAACTGTAAATGCAAAAGAGTAATACTCTTAGCATTTCTCAATTTTAGGGCTACACCACAATGAATGCGCCCGATCTCGGAAGCTAAGCAGTTTCGGGCCTAGTTAGTACCTGGATGGGAGACCGCCTGGGAATACCAGGTGCTGTAGGCTTTTTTGTGCTCCATGTTCAGGCAGTGAGCCATTTCTCAATTGGCTTTCAAAACTGCATGGTCTAGCCAACTAGATGCTTAAAGGTACAAATCTCAGAAGGCCCAGAGCCTACGCCACACCACACTGAATGCGCCTGATCTCGTCTGATCTCAGAAGCTAAGCAGTGTCGGGCCTAGTTAGTACCTGGATGGGAGACCGCCTGGGAATACCAGGTGCTGTAGGCTTTTTTGTGCTCCATGTTCAGGCAGTGAGCCATTTCTCAATTGGCTTTCAAAACTGCATGGTCTAGCCAACTAGATGCTTAAAGGTACAAATCTCAGAAGGCCCAGAGCCTACGGCCACACCACACTGAATGCGCCTGATCTCGTCTGATCTCAGAAGCTAAGCAGTGTCGGGCCTAGTTAGTACCTGGATGGGAGACCGCCTGGGAATACCAGGTTCTGTAGGCTTTTTTGTGCTCTATGATTAGTAATTGTGCCACTTCTCAATTTCTTTTTAAATTTGCTTATGATTCCAAAATAAATGTATCCCTTTTAATAGCGGAAATGTTGGACAACAACATGAGGGCTGGCGCTACCTATTTACATAAAATTAACATACGGGTAGTGTGTTCATGGGTAATAAATCTACCTTCACATGTAATGCAGTTCAGAGAATATTGAGTCCATAAAGAGTCTTGAAAGAAAGCCATGGTTGTGTTGGTTGTTCTCTCCAACTCCCTGCAACAGAAACAGGATGGATGGAGTAAAGTTATCCAACCAGACATAGGAGTCCTGAATGGGCCCACAAGTCTTATATATCTCGCCTGATCGAGCCTGATCGAGCGCTGATCGGGTGATGAGCGTGGTATCATGTTGCAAGTGGCTTTATGGCTTAGCTTACTAACTGTAAATGCATAAGAGTAATACTCTTAGCATTTCTCAATTTTAGGGCTACACCACAATGAATGCGCCCGATCTCGGAAGCTAAGCAGTATCGGGCCTAGTTAGTACCTGGATGGGAGACCGCCTGGGAATACCAGGTGCTGTAGGCTTTTTTGTGCTCCATGTTCAGGCAGTGAGCCATTTCTCAATTGGCTTTCAAAACTGCATGGTCTAGCCAACTAGATGCTTAAAGGTACAAATCTCAGAAGGCCCAGAACCCACGGCCACACCACACTGAATGCGCCTGATCTCTGATCTCAGAAGCTAAGCAGTGTCGGGCCTAGTTAGTACCTGGATGGGAGACTGCCTGGGAATACCAGGTGCTGTAGGCTTTTTTGTGCTCCATGTTCAGGCAGTGAGCCATTTCTCAATTGGCTTTCAAAACTGCATGGTCTAGCCAACTAGATGCTTAAAGGTACAAATCTCAGAAGGCCCAGAGCCTACGGCCACACCACACTGAATGCGCCTGATCTCGTCTGATCTCAGAAGCTAAGCAGTGTTGGGCCTAGTTAGTACCTGGATGGGAGACCGCCTGGGAATACCAGGTGCTGTAGGCTTTTTTGTGCTCCATGTTCAGGCAGTGAGCCATTTCTCAATTGGCTTTCAAAACTGCATGGTCTAGCCAACTAGATGCTTAAAGGTACAAATCTCAGAAGACCCAGAGCCTACGGCCAGACCACACTGAATGTGCCTGATCTGGTCTGATCTCAGAAGCTAAGCAGTTTCGGGCCTAGTTAGTACCTGGATGGGAGACCGCCTGGGAATACCAGGTGCTGTAGGCTTTTTTGTGCTCCATGTTCAGGCAGTGAGCCATTTCTCAATTGGCTTTCAAAACTGCATGGTCTAGCCAACTAGATGCTTAAAGGTACAAATCTCAGAAGGCCCAGAGCCTACGGCCACACCACACTGAATGTGCCTGATCTCAGAAGCTAAGCAGTGCCGGGCCTAGTTAGTACCTGGATGGGAGACCGCCTGGGAATACCAGGTGCTGTAGGCTTTTTTGTGCTCTATGATTAGTAATTGTGCCACTTCTCAATTTCTTTTTAAATTTGCTTATGATTCCAAAATAAATGTATCCCTTTTAATAGCGGAAATGTTGGACAACAACATGAGGGCTGGCGCTACCTATTTACATAAAATTAACATACGGGTAGTGTGTTCATGGGTAATAAATCTACCTTCACATGTAATGCAGTTCAGAGAATATTGAGTCCATAAAGAGTCTTGAAAGAAAGCCATGGTTGTGTTGGTTGTTCTCTCCAACTCCCTGCAACAGAAACAGGATGGATGGAGTAAAGTTATCCAACCAGACATAGGAGTCCTGAATGGGCCCACAAGTCTTATATATCTCGCCTGATCGAGCCTGATCGAGCGCTGATCGGGTGATGAGCGTGGTATCATGTTGCAAGTGGCTTTATGGCTTAGCTTACTAACTGTAAATGCATAAGAGTAATACTCTTAGCATTTCTCAATTTTAGGGCTACACCACAATGAATGCGCCCGATCTCGGAAGCTAAGCAGTATCAGGCCTAGTTAGTACCTGGATGGGAGACCGCCTGGGAATACCAGGTGCTGTAGGCTTTTTTGTGCTCCATGTTCAGGCAGTGAGCCATTTCTCAATTGGCTTTCAAAACTGCATGGTCTAGCCAACTAGATGCTTAAAGGTACAAATCTCAGAAGGCCCAGAACCCACGGCCACACCACACTGAATGCGCCTGATCTCTGATCTCAGAAGCTAAGCAGTGTCGGGCCTAGTTAGTACCTGGATGGGAGACTGCCTGGGAATACCAGGTGCTGTAGGCTTTTTTGTGCTCCATGTTCAGGCAGTGAGCCATTTCTCAATTGGCTTTCAAAACTGCATGGTCTAGCCAACTAGATGCTTAAAGGTACAAATCTCAGAAGGCCCAGAGCCTACGGCCACACCACACTGAATGCGCCTGATCTCGTCTGATCTCAGAAGCTAAGCAGTGTCGGGCCTAGTTAGTACCTGGATGGGAGACCGCCTGGGAATACCAGGTGCTGTAGGCTTTTTTGTGCTCCATGTTCAGGCAGTGAGCCATTTCTCAATTGGCTTTCAAAACTGCATGGTCTAGCCAACTAGATGCTTAAAGGTACAAATCTCAGAAGGCCCAGAGCCTACGGCCACACCACACTGAATGTGCCTGATCTCAGAAGCTAAGCAGTGTTGGGCCTAGTTAGTACCTGGATGGGAGACCGCCTGGGAATACCAGGTGCTGTAGGCTTTTTTGTGCTCTATGATTAGTAATTGTGCCACTTCTCAATTTCTTTTTAAATTTGCTTATGATTCCAAAATAAATGTATCCCTTTTAATAGCGGAAATGTTGGACAACAACATGAGGGCTGGCGCTACCTATTTACATAAAATTAACATACGGGTAGTGTGTTCATGGGTAATAAATCTACCTTCACATGTAATGCAGTTCAGAGAATATTGAGTCCATAAAGAGTCTTGAAAGAAAGCCATGGTTGTGTTGGTTGTTCTCTCCAACTCCCTGCAACAGAAACAGGATGGATGGAGTAAAGTTATCCTACCAGACATAGGAGTCCTGAATGGGCCCACAAGTCTTATATATCTCGCCTGATCGAGCGCTGATCGGGTGATGAGCGTGGTATCATGTTGCAAGTGGCTTTATGGCTTAGCTTACTAACTGTAAATGCATAAGAGTAATACTCTTAGCATTTCTCAATTTTAGGGCTACACCACAATGAATGCGCCCGATCTCGGAAGCTAAGCAGTTTCGGGCCTAGTTAGTACCTGGATGGGAGACCGCCTGGGAATACCAGGTGCTGTAGGCTTTTTTGTGCTCCATGTTCAGGCAGTGAGCCATTTCTCAATTGGCTTTCAAAACTGCATGGTCTAGCCAACTAGATGCTTAAAGGTACAAATCTCAGAAGGCCCAGAGCCTACGGCCACACCACACTGAATGCGCCTGATCTCGTCTGATCTCAGAAGCTAAGCAGTGTCGGGCCTAGTTAGTACCTGGATGGGAGACCGCCTGGGAATACCAGGTGCTGTAGGCTTTTTTGTGCTCTATGATTAGTAATTGTGCCACTTCTCAATTTCTTTTTAAATTTGCTTATGATTCCAAAATAAATGTATCCCTTTTAATAGCGGAAATGTTGGACAACAACATGAGGGCTGGCGCTACCTATTTACATAAAATTAACATACGGGTAGTGTGTTCATGGGTAATAAATCTACCTTCACATGTAATGCAGTTCAGAGAATATTGAGTCCATAAAGAGTCTTGAAAGAAAGCCATGGTTGTGTTGGTTGTTCTCTCCAACTCCCTGCAACAGAAACAGGATGGATGGAGTAAAGTTATCCAACCAGACATAGGAGTCCTGAATGGGCCCACAAGTCTTATATATCTCGCCTGATCGAGCCTGATCCAGCGCTGATCGGGTGATGAGCGTGGTATCATGTTGCAAGTGGCTTTATGGCTTAGCTTACTAACTGTAAATGCAAAAGAGTAATACTCTTAGCATTTCTCAATTTTAGGGCTACACCACAATGAATGCGCCCGATCTCGGAAGCTAAGCAGTTTCGGGCCTAGTTAGTACCTGGATGGGAGACCGCCTGGGAATACCAGGTGCTGTAGGCTTTTTTGTGCTCCATGTTCAGGCAGTGAGCCATTTCTCAATTGGCTTTCAAAACTGCATGGTCTAGCCAACTAGATGCTTAAAGGTACAAATCTCAGAAGGCCCAGAGCCTACGGCCACACCACACTGAATGCGCCTGATCTCGTCTGATCTCAGAAGCTAAGCAGTGTCGGGCCTAGTTAGTACCTGGATGGGAGACCGCCTGGGAATACCAGGTGCTGTAGGCTTTTTTGTGCTCCATGTTCAGGCAGTGAGCCATTTCTCAATTGGCTTTCAAAACTGCATGGTCTAGCCAACTAGATGCTTAAAGGTACAAATCTCAGAAGGCCCAGAGCCTACGGCCACACCACACTGAATGCGCCTGATCTCGTCTGATCTCAGAAGCTAAGCAGTGTCGGGCCTAGTTAGTACCTGGATGGGAGACCGCCTGGGAATACCAGGTGCTGTAGGCTTTTTTGTGCTCTATGATTAGTAATTGTGCCACTTCTCAATTTCTTTTTAAATTTGCTTATGATTCCAAAATAAATGTATCCCTTTTAATAGCGGAAATGTTGGACAACAACATGAGGGCTGGCGCTACCTATTTACATAAAATTAACATACGGGTAGTGTGTTCATGGGTAATAAATCTACCTTCACATGTAATGCAGTTCAGAGAATATTGAGTCCATAAAGAGTCTTGAAAGAAAGCCATGGTTGTGTTGGTTGTTCTCTCCAACTCCCTGCAACAGAAACAGGATGGATGGAGTAAAGTTATCCAACCAGACATAGGAGTCCTGAATGGGCCCACAAGTCTTATATATCTCGCCTGATCGAGCCTGATCCAGCGCTGATCGGGTGATGAGCGTGGTATCATGTTGCAAGTGGCTTTATGGCTTAGCTTACTAACTGTAAATGCATAAGAGTAATACTCTTAGCATTTCTCAATTTTAGGGCTACACCACAATGAATGCGCCCGATCTCGGAAGCTAAGCAGTATCGGGCCTAGTTAGTACCTGGATGGGAGACCGCCTGGGAATACCAGGTGCTGTAGGCTTTTTTGTGCTCCATGTTCAGGCAGTGAGCCATTTCTCAATTGGCTTTCAAAACTGTATGGTCTAGCCAACTAGATGCTTAAAGGTACAAATCTCAGAAGGCCCAGAGCCTACGGCCACACCACACTGAATGCGCCTGATCTCGTCTGATCTCAGAAGCTAAGCAGTGTTGGGCCTAGTTAGTACCTGGATGGGAGACCGCCTGGGAATACCAGGTGCTGTAGGCTTTTTTGTGCTCCATGTTCAGGCAGTGAGCCATTTCTCAATTGGCTTTCAAAACTGCATGGTCTAGCCAACTAGATGCTTAAAGGTACAAATCTCAAAAGGCCCAGAGCCTACGGCCACACCACACTGAATGCGCCTGATCTCGTCTGATCTCAGAAGCTAAGCAGTGTCGGGCCTAGTTAGTACCTGGATGGGAGACCGCCTGGGAATACCAGGTTCTGTAGGCTTTTTTGTGCTCTATGATTAGTAATTGTGCCACTTCTCAATTTCTTTTTAAATTTGCTTATGATTCCAAAATAAATGTATCCCTTTTAATAGCGGAAATGTTGGACAACAACATGAGGGCTGGCGCTACCTATTTACATAAAATTAACATACGGGTAGTGTGTTCATGGGTAATAAATCTACCTTCACATGTAATGCAGTTCAGAGAATATTGAGTCCATAAAGAGTCTTGAAAGAAAGCCATGGTTGTGTTGGTTGTTCTCTCCAACTCCCTGCAACAGAAACAGGATGGATGGAGTAAAGTTATCCAACCAGACATAGGAGTCCTGAATGGGCCCACAAGTCTTATATATCTCGCCTGATCGAGCCTGATCGAGCGCTGATCGGGTGATGAGCGTGGTATCATGTTGCAAGTGGCTTTATGGCTTAGCTTACTAACTGTAAATGCATAAGAGTAATACTCTTAGCATTTCTCAATTTTAGGGCTACACCACAATGAATGCGCCCGATCTCGGAAGCTAAGCAGTATCGGGCCTAGTTAGTACCTGGATGGGAGACCGCCTGGGAATACCAGGTGCTGTAGGCTTTTTTGTGCTCCATGTTCAGGCAGTGAGCCATTTCTCAATTGGCTTTCAAAACTGCATGGTCTAGCCAACTAGATGCTTAAAGGTACAAATCTCAGAAGGCCCAGAACCCACGGCCACACCACACTGAATGCGCCTGATCTCTGATCTCAGAAGCTAAGCAGTGTCGGGCCTAGTTAGTACCTGGATGGGAGACTGCCTGGGAATACCAGGTGCTGTAGGCTTTTTTGTGCTCCATGTTCAGGCAGTGAGCCATTTCTCAATTGGCTTTCAAAACTGCATGGTCTAGCCAACTAGATGCTTAAAGGTACAAATCTCAGAAGGCCCAGAGCCTACGGCCACACCACACTGAATGCGCCTGATCTCGTCTGATCTCAGAAGCTAAGCAGTGTCGGGCCTAGTTAGTACCTGGATGGGAGACCGCCTGGGAATACCAGGTGCTGTAGGCTTTTTTGTGCTCCATGTTCAGGCAGTGAGCCATTTCTCAATTGGCTTTCAAAACTGCATGGTCTAGCCAACTAGATGCTTAAAGGTACAAATCTCAGAAGACCCAGAGCCTACGGCCAGACCACACTGAATGTGCCTGATCTCGTCTGATCTCAGAAGCTAAGCAGTTTCGGGCCTAGTTAGTACCTGGATGGGAGACCGCCTGGGAATACCAGGTGCTGTAGGCTTTTTTGTGCTCCATGTTCAGGCAGTGAGCCATTTCTCAATTGGCTTTCAAAACTGCATGGTCTAGCCAACTAGATGCTTAAAGGTACAAATCTCAGAAGGCCCAGAGCCTACGGCCACACCACACTGAATGTGCCTGATCTCAGAAGCTAAGCAGTGCCGGGCCTAGTTAGTACCTGGATGGGAGACCGCCTGGGAATACCAGGTGCTGTAGGCTTTTTTGTGCTCTATGATTAGTAATTGTGCCACTTCTCAATTTCTTTTTAAATTTGCTTATGATTCCAAAATAAATGTATCCCTTTTAATAGCGGAAATGTTGGACAACAACATGAGGGCTGGCGCTACCTATTTACATAAAATTAACATACGGGTAGTGTGTTCATGGGTAATAAATCTACCTTCACATGTAATGCAGTTCAGAGAATATTGAGTCCATAAAGAGTCTTGAAAGAAAGCCATGGTTGTGTTGGTTGTTCTCTCCAACTCCCTGCAACAGAAACAGGATGGATGGAGTAAAGTTATCCAACCAGACATAGGAGTCCTGAATGGGCCCACAAGTCTTATATATCTCGCCTGATCGAGCCTGATCGAGCGCTGATCGGGTGATGAGCGTGGTATCATGTTGCAAGTGGCTTTATGGCTTAGCTTACTAACTGTAAATGCATAAGAGTAATACTCTTAGCATTTCTCAATTTTAGGGCTACACCACAATGAATGGGCCCGATCTCGGAAGCTAAGCAGTTTCGGGCCTAGTTAGTACCTGGATGGGAGACCGCCTGGGAATACCAGGTGCTGTAGGCTTTTTTGTGCTCCATGTTCAGGCAGTGAGCCATTTCTCAATTGGCTTTCAAAACTGCATGGTCTAGCCAACTAGATGCTTAAAGGTACAAATCTCAGAAGGCCCAGAGCCTACGGCCACACCACACTGAATGCGCCTGATCTTGTCTGATCTCAGAAGCTAAGCAGTGTTGGGCCTAGTTAGTACCTGGATGGGAGACCGCCTGGGAATACCAGGTGCTGTAGGCTTTTTTGTGCTCCATGTTCAGGCAGTGAGCCATTTCTCAATTGGCTTTCAAAACTGCATGGTCTAGCCAACTAGATGCTTAAAGGTACAAATCTCAGAAGGCCCAGAGCCTACGGCCACACCACACTGAATGCGTCTGATCTCAGAAGCTAAGCAGTATCGGGCCTAGTTAGTACCTGGATGGGAGACCGCCTGGGAATACCAGGTTCTGTAGGCTTTTTTGTGCTCTATGATTAGTAATTGTGCCACTTCTCAATTTCTTTTTAAATTTGCTTATGATTCCAAAATAAATGTATCCCTTTTAATAGCGGAAATGTTGGACAACAACATGAGGGCTGGCGCTACCTATTTACATAAAATTAACATACGGGTAGTGTGTTCATGGGTAATAAATCTACCTTCACATGTAATGCAGTTCAGAGAATATTGAGTCCATAAAGAGTCTTGAAAGAAAGCCATGGTTGTGTTGGTTGTTCTCTCCAACTCCCTGCAACAGAAACAGGATGGATGGAGTAAAGTTATCCAACCAGACATAGGAGTCCTGAATGGGCCCACAAGTCTTATATATCTCGCCTGATCGAGCCTGATCCAGCGCTGATCGGGTGATGAGCGTGGTATCATGTTGCAAGTGGCTTTATGGCTTAGCTTACTAACTGTAAATGCAAAAGAGTAATACTCTTAGCATTTCTCAATTTTAGGGTTACACCACAATGAATGCGCCCGATCTCGGAAGCTAAGCAGTTTCGGGCCTAGTTAGTACCTGGATGGGAGACCGCCTGGGAATACCAGGTGCTGTAGGCTTTTTTGTGCTCCATGTTCAGGCAGTGAGCCATTTCTCAATTGACTTTCAAAACTGCATGGTCTAGCCAACTAGATGCTTAAAGGTACAAATCTCAGAAGGCCCAGAGCCTACGGCCACACCACACTGAATGCGTCTGATCTCAGAAGCTAAGCAGTGTCGGGCCTAGTTAGTACCTGGATGGGAGACCGCCTGGGAATACCAGGTTCTGTAGGCTTTTTTGTGCTCTATGATTAGTAATTGTGCCACTTCTCAATTTCTTTTTAAATTTGCTTATGATTCCAAAATAAATGTATCCCTTTTAATAGCGGAAATGTTGGACAACAACATGAGGGCTGGCGCTACCTATTTACATAAAATTAACATACGGGTAGTGTGTTCATGGGTAATAAATCTACCTTCACATGTAATGCAGTTCAGAGAATATTGAGTCCATAAAGAGTCTTGAAAGAAAGCCATGGTTGTGTTGGTTGTTCTCTCCAACTCCCTGCAACAGAAACAGGATGGATGGAGTAAAGTTATCCAACCAGACATAGGAGTCCTGAATGGGCCCACAAGTCTTATATATCTCGCCTGATCGAGCCTGATCGAGCGCTGATCGGGTGATGAGCGTGGTATCATGTTGCAAGTGGCTTTATGGCTTAGCTTACTAACTGTAAATGCATAAGAGTAATACTCTTAGCATTTCTCAATTTTAGGGCTACACCACAATGAATGCGCCCGATCTCGGAAGCTAAGCAGTATCGGGCCTAGTTACTACCTGGATGGGAGACCGCCTGGGAATACCAGGTGCTGTAGGCTTTTTTGTGCTCCATGTTCAGGCAGTGAGCCATTTCTCAATTGGCTTTCAAAACTGCATGGTCTAGCCAACTAGATGCTTAAAGGTACAAATCTCAGAAGGCCCAGAGCCCACGGCCACACCACACTGAATGCGCCTGATCTCTGATCTCAGAAGCTAAGCAGTGTCGGGCCTAGTTAGTACCTGGATGGGAGACCGCCTGGGAATACCAGGTGCTGTAGGCTTTTTTGTGCTCCATGTTCAGGCAGTGAGCCATTTCTCAATTGGCTTTCAAAACTGCATGGTCTAGCCAACTAGATGCTTAAAGGTACAAATCTCAGAAGGCCCAGAGCCTACGGCCAGACCACACTGAATGTGCCTGATCTCGTCTGATCTCAGAAGCTAAGCAGTGTCGGGCCTAGTTAGTACCTGGATGGGAGACCGCCTGGGAATACCAGGTGCTGTAGGCTTTTTTGTGCTCCATGTTCAGGCAGTGAGCCATTTCTCAATTGGCTTTCAAAACTGCATGGTCTAGCCAACTAGATGCTTAAAGGTACAAATCTCAGAAGGCCCAGAGCCTACGGCCACACCACACTGAATGTGCCTGATCTCAGAAGCTAAGCAGTGTCGGGCCTAGTTAGTACCTGGATGGGAGACCGCCTGGGAATACCAGGTGCTGTAGGCTTTTTTGTGCTCTATGATTAGTAATTGTGCCACTTCTCAATTTCTTTTTAAATTTGCTTATGATTCCAAAATAAATGTATCCCTTTTAATAGCGGAAATGTTGGACAACAACATGAGGGCTGGCGCTAGCTATTTACATAAAATTAACATACGGGTAGTGTGTTCATGGGTAATAAATCTACCTTCACATGTAATGCAGTTCAGAGAATATTGAGTCCATAAAGAGTCTTGAAAGAAAGCCATGGTTGTGTTGGTTGTTCTCTCCAACTCCCTGCAACAGAAACAGGATGGATGGAGTAAAGTTATCCAACCAGACATAGGAGTCCTGAATGGGCCCACAAGTCTTATATATCTCGCCTGATCGAGCCTGATCGAGCGCTGATCGGGTGATGAGCGTGGTATCATGTTGCAAGTGGCTTTATGGCTTAGCTTACTAACTGTAAATGCATAAGAGTAATACTCTTAGCATTTCTCAATTTTAGGGCTACACCACAATGAATGGGCCCGATCTCGGAAGCTAAGCAGTTTCGGGCCTAGTTAGTACCTGGATGGGAGACCGCCTGGGAATACCAGGTGCTGTAGGCTTTTTTGTGCTCCATGTTCAGGCAGTGAGCCATTTCTCAATTGGCTTTCAAAACTGCATGGTCTAGCCAACTAGATGCTTAAAGGTACAAATCTCAGAAGGCCCAGAGCCTACGGCCACACCACACTGAATGCGCCTGATCTTGTCTGATCTCAGAAGCTAAGCAGTGTTGGGCCTAGTTAGTACCTGGATGGGAGACCGCCTGGGAATACCAGGTGCTGTAGGCTTTTTTGTGCTCCATGTTCAGGCAGTGAGCCATTTCTCAATTGGCTTTCAAAACTGCATGGTCTAGCCAACTAGATGCTTAAAGGTACAAATCTCAGAAGGCCCAGAGCCTACGGCCACACCACACTGAATGCGTCTGATCTCAGAAGCTAAGCAGTATCGGGCCTAGTTAGTACCTGGATGGGAGACCGCCTGGGAATACCAGGTTCTGTAGGCTTTTTTGTGCTCTATGATTAGTAATTGTGCCACTTCTCAATTTCTTTTTAAATTTGCTTATGATTCCAAAATAAATGTATCCCTTTTAATAGCGGAAATGTTGGACAACAACATGAGGGCTGGCGCTACCTATTTACATAAAATTAACATACGGGTAGTGTGTTCATGGGTAATAAATCTACCTTCACATGTAATGCAGTTCAGAGAATATTGAGTCCATAAAGAGTCTTGAAAGAAAGCCATGGTTGTGTTGGTTGTTCTCTCCAACTCCCTGCAACAGAAACAGGATGGATGGAGTAAAGTTATCCAACCAGACATAGGAGTCCTGAATGGGCCCACAAGTCTTATATATCTCGCCTGATCGAGCCTGATCCAGCGCTGATCGGGTGATGAGCGTGGTATCATGTTGCAAGTGGCTTTATGGCTTAGCTTACTAACTGTAAATGCAAAAGAGTAATACTCTTAGCATTTCTCAATTTTAGGGTTACACCACAATGAATGCGCCCGATCTCGGAAGCTAAGCAGTTTCGGGCCTAGTTAGTACCTGGATGGGAGACCGCCTGGGAATACCAGGTGCTGTAGGCTTTTTTGTGCTCCATGTTCAGGCAGTGAGCCATTTCTCAATTGACTTTCAAAACTGCATGGTCTAGCCAACTAGATGCTTAAAGGTACAAATCTCAGAAGGCCCAGAGCCTACGGCCACACCACACTGAATGCGTCTGATCTCAGAAGCTAAGCAGTGTCGGGCCTAGTTAGTACCTGGATGGGAGACCGCCTGGGAATACCAGGTTCTGTAGGCTTTTTTGTGCTCTATGATTAGTAATTGTGCCACTTCTCAATTTCTTTTTAAATTTGCTTATGATTCCAAAATAAATGTATCCCTTTTAATAGCGGAAATGTTGGACAACAACATGAGGGCTGGCGCTACCTATTTACATAAAATTAACATACGGGTAGTGTGTTCATGGGTAATAAATCTACCTTCAAATGTAATGCAGTTCAGAGAATATTGAGTCCATAAAGAGTCTTGAAAGAAAGCCATGGTTGTGTTGGTTGTTCTCTCCAACTCCCTGCAACAGAAACAGGATGGATGGAGTAAAGTTATCCAACCAGACATAGGAGTCCTGAATGGGGCCACAAGTCTTATATATCTCGCCTGATCGAGCCTGATCGAGCGCTGATCGGGTGATGAGCATGGTATCATGTTGCAAGTGGCTTTATGGCTTAGCTTACTAACTGTAAATGCATAAGAGTAATACTCTTAGCATTTCTCAATTTTAGGGCTACACCACAATGAATGCGCCCGATCTCGGAAGCTAAGCAGTTTCTGGCCTAGTTACTACCTGGATGGGAGACCGCCTGGGAATACCAGGTGCTGTAGGCTTTTTTGTGCTCCATGTTCAGGCAGTGAGCCATTTCTCAATTGGCTTTCAAAACTGCATGGTCTAGCCAACTAGATGCTTAAATGTACAAATCTCAGAAGGCCCAGAGCCCACGGCCACACCACACTGAATGCGCCTGATCTCTGATCTCAGAAGCTAAGCAGTGTCGGGCCTAGTTAGTACCTGGATGGGAGACCGCCTGGGAATACCAGGTGCTGTAGGCTTTTTTGTGCTCCATGTTCAGGCAGTGAGCCATTTCTCAATTGGCTTTCAAAACTGCATGGTCTAGCCAACTAGATGCTTAAAGGTACAAATCTCAGAAGGCCCAGAGCCTACGGCCAAACCACACTGAATGCGCCTGATCTCGTCTGATCTCAGAAGCTAAGCAGTGTCGGGCCTAGTTAGTACCTGGATGGGAGACCGCCTGGGAATACCAGGTGCTGTAGGCTTTTTTGTGCTCCATGTTCAGGCAGTGAGCCATTTCTCAATTGGCTTTCAAAACTGCATGGTCTAGCCAACTAGATGCTTAAAGGTACAAATCTCAGAAGGCCCAGAGCCTACGGCCAGACCACACTGAATGCGCCTGATCTCGTCTGATCTCAGAAGCTAAGCAGTGTCGGGCCTAGTTAGTACCTGGATGGGAGACTGCCTGGGAATACCAGGTGCTGTAGGCTTTTTTGTGCTCCATGTTCAGGCAGTGAGCCATTTCTCAATTGGCTTTCAAAACTGCATGGTCTAGCCAACTAGATGCTTAAAGGTACAAATCTCAGAAGGCCCAGAGCCTACGGCCAGACCACACTGAATGCGCCTGATCTCGTCTGATCTCAGAAGCTAAGCAGTGTCGGGCCTAGTTAGTACCTGGATGGGAGACCGCCTGGGAATACCAGGTGCTGTAGGCTTTTTTGTGCTCTATGATTAGTAATTGTGCCACTTCTCAATTTCTTTTTAAATTTGCTTATGATTCCAAAATAAATGTATCCCTTTTAATAGCGGAAATGTTGGACAACAACATGAGGGCTGGCGCTACCTATTTACATAAAATTAACATACGGGTAGTGTGTTCATGGGTAATAAATCTACCTTCACATGTAATGCAGTAATGCAGTTCAGAGAATATTGAGTCCATAAAGAGTCTTGAAAGAAAGCCATGGTTGTGTTGGTTGTTCTCTCCAACTCCCTGCAACAGAAACAGGATGGATGGAGTAAAGTTATCCAACCAGACATAGGAGTCCTGAATGGGCCCACAAGTCTTATATATCTCGCCTGATCGAGCCTGATCGAGCGCTGATCGGGTGATGAGCGTGGTATCATGTTGCAAGTGGCTTTATGGTTTAGCTTACTAACTGTAAATGCAAAAGAGTAATACTCTTAGCATTTCTCAATTTTAGGGCTACACCACAATGAATGCGCCCGATCTCGGAAGCTAAGCAGTTTTGGGCCTAGTTAGTACCTGGATGGGAGACCGCCTGGGAATACCAGGTGCTGTAGGCTTTTTTGTGCTCCATGTTCAGGCAGTGAGCCATTTCTCAATTGGCTTTCAAAACTGCATGGTCTAGCCAACTAGATGCTTAAAGGTACAAATCTCAGAAAGCCCAGAGCCTACGGCCACACCACACTGAATGCGCCTGATCTCGTCTGATCTCAGAAGCTAATCAGTGTCAGGCCTAGTTAGTACCTGGATGGGAGACCGCCTGGGAATACCAGGTGCTGTAGGCTTTTTTGTGCTCCATGTTCAGGCAGTGAGCCATTTCTCAATTGGCTTTCAAAACTGCATGTTCTAGCCAACTAGATGCTTAAAGGTACAAATCTCAGAAGGCCCAGAGCCTACGGCCACACCACACTGAATGCGCCTGATCTCGTCTGATCTCAGAAGCTAAGCAGTGTCGGGCCTAGTTAGTACCTGGATGGGAGACCGCCTGGGAATACCAGGTGCTGTAGGCTTTTTTGTGCTCCATGTTCAGGCAGTGAGCCATTTCTCAATTGGCTTTCAAAACTGCATGGTCTAGCCAACTAGATGCTTAAAGGAATCTCAGAAGGCCCAGAGCCTACGGCCACACCACACTGAATGCGCCTGATCTCGTCTGATTTCAGAAGCTAAGCAGTGTCGGGCCTAGTTAGTACCTGGATGGGAGACTGCCTGGGAATACCAGGTGCTGTAGGCTTTTTTGTGCTCTATGATTAGTAATTGTGCCACTTCTCAATTTCTTTTTAAATTTGCTTATGATTCCAAAATAAATGTATCCCTTTTACTAGCGGAAATGTTGGACAACAACATGAGGGCTGGCGCTACCTATTTACATAAAATTAACATACGGGTAGTGTGTTCATGGGTAATAAATCTACCTTCACATGTAATGCAGTTCAGAGAATATTGAGTCCATAAAGAGTCTTGAAAGAAAGCCATGGTTGTGTTGGTTGTTCTCTCCAACTCCCTGCAACAGAAACAGGATGGATGGAGTAAAGTTATCCTACCAGACATAGGAGTCCTGAATGGGCCCACAAGTCTTATATATCTCGCCTGATCGAGCGCTGATCGGGTGATGAGCGTGGTATCATGTTGCAAGTGGCTTTATGGCTTAGCTTACTAACTGTAAATGCATAAGAGTAATACTCTTAGCATTTCTCAATTTTAGGGCTACACCACAATGAATGCGCCCGATCTCGGAAGCTAAGCAGTTTCGGGCCTAGTTAGTACCTGGATGGGAGACTGCCTGGGAATACCAGGTGCTGTAGGCTTTTTTGTGCTCCATGTTCAGGCAGTGAGCCATTTCTCAATTGGCTTTCAAAACTGCATGGTCTAGCCAACTAGATGCTTAAAGGTACAAATCTCAGAAGGCCCAGAGCTTACGGCCACACCACACTGAATGCGCCTGATCTCGTCTGATCTCAGAAGCTAAGCAGTGTTGGGCCTAGTTAGTACCTGGATGGGAGACCGCCTGGGAATACCAGGTGCTGTAGGCTTTTTTGTGCTCTATGATTAGTAATTGTGCCACTTCTCAATTTCTTTTTAAATTTGCTTATGATTCCAAAATAAATGTATCCCTTTTAATAGCGGAAATGTTGGACAACAACATGAGGGCTGGCGCTACCTATTTACATAAAATTAACATACGGGTAGTGTGTTCATGGGTAATAAATCTACCTTCACATGTAATGCAGTTCAGAGAATATTGAGTCCATAAAGAGTCTTGAAAGAAAGCCATGGTTGTGTTGGTTGTTCTCTCCAACTCGCTGCAACAGAAACAGGATGGATGGAGTAAAGTTATCCAACCAGACATAGGAGTCCTGAATGGGCCCACAAGTCTTATATATCTCGCCTGATCGAGCCTGATCCAGCGCTGATCGGGTGATGAGCGTGGTATCATGTTGCAAGTGGCTTTATGGCTTAGCTTACTAACTGTAAATGCAAAAGAGTAATACTCTTAGCATTTCTCAATTTTAGGGCTACACCACAATGAATGCGCCCGATCTCGGAAGCTAAGCAGTTTCGGGCCTAGTTAGTACCTGGATGGGAGACCGCCTGGGAATACCAGGTGCTGTAGGCTTTTTTGTGCTCCATGTTCAGGCAGTGAGCCATTTCTCAATTGGCTTTCAAAACTGCATGGTCTAGCCAACTAGATGCTTAAAGGTACAAATCTCAGAAGGCCCAGAGCCTACGCCACACCACACTGAATGCGCCTGATCTCGTCTGATCTCAGAAGCTAAGCAGTGTCGGGCCTAGTTAGTACCTGGATGGGAGACCGCCTGGGAATACCAGGTGCTGTAGGCTTTTTTGTGCTCCATGTTCAGGCAGTGAGCCATTTCTCAATTGGCTTTCAAAACTGCATGGTCTAGCCAACTAGATGCTTAAAGGTACAAATCTCAGAAGGCCCAGAGCCTACGGCCACACCACACTGAATGCGCCTGATCTCGTCTGATCTCAGAAGCTAAGCAGTGTCGGGCCTAGTTAGTACCTGGATGGGAGACCGCCTGGGAATACCAGGTTCTGTAGGCTTTTTTGTGCTCTATGATTAGTAATTGTGCCACTTCTCAATTTCTTTTTAAATTTGCTTATGATTCCAAAATAAATGTATCCCTTTTAATAGCGGAAATGTTGGACAACAACATGAGGGCTGGCGCTACCTATTTACATAAAATTAACATACGGGTAGTGTGTTCATGGGTAATAAATCTACCTTCACATGTAATGCAGTTCAGAGAATATTGAGTCCATAAAGAGTCTTGAAAGAAAGCCATGGTTGTGTTGGTTGTTCTCTCCAACTCCCTGCAACAGAAACAGGATGGATGGAGTAAAGTTATCCAACCAGACATAGGAGTCCTGAATGGGCCCACAAGTCTTATATATCTCGCCTGATCGAGCCTGATCGAGCGCTGATCGGGTGATGAGCGTGGTATCATGTTGCAAGTGGCTTTATGGCTTAGCTTACTAACTGTAAATGCATAAGAGTAATACTCTTAGCATTTCTCAATTTTAGGGCTACACCACAATGAATGCGCCCGATCTCGGAAGCTAAGCAGTATCGGGCCTAGTTAGTACCTGGATGGGAGACCGCCTGGGAATACCAGGTGCTGTAGGCTTTTTTGTGCTCCATGTTCAGGCAGTGAGCCATTTCTCAATTGGCTTTCAAAACTGCATGGTCTAGCCAACTAGATGCTTAAAGGTACAAATCTCAGAAGGCCCAGAACCCACGGCCACACCACACTGAATGCGCCTGATCTCTGATCTCAGAAGCTAAGCAGTGTCGGGCCTAGTTAGTACCTGGATGGGAGACTGCCTGGGAATACCAGGTGCTGTAGGCTTTTTTGTGCTCCATGTTCAGGCAGTGAGCCATTTCTCAATTGGCTTTCAAAACTGCATGGTCTAGCCAACTAGATGCTTAAAGGTACAAATCTCAGAAGGCCCAGAGCCTACGGCCACACCACACTGAATGCGCCTGATCTCGTCTGATCTCAGAAGCTAAGCAGTGTCGGGCCTAGTTAGTACCTGGATGGGAGACCGCCTGGGAATACCAGGTGCTGTAGGCTTTTTTGTGCTCCATGTTCAGGCAGTGAGCCATTTCTCAATTGGCTTTCAAAACTGCATGGTCTAGCCAACTAGATGCTTAAAGGTACAAATCTCAGAAGACCCAGAGCCTACGGCCAGACCACACTGAATGTGCCTGATCTCGTCTGATCTCAGAAGCTAAGCAGTTTCGGGCCTAGTTAGTACCTGGATGGGAGACCGCCTGGGAATACCAGGTGCTGTAGGCTTTTTTGTGCTCCATGTTCAGGCAGTGAGCCATTTCTCAATTGGCTTTCAAAACTGCATGGTCTAGCCAACTAGATGCTTAAAGGTACAAATCTCAGAAGGCCCAGAGCCTACGGCCGCACCACACTGAATGTGCCTGATCTCAGAAGCTAAGCAGTGTCGGGCCTAGTTAGTACCTGGATGGGAGACCGCCTGGGAATACCAGGTGCTGTAGGCTTTTTTGTGCTCTATGATTAGTAATTGTGCCACTTCTCAATTTCTTTTTAAATTTGCTTATGATTCCAAAATAAATGTATCCCTTTTAATAGCGGAAATGTTGGACAACAACATGAGGGCTGGCGCTACCTATTTACATAAAATTAACATACGGGTAGTGTGTTCATGGGTAATAAATCTACCTTCACATGTAATGCAGTTCAGAGAATTTTGAGTCCATAAAGAGTCTTGAAAGAAAGCCATGGTTGTGTTGGTTGTTCTCTCCAACTCCCTGCAACAGAAACAGGACGGATGGAGTAAAGTTATCCAACCAGACATAGGAGTCCTGAATGGGCCCACAAGTCTTATATATCTCGCCTGATCGAGCCTGATCGAGCGCTGATCGGGTGATGAGCGTGGTATCATGTTGCAAGTGGCTTTATGGCTTAGCTTACTAACTGTAAATGCATAAGAGTAATACTCTTAGCATTTCTCAATTTTAGGGCTACACCACAATGAATGCGCCCGATCTCGGAAGCTAAGCAGTATCGGGCCTAGTTAGTACCTGGATGGGAGACCGCCTGGGAATACCAGGTGCTGTAGGCTTTTTTGTGCTCCATGTTCAGGCAGTGAGCCATTTCTCAATTGGCTTTCAAAACTGCATGGTCTAGCCAACTAGATGCTTAAAGGTACAAATCTCAGAAGGCCCAGAACCCACGGCCACACCACACTGAATGCGCCTGATCTCTGATCTCAGAAGCTAAGCAGTGTCGGGCCTAGTTAGTACCTGGATGGGAGACTGCCTGGGAATACCAGGTGCTGTAGGCTTTTTTGTGCTCCATGTTCAGGCAGTGAGCCATTTCTCAATTGGCTTTCAAAACTGCATGGTCTAGCCAACTAGATGCTTAAAGGTACAAATCTCAGAAGGCCCAGAGCCTACGGCCACACCACACTGAATGCGCCTGATCTCGTCTGATCTCAGAAGCTAAGCAGTGTCGGGCCTAGTTAGTACCTGGATGGGAGACCGCCTGGGAATACCAGGTGCTGTAGGCTTTTTTGTGCTCCATGTTCAGGCAGTGAGCCATTTCTCAATTGGCTTTCAAAACTGCATGGTCTAGCCAACTAGATGCTTAAAGGTACAAATCTCAGAAGGCCCAGAGCCTACGGCCACACCACACTGAATGTGCCTGATCTCAGAAGCTAAGCAGTGTCGGGCCTAGTTAGTACCTGGATGGGAGACCGCCTGGGAATACCAGGTGCTGTAGGCTTTTTTGTGCTCTATGATTAGTAATTGTGCCACTTCTCAATTTCTTTTTAAATTTGCTTATGATTCCAAAATAAATGTATCCCTTTTAATAGCGGAAATGTTGGACAACAACATGAGGGCTGGCGCTACCTATTTACATAAAATTAACATACGGGTAGTGTGTTCATGGGTAATAAATCTACCTTCACATGTAATGCAGTTCAGAGAATATTGAGTCCATAAAGAGTCTTGAAAGAAAGCCATGGTTGTGTTGGTTGTTCTCTCCAACTCCCTGCAACAGAAACAGGATGGATGGAGTAAAGTTATCCAACCAGACATAGGAGTCCTGAATGGGCCCACAAGTCTTATATATCTCGCCTGATCGAGCCTGATCGAGCGCTGATCGGGTGATGAGCATGGTATCATGTTGCAGGTGGCTTTATGGCTTAGCTTACTAACTGTAAATGCATAAGAGTAATACTCTTAGCATTTCTCAATTTTAGGGCTACACCACAATGAATGCGCCCGATCTCGGAAGCTAAGCAGTTTCGGGCCTAGTTAGTACCTGGATGGGAGACCGCCTGGGAATACCAGGTGCTGTAGGCTTTTTTGTGCTCCATGTTCAGGCAGTGAGCCATTTCTCAATTGGCTTTCAAAACTGCATGGTCTAGCCAACTAGATGCTTAAATGTACAAATCTCAGAAGGCCCAGAGCCCACGGCCACACCACACTGAATGCGCCTGATCTCTGATCTCAGAAGCTAAGCAGTGTCAGGCCTAGTTAGTACCTGGATGGGAGACCGCCTGGGAATACCAGGTGCTGTAGGCTTTTTTGTGCTCCATGTTCAGGCAGTGAGCCATTTCTCAATTGGCTTTCAAAACTGCATGGTCTAGCCAACTAGATGCTTAAAGGTACAAATCTCAGAAGGCCCAGAGCCTACGGCCAGACCACACTGAATGCGCCTGATCTCGTCTGATCTCAGAAGCTAAGCAGTGTCGGGCCTAGTTAGTACCTGGATGGGAGACCGCCTGGGAATACCAGGTGCTGTAGGCTTTTTTGTGCTCTATGTTCAGGCAGTGAGCCATTTCTCAATTGGCTTTCAAAACTGCATGGTCTAGCCAACTAGATGCTTAAAGGTACAAATCTCAAAAGGCCCAGAGCCTACGGCCAGACCACACTGAATGCGCCTGATCTCGTCTGATCTCAGAAGCTAAGCAGTGTCGGGCCTAGTTAGTACCTGGATGGGAGACCGCCTGGGAATACCAGGTGCTGTAGGCTTTTTTGTGCTCTATGATTAGTAATTGTGCCACTTCTCAATTTCTTTTTAAATTTGCTTATGATTCCAAAATAAATGTATCCCTTTTAATAGCGGAAATGTTGGACAACAACATGAGGGCTGGCGCTACCTATTTACATAAAATTAACATACGGGTAGTGTGTTCATGGGTAATAAATCTACCTTCACATGTAATGCAGTTCAGAGAATATTGAGTCCATAAAGAGTCTTGAAAGAAAGCCATGGTTGTGTTGGTTGTTCTCTCCAACTCGCTGCAACAGAAACAGGATGGATGGAGTAAAGTTATCCAACCAGACATAGGAGTCCTGAATGGGCCCACAAGTCTTATATATCTCGCCTGATCGAGCCTGATCCAGCGCTGATCGGGTGATGAGCGTGGTATCATGTTGCAAGTGGCTTTATGGCTTAGCTTACTAACTGTAAATGCAAAAGAGTAATACTCTTAGCATTTCTCAATTTTAGGGCTACACCACAATGAATGCGCCCGATCTCGGAAGCTAAGCAGTTTCGGGCCTAGTTAGTACCTGGATGGGAGACCGCCTGGGAATACCAGGTGCTGTAGGCTTTTTTGTGCTCCATGTTCAGGCAGTGAGCCATTTCTCAATTGGCTTTCAAAACTGCATGGTCTAGCCAACTAGATGCTTAAAGGTACAAATCTCAGAAGGCCCAGAGCCTACGGCCACACCACACTGAATGTGCCTGATCTCGTCTGATCTCAGAAGCTAAGCAGTGTTGGGCCTAGTTAGTACCTGGATGGGAGACCGCCTGGGAATACCAGGTGCTGTAGGCTTTTTTGTGCTCCATGTTCAGGCAGTGAGCCATTTCTCAATTGGCTTTCAAAACTGCATGGTCTAGCCAACTAGATGCTTAAAGGTACAAATCTCAGAAGGCCCAGAGCCTACGGCCACACCACACTGAATGCGCCTGATCTCGTCTGATCTCAGAAGCTAAGCAGTGTCGGGCCTAGTTAGTACCTGGATGGGAGACCGCCTGGGAATACCAGGTGCTGTAGGCTTTTTTGTGCTCTATGATTAGTAATTGTGCCACTTCTCAATTTCTTTTTAAATTTGCTTATGATTCCAAAATAAATGTATCCCTTTTAATAGCGGAAATGTTGGACAACAACATGAGGGCTGGCGCTACCTATTTACATAAAATTAACATACGGGTAGTGTGTTCATGGGTAATAAATCTACCTTCACATGTAATGCAGTTCAGAGAATATTGAGTCCATAAAGAGTCTTGAAAGAAAGCCATGGTTGTGTTGGTTGTTCTCTCCAACTCGCTGCAACAGAAACAGGATGGATGGAGTAAAGTTATCCAACCAGACATAGGAGTCCTGAATGGGCCCACAAGTCTTATATATCTCGCCTGATCGAGCCTGATCCAGCGCTGATCGGGTGATGAGCGTGGTATCATGTTGCAAGTGGCTTTATGGCTTAGCTTACTAACTGTAAATGCAAAAGAGTAATACTCTTAGCATTTCTCAATTTTAGGGCTACACCACAATGAATGCGCCCGATCTCGGAAGCTAAGCAGTTTCGGGCCTAGTTAGTACCTGGATGGGAGACCGCCTGGGAATACCAGGTGCTGTAGGCTTTTTTGTGCTCCATGTTCAGGCAGTGAGCCATTTCTCAATTGGCTTTCAAAACTGCATGGTCTAGCCAACTAGATGCTTAAAGGTACAAATCTCAGAAGGCCCAGAGCCTACGCCACACCACACTGAATGATCTCGTCTGATCTCAGAAGCTAAGCAGTGTCGGGCCTAGTTAGTACCTGGATGGGAGACCGCCTGGGAATACCAGGTGCTGTAGGCTTTTTTGTGCTCCATGTTCAGGCAGTGAGCCATTTCTCAATTGGCTTTCAAAACTGCATGGTCTAGCCAACTAGATGCTTAAAGGTACAAATCTCAGAAGGCCCAGAGCCTACGGCCACACCACACTGAATGCGCCTGATCTCGTCTGATCTCAGAAGCTAAGCAGTGTCGGGCCTAGTTAGTACCTGGATGGGAGACCGCCTGGGAATACCAGGTTCTGTAGGCTTTTTTGTGCTCTATGATTAGTAATTGTGCCACTTCTCAATTTCTTTTTAAATTTGCTTATGATTCCAAAATAAATGTATCCCTTTTAATAGCGGAAATGTTGGACAACAACATGAGGGCTGGCGCTACCTATTTACATAAAATTAACATACGGGTAGTGTGTTCATGGGTAATAAATCTACCTTCACATGTAATGCAGTTCAGAGAATATTGAGTCCATAAAGAGTCTTGAAAGAAAGCCATGGTTGTGTTGGTTGTTCTCTCCAACTCCCTGCAACAGAAACAGGATGGATGGAGTAAAGTTATCCAACCAGACATAGGAGTCCTGAATGGGCCCACAAGTCTTATATATCTCGCCTGATCGAGCCTGATCGAGCGCTGATCGGGTGATGAGCGTGGTATCATGTTGCAAGTGGCTTTATGGCTTAGCTTACTAACTGTAAATGCATAAGAGTAATACTCTTAGCATTTCTCAATTTTAGGGCTACACCACAATGAATGCGCCCGATCTCGGAAGCTAAGCAGTATCGGGCCTAGTTAGTACCTGGATGGGAGACCGCCTGGGAATACCAGGTGCTGTAGGCTTTTTTGTGCTCCATGTTCAGGCAGTGAGCCATTTCTCAATTGGCTTTCAAAACTGCATGGTCTAGCCAACTAGATGCTTAAAGGTACAAATCTCAGAAGGCCCAGAACCCACGGCCACACCACACTGAATGCGCCTGATCTCTGATCTCAGAAGCTAAGCAGTGTCGGGCCTAGTTAGTACCTGGATGGGAGACTGCCTGGGAATACCAGGTGCTGTAGGCTTTTTTGTGCTCCATGTTCAGGCAGTGAGCCATTTCTCAATTGGCTTTCAAAACTGCATGGTCTAGCCAACTAGATGCTTAAAGGTACAAATCTCAGAAGGCCCAGAGCCTACGGCCACACCACACTGAATGCGCCTGATCTTGTCTGATCTCAGAAGCTAAGCAGTGTCGGGCCTAGTTAGTACCTGGATGGGAGACCGCCTGGGAATACCAGGTGCTGTAGGCTTTTTTGTGCTCCATGTTCAGGCAGTGAGCCATTTCTCAATTGGCTTTCAAAACTGCATGGTCTAGCCAACTAGATGCTTAAAGGTACAAATCTCAGAAGACCCAGAGCCTACGGCCAGACCACACTGAATGTGCCTGATCTCGTCTGATCTCAGAAGCTAAGCAGTTTCGGGCCTAGTTAGTACCTGGATGGGAGACCGCCTGGGAATACCAGGTGCTGTAGGCTTTTTTGTGCTCCATGTTCAGGCAGTGAGCCATTTCTCAATTGGCTTTCAAAACTGCATGGTCTAGCCAACTAGATGCTTAAAGGTACAAATCTCAGAAGGCCCAGAGCCTACGGCCGCACCACACTGAATGTGCCTGATCTCAGAAGCTAAGCAGTGTCGGGCCTAGTTAGTACCTGGATGGGAGACCGCCTGGGAATACCAGGTGCTGTAGGCTTTTTTGTGCTCTATGATTAGTAATTGTGCCACTTCTCAATTTCTTTTTAAATTTGCTTATGATTCCAAAATAAATGTATCCCTTTTAATAGCGGAAATGTTGGACAACAACATGAGGGCTGGCGCTACCTATTTACATAAAATTAACATACGGGTAGTGTGTTCATGGGTAATAAATCTACCTTCACATGTAATGCAGTTCAGAGAATTTTGAGTCCATAAAGAGTCTTGAAAGAAAGCCATGGTTGTGTTGGTTGTTCTCTCCAACTCCCTGCAACAGAAACAGGACGGATGGAGTAAAGTTATCCAACCAGACATAGGAGTCCTGAATGGGCCCACAAGTCTTATATATCTCGCCTGATCGAGCCTGATCGAGCGCTGATCGGGTGATGAGCGTGGTATCATGTTGCAAGTGGCTTTATGGCTTAGCTTACTAACTGTAAATGCATAAGAGTAATACTCTTAGCATTTCTCAATTTTAGGGCTACACCACAATGAATGCGCCCGATCTCGGAAGCTAAGCAGTATCGGGCCTAGTTAGTACCTGGATGGGAGACCGCCTGGGAATACCAGGTGCTGTAGGCTTTTTTGTGCTCCATGTTCAGGCAGTGAGCCATTTCTCAATTGGCTTTCAAAACTGCATGGTCTAGCCAACTAGATGCTTAAAGGTACAAATCTCAGAAGGCCCAGAACCCACGGCCACACCACACTGAATGCGCCTGATCTCTGATCTCAGAAGCTAAGCAGTGTCGGGCCTAGTTAGTACCTGGATGGGAGACTGCCTGGGAATACCAGGTGCTGTAGGCTTTTTTGTGCTCCATGTTCAGGCAGTGAGCCATTTCTCAATTGGCTTTCAAAACTGCATGGTCTAGCCAACTAGATGCTTAAAGGTACAAATCTCAGAAGGCCCAGAGCCTACGGCCACACCACACTGAATGCGCCTGATCTCGTCTGATCTCAGAAGCTAAGCAGTGTCGGGCCTAGTTAGTACCTGGATGGGAGACCGCCTGGGAATACCAGGTGCTGTAGGCTTTTTTGTGCTCCATGTTCAGGCAGTGAGCCATTTCTCAATTGGCTTTCAAAACTGCATGGTCTAGCCAACTAGATGCTTAAAGGTACAAATCTCAGAAGGCCCAGAGCCTACGGCCACACCACACTGAATGTGCCTGATCTCAGAAGCTAAGCAGTGTCGGGCCTAGTTAGTACCTGGATGGGAGACCGCCTGGGAATACCAGGTGCTGTAGGCTTTTTTGTGCTCTATGATTAGTAATTGTGCCACTTCTCAATTTCTTTTTAAATTTGCTTATGATTCCAAAATAAATGTATCCCTTTTAATAGCGGAAATGTTGGACAACAACATGAGGGCTGGCGCTACCTATTTACATAAAATTAACATACGGGTAGTGTGTTCATGGGTAATAAATCTACCTTCACATGTAATGCAGTTCAGAGAATATTGAGTCCATAAAGAGTCTTGAAAGAAAGCCATGGTTGTGTTGGTTGTTCTCTCCAACTCCCTGCAACAGAAACAGGATGGATGGAGTAAAGTTATCCAACCAGACATAGGAGTCCTGAATGGGCCCACAAGTCTTATATATCTCGCCTGATCGAGCCTGATCGAGCGCTGATCGGGTGATGAGCATGGTATCATGTTGCAGGTGGCTTTATGGCTTAGCTTACTAACTGTAAATGCATAAGAGTAATACTCTTAGCATTTCTCAATTTTAGGGCTACACCACAATGAATGCGCCCGATCTCGGAAGCTAAGCAGTTTCGGGCCTAGTTAGTACCTGGATGGGAGACCGCCTGGGAATACCAGGTGCTGTAGGCTTTTTTGTGCTCCATGTTCAGGCAGTGAGCCATTTCTCAATTGGCTTTCAAAACTGCATGGTCTAGCCAACTAGATGCTTAAATGTACAAATCTCAGAAGGCCCAGAGCCCACGGCCACACCACACTGAATGCGCCTGATCTCTGATCTCAGAAGCTAAGCAGTGTCAGGCCTAGTTAGTACCTGGATGGGAGACCGCCTGGGAATACCAGGTGCTGTAGGCTTTTTTGTGCTCCATGTTCAGGCAGTGAGCCATTTCTCAATTGGCTTTCAAAACTGCATGGTCTAGCCAACTAGATGCTTAAAGGTACAAATCTCAGAAGGCCCAGAGCCTACGGCCAGACCACACTGAATGCGCCTGATCTCGTCTGATCTCAGAAGCTAAGCAGTGTCGGGCCTAGTTAGTACCTGGATGGGAGACCGCCTGGGAATACCAGGTGCTGTAGGCTTTTTTGTGCTCTATGTTCAGGCAGTGAGCCATTTCTCAATTGGCTTTCAAAACTGCATGGTCTAGCCAACTAGATGCTTAAAGGTACAAATCTCAGAAGGCCCAGAGCCTATGGCCAGACCACACTGAATGCGCCTGATCTCGTCTGATCTCAGAAGCTAAGCAGTGTTGGGCCTAGTTAGTACCTGGATGGGAGACTGCCTGGGAATACCAGGTGCTGTAGGCTTTTTTGTGCTCCATGTTCAGGCAGTGAGCCATTTCTCAATTGGCTTTCAAAACTGCATGGTCTAGCCAACTAGATGCTTAAAGGTACAAATCTCAAAAGGCCCAGAGCCTACGGCCAGACCACACTGAATGCGCCTGATCTCGTCTGATCTCAGAAGCTAAGCAGTGTCGGGCCTAGTTAGTACCTGGATGGGAGACCGCCTGGGAATACCAGGTGCTGTAGGCTTTTTTGTGCTCTATGATTAGTAATTGTGCCACTTCTCAATTTCTTTTTAAATTTGCTTATGATTCCAAAATAAATGTATCCCTTTTAATAGCGGAAATGTTGGACAACAACATGAGGGCTGGCGCTACCTATTTACATAAAATTAACATACGGGTAGTGTGTTCATGGGTAATAAATCTACCTTCACATGTAATGCAGTTCAGAGAATATTGAGTCCATAAAGAGTCTTGAAAGAAAGCCATGGTTGTGTTGGTTGTTCTCTCCAACTCGCTGCAACAGAAACAGGATGGATGGAGTAAAGTTATCCAACCAGACATAGGAGTCCTGAATGGGCCCACAAGTCTTATATATCTCGCCTGATCGAGCCTGATCCAGCGCTGATCGGGTGATGAGCGTGGTATCATGTTGCAAGTGGCTTTATGGCTTAGCTTACTAACTGTAAATGCAAAAGAGTAATACTCTTAGCATTTCTCAATTTTAGGGCTACACCACAATGAATGCGCCCGATCTCGGAAGCTAAGCAGTTTCGGGCCTAGTTAGTACCTGGATGGGAGACCGCCTGGGAATACCAGGTGCTGTAGGCTTTTTTGTGCTCCATGTTCAGGCAGTGAGCCATTTCTCAATTGGCTTTCAAAACTGCATGGTCTAGCCAACTAGATGCTTAAAGGTACAAATCTCAGAAGGCCCAGAGCCTACGGCCACACCACACTGAATGTGCCTGATCTCGTCTGATCTCAGAAGCTAAGCAGTGTTGGGCCTAGTTAGTACCTGGATGGGAGACCGCCTGGGAATACCAGGTGCTGTAGGCTTTTTTGTGCTCCATGTTCAGGCAGTGAGCCATTTCTCAATTGGCTTTCAAAACTGCATGGTCTAGCCAACTAGATGCTTAAAGGTACAAATCTCAGAAGGCCCAGAGCCTACGGCCACACCACACTGAATGCGCCTGATCTCGTCTGATCTCAGAAGCTAAGCAGTGTCGGGCCTAGTTAGTACCTGGATGGGAGACCGCCTGGGAATACCAGGTTCTGTAGGCTTTTTTGTGCTCTATGATTAGTAATTGTGCCACTTCTCAATTTCTTTTTAAATTTGCTTATGATTCCAAAATAAATGTATCCCTTTTAATAGCGGAAATGTTGGACAACAACATGAGGGCTGGCGCTATTTACATAAAATTAACATACGGGTAGTGTGTTCATGGGTAATAAATCTACCTTCACATGTAATGCAGTTCAGAGAATATTGAGTCCATAAAGAGTCTTGAAAGAAAGCCATGGTTGTGTTGGTTGTTCTCTCCAACTCCCTGCAACAGAAACAGGATGGATGGAGTAAAGTTATCCAACCAGACATAGGAGTCCTGAATGGGCCCACAAGTCTTATATATCTCGCCTGATCGAGCCTGATCGAGCGCTGATCGGGTGATGAGCGTGGTATCATGTTGCAAGTGGCTTTATGGCTTAGCTTACTAACTGTAAATGCATAAGAGTAATACTCTTAGCATTTCTCAATTTTAGGGCTACACCACAATGAATGCGCCCGATCTCGGAAGCTAAGCAGTATCGGGCCTAGTTAGTACCTGGATGGGAGACCGCCTGGGAATACCAGGTGCTGTAGGCTTTTTTGTGCTCCATGTTCAGGCAGTGAGCCATTTCTCAATTGGCTTTCAAAACTGCATGGTCTAGCCAACTAGATGCTTAAAGGTACAAATCTCAGAAGGCCCAGAACCCACGGCCACACCACACTGAATGCGCCTGATCTCTGATCTCAGAAGCTAAGCAGTGTCGGGCCTAGTTAGTACCTGGATGGGAGACTGCCTGGGAATACCAGGTGCTGTAGGCTTTTTTGTGCTCCATGTTCAGGCAGTGAGCCATTTCTCAATTGGCTTTCAAAACTTCATGGTCTAGCCAACTAGATGCTTAAAGGTACAAATCTCAGAAGGCCCAGAGCCTACGGCCACACCACACTGAAT
Organism: Ambystoma mexicanum; assembly: GCF_040938575.1. Classification (NCBI taxonomy): domain Eukaryota; kingdom Metazoa; phylum Chordata; class Amphibia; order Caudata; family Ambystomatidae; genus Ambystoma; species Ambystoma mexicanum. The sequence goes on from NC_090932.1 coordinate 521,597,627, forward strand.
GCGCCTGATCTCGTCTGATCTCAGAAGCTAAGCAGTGTCGGGCCTAGTTAGTACCTGGATGGGAGACCGCCTGGGAATACCAGGTGCTGTAGGCTTTTTTGTGCTCCATGTTCAGGCAGTGAGCCATTTCTCAATTGGCTTTCAAAACTGCATGGTCTAGCCAACTAGATGCTTAAAGGTACAAATCTCAGAAGACCCAGAGCCTACGGCCAGACCACACTGAATGTGTCTGATCTCAGAAGCTAAGCAGTTTCGGGCCTAGTTAGTACCTGGATGGGAGACCGCCTGGGAATACCAGGTGCTGTAGGCTTTTTTGTGCTCCATGTTCAGGCAGTGAGCCATTTCTCAATTGGCTTTCAAAACTGCATGGTCTAGCCAACTAGATGCTTAAAGGTACAAATCTCAGAAGGCCCAGAGCCTACGGCCACACCACACTGAATGTGCCTGATCTCAGAAGCTAAGCAGTGTCGGGGCTAGTTAGTACCTGGATGGGAGACCGCCTGGGAATACCAGGTGCTGTAGGCTTTTTTGTGCTCTATGATTAGTAATTGTGCCACTTCTCAATTTCTTTTTAAATTTGCTTATGATTCCAAAATAAATGTATCCCTTTTAATAGCGGAAATGTTGGACAACAACATGAGGGCTGGCGCTACCTATTTACATAAAATTAACATACGGGTAGTGTGTTCATGGGTAATAAATCTACCTTCACATGTAATGCAGTTCAGAGAATATTGAGTCCATAAAGAGTCTTGAAAGAAAGCCATGGTTGTGTTGGTTGTTCTCTCCAACTCCCTGCAACAGAAACAGGATGGATGGAGTAAAGTTATCCAACCAGACATAGGAGTCCTGAATGGGCCCACAAGTCTTATATATCTCGCCTGATCGAGCCTGATCGAGCGCTGATCGGGTGATGAGCGTGGTATCATGTTGCAAGTGGCTTTATGGCTTAGCTTACTAACTGTAAATGCATAAGAGTAATACTCTTAGCATTTCTCAATTTTAGGGCTACACCACAATGAATGCGCCCGATCTCGGAAGCTAAGCAGTATCGGGCCTAGTTAGTACCTGGATGGGAGACCGCCTGGGAATACCAGGTGCTGTAGGCTTTTTTGTGCTCCATGTTCAGGCAGTGAGCCATTTCTCAATTGGCTTTCAAAACTGCATGGTCTAGCCAACTAGATGCTTAAAGGTACAAATCTCAGAAGGCCCAGAACCCACGGCCACACCACACTGAATGCGCCTGATCTCTGATCTCAGAAGCTAAGCAGTGTCGGGCCTAGTTAGTACCTGGATGGGAGACTGCCTGGGAATACCAGGTGCTGTAGGCTTTTTTGTGCTCCATGTTCAGGCAGTGAGCCATTTCTCAATTGGCTTTCAAAACTGCATGGTCTAGCCAACTAGATGCTTAAAGGTACAAATCTCAGAAGGCCCAGAGCCTACGGCCACACCACACTGAATGCGCCTGATCTCGTCTGATCTCAGAAGCTAAGCAGTGTCGGGCCTAGTTAGTACCTGGATGGGAGACCGCCTGGGAATACCAGGTGCTGTAGGCTTTTTTGTGCTCCATGTTCAGGCAGTGAGCCATTTCTCAATTGGCTTTCAAAACTGCATGGTCTAGCCAACTAGATGCTTAAAGGTACAAATCTCAGAAGGCCCAGAGCCTACGGCCACACCACACTGAATGTGCCTGATCTCAGAAGCTAAGCAGTGTCGGGCCTAGTTAGTACCTGGATGGGAGACCGCCTGGGAATACCAGGTGCTGTAGGCTTTTTTGTGCTCTATGATTAGTAATTGTGCCACTTCTCAATTTCTTTTTAAATTTGCTTATGATTCCAAAATAAATGTATCCCTTTTAATAGCGGAAATGTTGGACAACAACATGAGGGCTGGCGCTACCTATTTACATAAAATTAACATACGGGTAGTGTGTTCATGGGTAATAAATCTACCTTCACATGTAATGCAGTTCAGAGAATATTGAGTCCATAAAGAGTCTTGAAAGAAAGCCATGGTTGTGTTGGTTGTTCTCTCCAACTCCCTGCAACAGAAACAGGATGGATGGAGTAAAGTTATCCAACCAGACATAGGAGTCCTGAATGGGCCCACAAGTCTTATATATCTCGCCTGATCGAGCCTGATCGAGCGCTGATCGGGTGATGAGCATGGTATCATGTTGCAGGTGGCTTTATGGCTTAGCTTACTAACTGTAAATGCATAAGAGTAATACTCTTAGCATTTCTCAATTTTAGGGCTACACCACAATGAATGCGCCCGATCTCGGAAGCTAAGCAGTTTCGGGCCTAGTTAGTACCTGGATGGGAGACCGCCTGGGAATACCAGGTGCTGTAGGCTTTTTTGTGCTCCATGTTCAGGCAGTGAGCCATTTCTCAATTGGCTTTCAAAACTGCATGGTCTAGCCAACTAGATGCTTAAATGTACAAATCTCAGAAGGCCCAGAGCCCACGGCCACACCACACTGAATGCGCCTGATCTCTGATCTCAGAAGCTAAGCAGTGTCAGGCCTAGTTAGTACCTGGATGGGAGACCGCCTGGGAATACCAGGTGCTGTAGGCTTTTTTGTGCTCCATGTTCAGGCAGTGAGCCATTTCTCAATTGGCTTTCAAAACTGCATGGTCTAGCCAACTAGATGCTTAAAGGTACAAATCTCAGAAGGCCCAGAGCCTACGGCCAGACCACACTGAATGCGCCTGATCTCGTCTGATCTCAGAAGCTAAGCAGTGTCGGGCCTAGTTAGTACCTGGATGGGAGACCGCCTGGGAATACCAGGTGCTGTAGGCTTTTTTGTGCTCCATGTTCAGGCAGTGAGCCATTTCTCAATTGGCTTTCAAAACTGCATGGTCTAGCCAACTAGATGCTTAAAGGTACAAATCTCAGAAGGCCCAGAGCCTATGGCCAGACCACACTGAATGCGCCTGATCTCGTCTGATCTCAGAAGCTAAGCAGTGTTGGGCCTAGTTAGTACCTGGATGGGAGACTGCCTGGGAATACCAGGTGCTGTAGGCTTTTTTGTGCTCCATGTTCAGGCAGTGAGCCATTTCTCAATTGGCTTTCAAAACTGCATGGTCTAGCCAACTAGATGCTTAAAGGTACAAATCTCAAAAGGCCCAGAGCCTACGGCCAGACCACACTGAATGCGCCTGATCTCGTCTGATCTCAGAAGCTAAGCAGTGTCGGGCCTAGTTAGTACCTGGATGGGAGACCGCCTGGGAATACCAGGTGCTGTAGGCTTTTTTGTGCTCTATGATTAGTAATTGTGCCACTTCTCAATTTCTTTTTAAATTTGCTTATGATTCCAAAATAAATGTATCCCTTTTAATAGCGGAAATGTTGGACAACAACATGAGGGCTGGCGCTACCTATTTACATAAAATTAACATACGGGTAGTGTGTTCATGGGTAATAAATCTACCTTCACATGTAATGCAGTTCAGAGAATATTGAGTCCATAAAGAGTCTTGAAAGAAAGCCATGGTTGTGTTGGTTGTTCTCTCCAACTCGCTGCAACAGAAACAGGATGGATGGAGTAAAGTTATCCAACCAGACATAGGAGTCCTGAATGGGCCCACAAGTCTTATATATCTCGCCTGATCGAGCCTGATCCAGCGCTGATCGGGTGATGAGCGTGGTATCATGTTGCAAGTGGCTTTATGGCTTAGCTTACTAACTGTAAATGCAAAAGAGTAATACTCTTAGCATTTCTCAATTTTAGGGCTACACCACAATGAATGCGCCCGATCTCGGAAGCTAAGCAGTTTCGGGCCTAGTTAGTACCTGGATGGGAGACCGCCTGGGAATACCAGGTGCTGTAGGCTTTTTTGTGCTCCATGTTCAGGCAGTGAGCCATTTCTCAATTGGCTTTCAAAACTGCATGGTCTAGCCAACTAGATGCTTAAAGGTACAAATCTCAGAAGGCCCAGAGCCTACGGCCACACCACACTGAATGCGCCTGATCTCGTCTGATCTCAGAAGCTAAGCAGTGTTGGGCCTAGTTAGTACCTGGATGGGAGACCGCCTGGGAATACCAGGTGCTGTAGGCTTTTTTGTGCTCCATGTTCAGGCAGTGAGCCATTTCTCAATTGGCTTTCAAAACTGCATGGTCTAGCCAACTAGATGCTTAAAGGTACAAATCTCAAAAGGCCCAGAGCCTACGGCCAGACCACACTGAATGCGCCTGATCTCGTCTGATCTCAGAAGCTAAGCAGTGTCGGGCCTAGTTAGTACCTGGATGGGAGACCGCCTGGGAATACCAGGTGCTGTAGGCTTTTTTGTGCTCTATGATTAGTAATTGTGCCACTTCTCAATTTCTTTTTAAATTTGCTTATGATTCCAAAATAAATGTATCCCTTTTAATAGCGGAAATGTTGGACAACAACATGAGGGCTGGCGCTACCTATTTACATAAAATTAACATACGGGTAGTGTGTTCATGGGTAATAAATCTACCTTCACATGTAATGCAGTTCAGAGAATATTGAGTCCATAAAGAGTCTTGAAAGAAAGCCATGGTTGTGTTGGTTGTTCTCTCCAACTCGCTGCAACAGAAACAGGATGGATGGAGTAAAGTTATCCAACCAGACATAGGAGTCCTGAATGGGCCCACAAGTCTTATATATCTCGCCTGATCGAGCCTGATCCAGCGCTGATCGGGTGATGAGCGTGGTATCATGTTGCAAGTGGCTTTATGGCTTAGCTTACTAACTGTAAATGCAAAAGAGTAATACTCTTAGCATTTCTCAATTTTAGGGCTACACCACAATGAATGCGCCCGATCTCGGAAGCTAAGCAGTTTCGGGCCTAGTTAGTACCTGGATGGGAGACCGCCTGGGAATACCAGGTGCTGTAGGCTTTTTTGTGCTCCATGTTCAGGCAGTGAGCCATTTCTCAATTGGCTTTCAAAACTGCATGGTCTAGCCAACTAGATGCTTAAAGGTACAAATCTCAGAAGGCCCAGAGCCTACGGCCACACCACACTGAATGTGCCTGATCTTGTCTGATCTCAGAAGCTAAGCAGTGTTGGGCCTAGTTAGTACCTGGATGGGAGACCGCCTGGGAATACCAGGTGCTGTAGGCTTTTTTGTGCTCCATGTTCAGGCAGTGAGCCATTTCTCAATTGGCTTTCAAAACTGCATGGTCTAGCCAACTAGATGCTTAAAGGTACAAATCTCAGAAGGCCCAGAGCCTACGGCCACACCACACTGAATGCGCCTGATCTCGTCTGATCTCAGAAGCTAAGCAGTGTCGGGCCTAGTTAGTACCTGGATGGGAGACCGCCTGGGAATACCAGGTTCTGTAGGCTTTTTTGTGCTCTATGATTAGTAATTGTGCCACTTCTCAATTTCTTTTTAAATTTGCTTATGATTCCAAAATAAATGTATCCCTTTTAATAGCGGAAATGTTGGACAACAACATGAGGGCTGGCGCTATTTACATAAAATTAACATACGGGTAGTGTGTTCATGGGTAATAAATCTACCTTCACATGTAATGCAGTTCAGAGAATATTGAGTCCATAAAGAGTCTTGAAAGAAAGCCATGGTTGTGTTGGTTGTTCTCTCCAACTCCCTGCAACAGAAACAGGATGGATGGAGTAAAGTTATCCAACCAGACATAGGAGTCCTGAATGGGCCCACAAGTCTTATATATCTCGCCTGATCGAGCCTGATCGAGCGCTGATCGGGTGATGAGCGTGGTATCATGTTGCAAGTGGCTTTATGGCTTAGCTTACTAACTGTAAATGCATAAGAGTAATACTCTTAGCATTTCTCAATTTTAGGGCTACACCACAATGAATGCGCCCGATCTCGGAAGCTAAGCAGTATCGGGCCTAGTTAGTACCTGGATGGGAGACCGCCTGGGAATACCAGGTGCTGTAGGCTTTTTTGTGCTCCATGTTCAGGCAGTGAGCCATTTCTCAATTGGCTTTCAAAACTGCATGGTCTAGCCAACTAGATGCTTAAAGGTACAAATCTCAGAAGGCCCAGAACCCACGGCCACACCACACTGAATGCGCCTGATCTCTGATCTCAGAAGCTAAGCAGTGTCAAGCCTAGTTAGTACCTGGATGGGAGACTGCCTGGGAATACCAGGTGCTGTAGGCTTTTTTGTGCTCCATGTTCAGGCAGTGAGCCATTTCTCAATTGGCTTTCAAAACTTCATGGTCTAGCCAACTAGATGCTTAAAGGTACAAATCTCAGAAGGCCCAGAGCCTACGGCCACACCACACTGAATGCGCCTGATCTCGTCTGATCTCAGAAGCTAAGCAGTGTCGGGCCTAGTTAGTACCTGGATGGGAGACCGCCTGGGAATACCAGGTGCTGTAGGCTTTTTTGTGCTCCATGTTCAGGCAGTGAGCCATTTCTCAATTGGCTTTCAAAACTGCATGGTCTAGCCAACTAGATGCTTAAAGGTACAAATCTCAGAAGACCCAGAGCCTACGGCCAGACCACACTGAATGTGTCTGATCTCAGAAGCTAAGCAGTTTCGGGCCTAGTTAGTACCTGGATGGGAGACCGCCTGGGAATACCAGGTGCTGTAGGCTTTTTTGTGCTCCATGTTCAGGCAGTGAGCCATTTCTCAATTGGCTTTCAAAACTGCATGGTCTAGCCAACTAGATGCTTAAAGGTACAAATCTCAGAAGGCCCAGAGCCTACGGCCACACCACACTGAATGTGCCTGATCTCAGAAGCTAAGCAGTGTCGGGGCTAGTTAGTACCTGGATGGGAGACCGCCTGGGAATACCAGGTGCTGTAGGCTTTTTTGTGCTCTATGATTAGTAATTGTGCCACTTCTCAATTTCTTTTTAAATTTGCTTATGATTCCAAAATAAATGTATCCCTTTTAATAGCGGAAATGTTGGACAACAACATGAGGGCTGGCGCTACCTATTTACATAAAATTAACATACGGGTAGTGTGTTCATGGGTAATAAATCTACCTTCACATGTAATGCAGTTCAGAGAATATTGAGTCCATAAAGAGTCTTGAAAGAAAGCCATGGTTGTGTTGGTTGTTCTCTCCAACTCCCTGCAACAGAAACAGGATGGATGGAGTAAAGTTATCCAACCAGACATAGGAGTCCTGAATGGGCCCACAAGTCTTATATATCTCGCCTGATCGAGCCTGATCGAGCGCTGATCGGGTGATGAGCGTGGTATCATGTTGCAAGTGGCTTTATGGCTTAGCTTACTAACTGTAAATGCATAAGAGTAATACTCTTAGCATTTCTCAATTTTAGGGCTACACCACAATGAATGCGCCCGATCTCGGAAGCTAAGCAGTATCGGGCCTAGTTAGTACCTGGATGGGAGACCGCCTGGGAATACCAGGTGCTGTAGGCTTTTTTGTGCTCCATGTTCAGGCAGTGAGCCATTTCTCAATTGGCTTTCAAAACTGCATGGTCTAGCCAACTAGATGCTTAAAGGTACAAATCTCAGAAGGCCCAGAACCCACGGCCACACCACACTGAATGCGCCTGATCTCTGATCTCAGAAGCTAAGCAGTGTCGGGCCTAGTTAGTACCTGGATGGGAGACTGCCTGGGAATACCAGGTGCTGTAGGCTTTTTTGTGCTCCATGTTCAGGCAGTGAGCCATTTCTCAATTGGCTTTCAAAACTGCATGGTCTAGCCAACTAGATGCTTAAAGGTACAAATCTCAGAAGGCCCAGAGCCTACGGCCACACCACACTGAATGCGCCTGATCTCGTCTGATCTCAGAAGCTAAGCAGTGTCGGGCCTAGTTAGTACCTGGATGGGAGACCGCCTGGGAATACCAGGTGCTGTAGGCTTTTTTGTGCTCCATGTTCAGGCAGTGAGCCATTTCTCAATTGGCTTTCAAAACTGCATGGTCTAGCCAACTAGATGCTTAAAGGTACAAATCTCAGAAGGCCCAGAGCCTACGGCCACACCACACTGAATGTGCCTGATCTCAGAAGCTAAGCAGTGTCGGGCCTAGTTAGTACCTGGATGGGAGACCGCCTGGGAATACCAGGTGCTGTAGGCTTTTTTGTGCTCTATGATTAGTAATTGTGCCACTTCTCAATTTCTTTTTAAATTTGCTTATGATTCCAAAATAAATGTATCCCTTTTAATAGCGGAAATGTTGGACAACAACATGAGGGCTGGCGCTACCTATTTACATAAAATTAACATACGGGTAGTGTGTTCATGGGTAATAAATCTACCTTCACATGTAATGCAGTTCAGAGAATATTGAGTCCATAAAGAGTCTTGAAAGAAAGCCATGGTTGTGTTGGTTGTTCTCTCCAACTCCCTGCAACAGAAACAGGATGGATGGAGTAAAGTTATCCAACCAGACATAGGAGTCCTGAATGGGCCCACAAGTCTTATATATCTCGCCTGATCGAGCCTGATCGAGCGCTGATCGGGTGATGAGCATGGTATCATGTTGCAGGTGGCTTTATGGCTTAGCTTACTAACTGTAAATGCATAAGAGTAATACTCTTAGCATTTCTCAATTTTAGGGCTACACCACAATGAATGCGCCCGATCTCGGAAGCTAAGCAGTTTCGGGCCTAGTTAGTACCTGGATGGGAGACCGCCTGGGAATACCAGGTGCTGTAGGCTTTTTTGTGCTCCATGTTCAGGCAGTGAGCCATTTCTCAATTGGCTTTCAAAACTGCATGGTCTAGCCAACTAGATGCTTAAATGTACAAATCTCAGAAGGCCCAGAGCCCACGGCCACACCACACTGAATGCGCCTGATCTCTGATCTCAGAAGCTAAGCAGTGTCAGGCCTAGTTAGTACCTGGATGGGAGACCGCCTGGGAATACCAGGTGCTGTAGGCTTTTTTGTGCTCCATGTTCAGGCAGTGAGCCATTTCTCAATTGGCTTTCAAAACTGCATGGTCTAGCCAACTAGATGCTTAAAGGTACAAATCTCAGAAGGCCCAGAGCCTACGGCCAGACCACACTGAATGCGCCTGATCTCGTCTGATCTCAGAAGCTAAGCAGTGTCGGGCCTAGTTAGTACCTGGATGGGAGACCGCCTGGGAATACCAGGTGCTGTAGGCTTTTTTGTGCTCCATGTTCAGGCAGTGAGCCATTTCTCAATTGGCTTTCAAAACTGCATGGTCTAGCCAACTAGATGCTTAAAGGTACAAATCTCAGAAGGCCCAGAGCCTATGGCCAGACCACACTGAATGCGCCTGATCTCGTCTGATCTCAGAAGCTAAGCAGTGTTGGGCCTAGTTAGTACCTGGATGGGAGACTGCCTGGGAATACCAGGTGCTGTAGGCTTTTTTGTGCTCCATGTTCAGGCAGTGAGCCATTTCTCAATTGGCTTTCAAAACTGCATGGTCTAGCCAACTAGATGCTTAAAGGTACAAATCTCAAAAGGCCCAGAGCCTACGGCCAGACCACACTGAATGCGCCTGATCTCGTCTGATCTCAGAAGCTAAGCAGTGTCGGGCCTAGTTAGTACCTGGATGGGAGACCGCCTGGGAATACCAGGTGCTGTAGGCTTTTTTGTGCTCTATGATTAGTAATTGTGCCACTTCTCAATTTCTTTTTAAATTTGCTTATGATTCCAAAATAAATGTATCCCTTTTAATAGCGGAAATGTTGGACAACAACATGAGGGCTGGCGCTACCTATTTACATAAAATTAACATACGGGTAGTGTGTTCATGGGTAATAAATCTACCTTCACATGTAATGCAGTTCAGAGAATATTGAGTCCATAAAGAGTCTTGAAAGAAAGCCATGGTTGTGTTGGTTGTTCTCTCCAACTCGCTGCAACAGAAACAGGATGGATGGAGTAAAGTTATCCAACCAGACATAGGAGTCCTGAATGGGCCCACAAGTCTTATATATCTCGCCTGATCGAGCCTGATCCAGCGCTGATCGGGTGATGAGCGTGGTATCATGTTGCAAGTGGCTTTATGGCTTAGCTTACTAACTGTAAATGCAAAAGAGTAATACTCTTAGCATTTCTCAATTTTAGGGCTACACCACAATGAATGCGCCCGATCTCGGAAGCTAAGCAGTTTCGGGCCTAGTTAGTACCTGGATGGGAGACCGCCTGGGAATACCAGGTGCTGTAGGCTTTTTTGTGCTCCATGTTCAGGCAGTGAGCCATTTCTCAATTGGCTTTCAAAACTGCATGGTCTAGCCAACTAGATGCTTAAAGGTACAAATCTCAGAAGGCCCAGAGCCTACGGCCACACCACACTGAATGCGCCTGATCTCGTCTGATCTCAGAAGCTAAGCAGTGTTGGGCCTAGTTAGTACCTGGATGGGAGACCGCCTGGGAATACCAGGTGCTGTAGGCTTTTTTGTGCTCCATGTTCAGGCAGTGAGCCATTTCTCAATTGGCTTTCAAAACTGCATGGTCTAGCCAACTAGATGCTTAAAGGTACAAATCTCAGAAGGCCCAGAGCCTACGGCCACACCACACTGAATGCGCCTGATCTCGTCTGATCTCAGAAGCTAAGCAGTGTCGGGCCTAGTTAGTACCTGGATGGGAGACCGCCTGGGAATACCAGGTTCTGTAGGCTTTTTTGTGCTCTATGATTAGTAATTGTGCCACTTCTCAATTTCTTTTTAAATTTGCTTATGATTCCAAAATAAATGTATCCCTTTTAATAGCGGAAATGTTGGACAACAACATGAGGGCTGGTGCTACCTATTTACATAAAATTAACATACGGGTAGTGTGTTCATGGGTAATAAATCTACCTTCACATGTAATGCAGTTCAGAGAATATTGAGTCCATAAAGAGTCTTGAAAGAAAGCCATGGTTGTGTTGGTTGTTCTCTCCAACTCCCTGCAACAGAAACAGGATGGATGGAGTAAAGTTATCCAACCAGACATAGGAGTCCTGAATGGGCCCACAAGTCTTATATATCTCGCCTGATCGAGCCTGATCGAGCGCTGATCGGGTGATGAGCGTGGTATCATGTTGCAAGTGGCTTTATGGCTTAGCTTACTAACTGTAAATGCATAAGAGTAATACTCTTAGCATTTCTCAATTTTAGGGCTACACCACAATGAATGCGCCCGATCTCGGAAGCTAAGCAGTATCGGGCCTAGTTAGTACCTGGATGGGAGACCGCCTGGGAATACCAGGTGCTGTAGGCTTTTTTGTGCTCCATGTTCAGGCAGTGAGCCATTTCTCAATTGGCTTTCAAAACTGCATGGTCTAGCCAACTAGATGCTTAAAGGTACAAATCTCAGAAGGCCCAGAACCCACGGCCACACCACACTGAATGCGCCTGATCTCTGATCTCAGAAGCTAAGCAGTGTCGGGCCTAGTTAGTACCTGGATGGGAGACTGCCTGGGAATACCAGGTGCTGTAGGCTTTTTTGTGCTCCATGTTCAGGCAGTGAGCCATTTCTCAATTGGCTTTCAAAACTGCATGGTCTAGCCAACTAGATGCTTAAAGGTACAAATCTCAGAAGGCCCAGAGCCTACGGCCACACCACACTGAATGCGCCTGATCTCGTCTGATCTCAGAAGCTAAGCAGTGTCGGGCCTAGTTAGTACCTGGATGGGAGACCGCCTGGGAATACCAGGTGCTGTAGGCTTTTTTGTGCTCCATGTTCAGGCAGTGAGCCATTTCTCAATTGGCTTTCAAAACTGCATGGTCTAGCCAACTAGATGCTTAAAGGTACAAATCTCAGAAGGCCCAGAGCCTACGGCCACACCACACTGAATGTGCCTGATCTCAGAAGCTAAGCAGTGTCGGGCCTAATTAGTACCTGGATGGGAGACCGCCTGGGAATACCAGGTGCTGTAGGCTTTTTTGTGCTCTATGATTAGTAATTGTGCCACTTCTCAATTTCTTTTTAAATTTGCTTATGATTCCAAAATAAATGTATCCCTTTTAATAGCGGAAATGTTGGACAACAACATGAGGGCTGGCGCTACCTATTTACATAAAATTAACATACGGGTAGTGTGTTCATGGGTAATAAATCTACCTTCACATGTAATGCAGTTCAGAGAATATTGAGTCCATAAAGAGTCTTGAAAGAAGGCCATGGTTGTGTTGGTTGTTCTCTCCAACTCCCTGCAACAGAAACAGGATGGATGGAGTAAAGTTATCCAACCAGACATAGGAGTCCTGAATGGGCCCACAAGTCTTATATATCTCGCCTGATCGAGCCTGATCGAGCGCTGATCGGGTGATGAGCATGGTATCATGTTGCAGGTGGCTTTATGGCTTAGCTTACTAACTGTAAATGCATAAGAGTAATACTCTTAGCATTTCTCAATTTTAGGGCTACACCACAATGAATGCGCCCGATCTCGGAAGCTAAGCAGTTTCGGGCCTAGTTAGTACCTGGATGGGAGACCGCCTGGGAATACCAGGTGCTGTAGGCTTTTTTGTGCTCCATGTTCAGGCAGTGAGCCATTTCTCAATTGGCTTTCAAAACTGCATGGTCTAGCCAACTAGATGCTTAAATGTACAAATCTCAGAAGGCCCAGAGCCCACGGCCACACCACACTGAATGCGCCTGATCTCTGATCTCAGAAGCTAAGCAGTGTCAGGCCTAGTTAGTACCTGGATGGGAGACCGCCTGGGAATACCAGGTGCTGTAGGCTTTTTTGTGCTCCATGTTCAGGCAGTGAGCCATTTCTCAATTGGCTTTCAAAACTGCATGGTCTAGCCAACTAGATGCTTAAAGGTACAAATCTCAGAAGGCCCAGAGCCTACGGCCAGACCACACTGAATGCGCCTGATCTCGTCTGATCTCAGAAGCTAAGCAGTGTCGGGCCTAGTTAGTACCTGGATGGGAGACCGCCTGGGAATACCAGGTGCTGTAGGCTTTTCTGTGCTCTATGTTCAGGCAGTGAGCCATTTCTCAATTGGCTTTCAAAACTGCATGGTCTAGCCAACTAGATGCTTAAAGGTACAAATCTCAGAAGGCCCAGAGCCTATGGCCAGACCACACTGAATGCGCCTGATCTCGTCTGATCTCAGAAGCTAAGCAGTGTTGGGCCTAGTTAGTACCTGGATGGGAGACTGCCTGGGAATACCAGGTGCTGTAGGCTTTTTTGTGCTCCATGTTCAGGCAGTGAGCCATTTCTCAATTGGCTTTCAAAACTGCATGGTCTAGCCAACTAGATGCTTAAAGGTACAAATCTCAAAAGGCCCAGAGCCTACGGCCAGACCACACTGAATGCGCCTGATCTCGTCTGATCTCAGAAGCTAAGCAGTGTCGGGTCTAGTTAGTACCTGGATGGGAGACCGCCTGGGAATACCAGGTGCTGTAGGCTTTTTTGTGCTCTATGATTAGTAATTGTGCCACTTCTCAATTTCTTTTTAAATTTGCTTATGATTCCAAAATAAATGTATCCCTTTTAATAGCGGAAATGTTGGACAACAACATGAGGGCTGGCGCTACCTATTTACATAAAATTAACATACGGGTAGTGTGTTCATGGGTAATAAATCTACCTTCACATGTAATGCAGTTCAGAGAATATTGAGTCCATAAAGAGTCTTGAAAGAAAGCCATGGTTGTGTTGGTTGTTCTCTCCAACTCGCTGCAACAGAAACAGGATGGATGGAGTAAAGTTATCCAACCAGACATAGGAGTCCTGAATGGGCCCACAAGTCTTATATATCTCGCCTGATCGAGCCTGATCCAGCGCTGATCGGGTGATGAGCGTGGTATCATGTTGCAAGTGGCTTTATGGCTTAGCTTACTAACTGTAAATGCAAAAGAGTAATACTCTTAGCATTTCTCAATTTTAGGGCTACACCACAATGAATGCGCCCGATCTCGGAAGCTAAGCAGTTTCGGGCCTAGTTAGTACCTGGATGGGAGACCGCCTGGGAATACCAGGTGCTGTAGGCTTTTTTGTGCTCCATGTTCAGGCAGTGAGCCATTTCTCAATTGGCTTTCAAAACTGCATGGTCTAGCCAACTAGATGCTTAAAGGTACAAATCTCAGAAGGCCCAGAGCCTACGGCCACACCACACTGAATGTGCCTGATCTCGTCTGATCTCAGAAGCTAAGCAGTGTTGGGCCTAGTTAGTACCTGGATGGGAGACCGCCTGGGAATACCAGGTGCTGTAGGCTTTTTTGTGCTCCATGTTCAGGCAGTGAGCCATTTCTCAATTGGCTTTCAAAACTGCATGGTCTAGCCAACTAGATGCTTAAAGGTACAAATCTCAGAAGGCCCAGAGCCTACGGCCACACCACACTGAATGCGCCTGATCTCGTCTGATCTCAGAAGCTAAGCAGTGTCGGGCCTAGTTAGTACCTGGATGGGAGACCGCCTGGGAATACCAGGTTCTGTAGGCTTTTTTGTGCTCTATGATTAGTAATTGTGCCACTTCTCAATTTCTTTTTAAATTTGCTTATGATTCCAAAATAAATGTATCCCTTTTAATAGCGGAAATGTTGGACAACAACATGAGGGCTGGCGCTATTTACATAAAATTAACATACGGGTAGTGTGTTCATGGGTAATAAATCTACCTTCACATGTAATGCAGTTCAGAGAATATTGAGTCCATAAAGAGTCTTGAAAGAAAGCCATGGTTGTGTTGGTTGTTCTCTCCAACTCCCTGCAACAGAAACAGGATGGATGGAGTAAAGTTATCCAACCAGACATAGGAGTCCTGAATGGGCCCACAAGTCTTATATATCTCGCCTGATCGAGCCTGATCGAGCGCTGATCGGGTGATGAGCGTGGTATCATGTTGCAAGTGGCTTTATGGCTTAGCTTACTAACTGTAAATGCATAAGAGTAATACTCTTAGCATTTCTCAATTTTAGGGCTACACCACAATGAATGCGCCCGATCTCGGAAGCTAAGCAGTATCGGGCCTAGTTAGTACCTGGATGGGAGACCGCCTGGGAATACCAGGTGCTGTAGGATTTTTTGTGCTCCATGTTCAGGCAGTGAGCCATTTCTCAATTGGCTTTCAAAACTGCATGGTCTAGCCAACTAGATGCTTAAAGGTACAAATCTCAGAAGGCCCAGAACCCACGGCCACACCACACTGAATGCGCCTGATCTCTGATCTCAGAAGCTAAGCAGTGTCGGGCCTAGTTAGTACCTGGATGGGAGACTGCCTGGGAATACCAGGTGCTGTAGGCTTTTTTGTGCTCCATGTTCAGGCAGTGAGCCATTTCTCAATTGGCTTTCAAAACTTCATGGTCTAGCCAACTAGATGCTTAAAGGTACAAATCTCAGAAGGCCCAGAGCCTACGGCCACACCACACTGAATGCGCCTGATCTCGTCTGATCTCAGAAGCTAAGCAGTGTCGGGCCTAGTTAGTACCTGGATGGGAGACCGCATGGGAATACCAGGTGCTGTAGGCTTTTTTGTGCTCCATGTTCAGGCAGTGAGCCATTTCTCAATTGGCTTTCAAAACTGCATGGTCTAGCCAACTAGATGCTTAAAGGTACAAATCTCAGAAGACCCAGAGCCTACGGCCAGACCACACTGAATGTGTCTGATCTCAGAAGCTAAGCAGTTTCGGGCCTAGTTAGTACCTGGATGGGAGACCGCCTGGGAATACCAGGTGCTGTAGGCTTTTTTGTGCTCCATGTTCAGGCAGTGAGCCATTTCTCAATTGGCTTTCAAAACTGCATGGTCTAGCCAACTAGATGCTTAAAGGTACAAATCTCAGAAGGCCCAGAGCCTACGGCCACACCACACTGAATGTGCCTGATCTCAGAAGCTAAGCAGTGTCGGGGCTAGTTAGTACCTGGATGGGAGACCGCCTGGGAATACCAGGTGCTGTAGGCTTTTTTGTGCTCTATGATTAGTAATTGTGCCACTTCTCAATTTCTTTTTAAATTTGCTTATGATTCCAAAATAAATGTATCCCTTTTAATAGCGGAAATGTTGGACAACAACATGAGGGCTGGCGCTACCTATTTACATAAAATTAACATACGGGTAGTGTGTTCATGGGTAATAAATCTACCTTCACATGTAATGCAGTTCAGAGAATATTGAGTCCATAAAGAGTCTTGAAAGAAAGCCATGGTTGTGTTGGTTGTTCTCTCCAACTCCCTGCAACAGAAACAGGATGGATGGAGTAAAGTTATCCAACCAGACATAGGAGTCCTGAATGGGCCCACAAGTCTTATATATCTCGCCTGATCGAGCCTGATCGAGCGCTGATCGGGTGATGAGCGTGGTATCATGTTGCAAGTGGCTTTATGGCTTAGCTTACTAACTGTAAATGCATAAGAGTAATACTCTTAGCATTTCTCAATTTTAGGGCTACACCACAATGAATGCGCCCGATCTCGGAAGCTAAGCAGTATCGGGCCTAGTTAGTACCTGGATGGGAGACCGCCTGGGAATACCAGGTGCTGTAGGCTTTTTTGTGCTCCATGTTCAGGCAGTGAGCCATTTCTCAATTGGCTTTCAAAACTGCATGGTCTAGCCAACTAGATGCTTAAAGGTACAAATCTCAGAAGGCCCAGAACCCACGGCCACACCACACTGAATGCGCCTGATCTCTGATCTCAGAAGCTAAGCAGTGTCGGGCCTAGTTAGTACCTGGATGGGAGACTGCCTGGGAATACCAGGTGCTGTAGGCTTTTTTGTGCTCCATGTTCAGGCAGTGAGCCATTTCTCAATTGGCTTTCAAAACTGCATGGTCTAGCCAACTAGATGCTTAAAGGTACAAATCTCAGAAGGCCCAGAGCCTACGGCCACACCACACTGAATGCGCCTGATCTCGTCTGATCTCAGAAGCTAAGCAGTGTCGGGCCTAGTTAGTACCTGGATGGGAGACCGCCTGGGAATACCAGGTGCTGTAGGCTTTTTTGTGCTCCATGTTCAGGCAGTGAGCCATTTCTCAATTGGCTTTCAAAACTGCATGGTCTAGCCAACTAGATGCTTAAAGGTACAAATCTCAGAAGGCCCAGAGCCTACGGCCACACCACACTGAATGTGCCTGATCTCAGAAGCTAAGCAGTGTCGGGCCTAGTTAGTACCTGGATGGGAGACCGCCTGGGAATACCAGGTGCTGTAGGCTTTTTTGTGCTCTATGATTAGTAATTGTGCCACTTCTCAATTTCTTTTTAAATTTGCTTATGATTCCAAAATAAATGTATCCCTTTTAATAGCGGAAATGTTGGACAACAACATGAGGGCTGGCGCTACCTATTCACATAAAATTAACATACGGGTAGTGTGTTCATGGGTAATAAATCTACCTTCACATGTAATGCAGTTCAGAGAATATTGAGTCCATAAAGAGTCTTGAAAGAAAGCCATGGTTGTGTTGGTTGTTCTCTCCAACTCCCTGCAACAGAAACAGGATGGATGGAGTAAAGTTATCCAACCAGACATAGGAGTCCTGAATGGGCCCACAAGTCTTATATATCTCGCCTGATCGAGCCTGATCGAGCGCTGATCGGGTGATGAGCATGGTATCATGTTGCAGGTGGCTTTATGGCTTAGCTTACTAACTGTAAATGCATAAGAGTAATACTCTTAGCATTTCTCAATTTTAGGGCTACACCACAATGAATGCGCCCGATCTCGGAAGCTAAGCAGTTTCGGGCCTAGTTAGTACCTGGATGGGAGACCGCCTGGGAATACCAGGTGCTGTAGGCTTTTTTGTGCTCCATGTTCAGGCAGTGAGCCATTTCTCAATTGGCTTTCAAAACTGCATGGTCTAGCCAACTAGATGCTTAAATGTACAAATCTCAGAAGGCCCAGAGCCCACGGCCACACCACACTGAATGCGCCTGATCTCTGATCTCAGAAGCTAAGCAGTGTCAGGCCTAGTTAGTACCTGGATGGGAGACCGCCTGGGAATACCAGGTGCTGTAGGCTTTTTTGTGCTCCATGTTCAGGCAGTGAGCCATTTCTCAATTGGCTTTCAAAACTGCATGGTCTAGCCAACTAGATGCTTAAAGGTACAAATCTCAGAAGGCCCAGAGCCTACGGCCAGACCACACTGAATGCGCCTGATCTCGTCTGATCTCAGAAGCTAAGCAGTGTCGGGCCTAGTTAGTACCTGGATGGGAGACCGCCTGGGAATACCAGGTGCTGTAGGCTTTTTTGTGCTCCATGTTCAGGCAGTGAGCCATTTCTCAATTGGCTTTCAAAACTGCATGGTCTAGCCAACTAGATGCTTAAAGGTACAAATCTCAGAAGGCCCAGAGCCTATGGCCAGACCACACTGAATGCGCCTGATCTCGTCTGATCTCAGAAGCTAAGCAGTGTTGGGCCTAGTTAGTACCTGGATGGGAGACTGCCTGGGAATACCAGGTGCTGTAGGCTTTTTTGTGCTCCATGTTCAGGCAGTGAGCCATTTCTCAATTGGCTTTCAAAACTGCATGGTCTAGCCAACTAGATGCTTAAAGGTACAAATCTCAAAAGGCCCAGAGCCTACGGCCAGACCACACTGAATGCGCCTGATCTCGTCTGATCTCAGAAGCTAAGCAGTGTCGGGCCTAGTTAGTACCTGGATGGGAGACCGCCTGGGAATACCAGGTGCTGTAGGCTTTTTTGTGCTCTATGATTAGTAATTGTGCCACTTCTCAATTTCTTTTTAAATTTGCTTATGATTCCAAAATAAATGTATCCCTTTTAATAGCGGAAATGTTGGACAACAACATGAGGGCTGGCGCTACCTATTTACATAAAATTAACATACGGGTAGTGTGTTCATGGGTAATAAATCTACCTTCACATGTAATGCAGTTCAGAGAATATTGAGTCCATAAAGAGTCTTGAAAGAAAGCCATGGTTGTGTTGGTTGTTCTCTCCAACTCGCTGCAACAGAAACAGGATGGATGGAGTAAAGTTATCCAACCAGACATAGGAGTCCTGAATGGGCCCACAAGTCTTATATATCTCGCCTGATCGAGCCTGATCCAGCGCTGATCGGGTGATGAGCGTGGTATCATGTTGCAAGTGGCTTTATGGCTTAGCTTACTAACTGTAAATGCAAAAGAGTAATACTCTTAGCATTTCTCAATTTTAGGGCTACACCACAATGAATGCGCCCGATCTCGGAAGCTAAGCAGTTTCGGGCCTAGTTAGTACCTGGATGGGAGACCGCCTGGGAATACCAGGTGCTGTAGGCTTTTTTGTGCTCCATGTTCAGGCAGTGAGCCATTTCTCAATTGGCTTTCAAAACTGCATGGTCTAGCCAACTAGATGCTTAAAGGTACAAATCTCAGAAGGCCCAGAGCCTACGGCCACACCACACTGAATGCGCCTGATCT
Organism: Ambystoma mexicanum; assembly: GCF_040938575.1. Classification (NCBI taxonomy): domain Eukaryota; kingdom Metazoa; phylum Chordata; class Amphibia; order Caudata; family Ambystomatidae; genus Ambystoma; species Ambystoma mexicanum. The sequence goes on from NC_090932.1 coordinate 521,616,835, forward strand.
CGTCTGATCTCAGAAGCTAAGCAGTGTTGGGCCTAGTTAGTACCTGGATGGGAGACCGCCTGGGAATACCAGGTGCTGTAGGCTTTTTTGTGCTCCATGTTCAGGCAGTGAGCCATTTCTCAATTGGCTTTCAAAACTGCATGGTCTAGCCAACTAGATGCTTAAAGGTACAAATCTCAGAAGGCCCAGAGCCTACGGCCACACCACACTGAATGCGCCTGATCTCGTCTGATCTCAGAAGCTAAGCAGTGTCGGGCCTAGTTAGTACCTGGATGGGAGACCGCCTGGGAATACCAGGTTCTGTAGGCTTTTTTGTGCTCTATGATTAGTAATTGTGCCACTTCTCAATTTCTTTTTAAATTTGCTTATGATTCCAAAATAAATGTATCCCTTTTAATAGCGGAAATGTTGGACAACAACATGAGGGCTGGTGCTACCTATTTACATAAAATTAACATACGGGTAGTGTGTTCATGGGTAATAAATCTACCTTCACATGTAATGCAGTTCAGAGAATATTGAGTCCATAAAGAGTCTTGAAAGAAAGCCATGGTTGTGTTGGTTGTTTTCTCCAACTCCCTGCAACAGAAACAGGATGGATGGAGTAAAGTTATCCAACCAGACATAGGAGTCCTGAATGGGCCCACAAGTCTTATATATCTCGCCTGATCGAGCCTGATCGAGCGCTGATCGGGTGATGAGCGTGGTATCATGTTGCAAGTGGCTTTATGGCTTAGCTTACTAACTGTAAATGCATAAGAGTAATACTCTTAGCATTTCTCAATTTTAGGGCTACACCACAATGAATGCGCCCGATCTCGGAAGCTAAGCAGTATCGGGCCTAGTTAGTACCTGGATGGGAGACCGCCTGGGAATACCAGGTGCTGTAGGCTTTTTTGTGCTCCATGTTCAGGCAGTGAGCCATTTCTCAATTGGCTTTCAAAACTGCATGGTCTAGCCAACTAGATGCTTAAAGGTATAAATCTCAGAAGGCCCAGAACCCACGGCCACACCACACTGAATGCGCCTGATCTCTGATCTCAGAAGCTAAGCAGTGTCGGGCCTAGTTAGTACCTGGATGGGAGACTGCCTGGGAATACCAGGTGCTGTAGGCTTTTTTGTGCTCCATGTTCAGGCAGTGAGCCATTTCTCAATTGGCTTTCAAAACTGCATGGTCTAGCCAACTAGATGCTTAAAGGTACAAATCTCAGAAGGCCCAGAGCCTACGGCCACACCACACTGAATGCGCCTGATCTCGTCTGATCTCAGAAGCTAAGCAGTGTCGGGCCTAGTTAGTACCTGGATGGGAGACCGCCTGGGAATACCAGGTGCTGTAGGCTTTTTTGTGCTCCATGTTCAGGCAGTGAGCCATTTCTCAATTGGCTTTCAAAACTGCATGGTCTAGCCAACTAGATGCTTAAAGGTACAAATCTCAGAAGACCCAGAGCCTACGGCCAGACCACACTGAATGTGCCTGATCTCGTCTGATCTCAGAAGCTAAGCAGTTTCGGGCCTAGTTAGTACCTGGATGGGAGACCGCCTGGGAATACCAGGTGCTGTAGGCTTTTTTGTGCTCCATGTTCAGGCAGTGAGCCATTTCTCAATTGGCTTTCAAAACTGCATGGTCTAGCCAACTAGATGCTTAAAGGTACAAATCTCAGAAGGCCCAGAGCCTACGGCCACACCACACTGAATGTGCCTGATCTCAGAAGCTAAGCAGTGTCGGGCCTAGTTAGTACCTGGATGGGAGACCGCCTGGGAATACCAGGTGCTGTAGGCTTTTTTGTGCTCTATGATTAGTAATTGTGCCACTTCTCAATTTCTTTTTAAATTTGCTTATGATTCCAAAATAAATGTATCCCTTTTAATAGCGGAAATGTTGGACAACAACATGAGGGCTGGCGCTACCTATTTACATAAAATTAACATACGGGTAGTGTGTTCATGGGTAATAAATCTACCTTCACATGTAATGCAGTTCAGAGAATATTGAGTCCATAAAGAGTCTTGAAAGAAAGCCATGGTTGTGTTGGTTGTTCTCTCCAACTCCCTGCAACAGAAACAGGATGGATGGAGTAAAGTTATCCAACCAGACATAGGAGTCCTGAATGGGCCCACAAGTCTTATATATCTCGCCTGATCGAGCCTGATCGAGCGCTGATCGGGTGATGAGCGTGGTATCATGTTGCAAGTGGCTTTATGGCTTAGCTTACTAACTGTAAATGCATAAGAGTAATACTCTTAGCATTTCTCAATTTTAGGGCTACACCACAATGAATGCGCCCGATCTCGGAAGCTAAGCAGTATCGGGCCTAGTTAGTACCTGGATGGGAGACCGCCTGGGAATACCAGGTGCTGTAGGCTTTTTTGTGCTCCATGTTCAGGCAGTGAGCCATTTCTCAATTGGCTTTCAAAACTGCATGGTCTAGCCAACTAGATGCTTAAAGGTACAAATCTCAGAAGGCCCAGAACCCACGGCCACACCACACTGAATGCGCCTGATCTCTGATCTCAGAAGCTAAGCAGTGTCGGGCCTAGTTAGTACCTGGATGGGAGACTGCCTGGGAATACCAGGTGCTGTAGGCTTTTTTGTGCTCCATGTTCAGGCAGTGAGCCATTTCTCAATTGGCTTTCAAAACTGCATGGTCTAGCCAACTAGATGCTTAAAGGTACAAATCTCAGAAGGCCCAGAGCCTACGGCCACACCACACTGAATGCGCCTGATCTCGTCTGATCTCAGAAGCTAAGCAGTGTCGGGCCTAGTTAGTACCTGGATGGGAGACCGCCTGGGAATACCAGGTGCTGTAGGCTTTTTTGTGCTCCATGTTCAGGCAGTGAGCCATTTCTCAATTGGCTTTCAAAACTGCATGGTCTAGCCAACTAGATGCTTAAAGGTACAAATCTCAGAAGGCCCAGAGCCTACGGCCACACCACACTGAATGTGCCTGATCTCAGAAGCTAAGCAGTGTCGGGCCTAGTTAGTACCTGGATGGGAGACCGCCTGGGAATACCAGGTGCTGTAGGCTTTTTTGTGCTCTATGATTAGTAATTGTGCCACTTCTCAATTTCTTTTTAAATTTGCTTATGATTCCAAAATAAATGTATCCCTTTTAATAGCGGAAATGTTGGACAACAACATGAGGGCTGGCGCTACCTATTTACATAAAATTAACATACGGGTAGTGTGTTCATGGGTAATAAATCTACCTTCACATGTAATGCAGTTCAGAGAATATTGAGTCCATAAAGAGTCTTGAAAGAAAGCCATGGTTGTGTTGGTTGTTCTCTCCAACTCCCTGCAACAGAAACAGGATGGATGGAGTAAAGTTATCCAACCAGACATAGGAGTCCTGAATGGGCCCACAAGTCTTATATATCTCGCCTGATCGAGCCTGATCGAGCGCTGATCGGGTGATGAGCATGGTATCATGTTGCAGGTGGCTTTATGGCTTAGCTTACTAACTGTAAATGCATAAGAGTAATACTCTTGGCATTTCTCAATTTTAGGGCTACACCACAATGAATGCGCCCGATCTCGGAAGCTAAGCAGTTTCGGGCCTAGTTAGTACCTGGATGGGAGACCGCCTGGGAATACCAGGTGCTGTAGGCTTTTTTGTGCTCCATGTTCAGGCAGTGAGCCATTTCTCAATTGGCTTTCAAAACTGCATGGTCTAGCCAACTAGATGCTTAAATGTACAAATCTCAGAAGGCCCAGAGCCCACGGCCACACCACACTGAATGCGCCTGATCTCTGATCTCAGAAGCTAAGCAGTGTCAGGCCTAGTTAGTACCTGGATGGGAGACCGCCTGGGAATACCAGGTGCTGTAGGCTTTTTTGTGCTCCATGTTCAGGCAGTGAGCCATTTCTCAATTGGCTTTCAAAACTGCATGGTCTAGCCAACTAGATGCTTAAAGGTACAAATCTCAGAAGGCCCAGAGCCTACGGCCAGACCACACTGAATGCGCCTGATCTCGTCTGATCTCAGAAGCTAAGCAGTGTCGGGCCTAGTTAGTACCTGGATGGGAGACCGCCTGGGAATACCAGGTGCTGTAGGCTTTTTTGTGCTCCATGTTCAGGCAGTGAGCCATTTCTCAATTGGCTTTCAAAACTGCATGGTCTAGCCAACTAGATGCTTAAAGGTACAAATCTCAGAAGGCCCAGAGCCTATGGCCAGACCACACTGAATGCGCCTGATCTCGTCTGATCTCAGAAGCTAAGCAGTGTCGGGCCTAGTTAGTACCTGGATGGGAGACTGCCTGGGAATACCAGGTGCTGTAGGCTTTTTTGTGCTCCATGTTCAGGCAGTGAGCCATTTCTCAATTGGCTTTCAAAACTGCATGGTCTAGCCAACTAGATGCTTAAAGGTACAAATCTCAGAAGGCCCAGAGCCTACGGCCAGACCACACTGAATGCGCCTGATCTCGTCTGATCTCAGAAGCTAAGCAGTGTCGGGCCTAGTTAGTACCTGGATGGGAGACCGCCTGGGAATACCAGGTGCTGTAGGCTTTTTTGTGCTCTATGATTAGTAATTGTGCCACTTCTCAATTTCTTTTTAAATTTGCTTATGATTCCAAAATAAATGTATCCCTTTTAATAGCGGAAATGTTGGACAACAACATGAGGGCTGGCGCTACCTATTTACATAAAATTAACATACGGGTAGTGTGTTCATGGGTAATAAATCTACCTTCACATGTAATGCAGTAATGCAGTTCAGAGAATATTGAGTCCATAAAGAGTCTTGAAAGAAAGCCATGGTTGTGTTGGTTGTTCTCTCCAACTCCCTGCAACAGAAACAGGATGGATGGAGTAAAGTTATCCAACCAGACATAGGAGTCCTGAATGGGCCCACAAGTCTTATATATCTCGCCTGATCGAGCCTGATCGAGCGCTGATCGGGTGATGAGCGTGGTATCATGTTGCAAGTGGCTTTATGGCTTAGCTTACTAACTGTAAATGCAAAAGAGTAATACTCTTAGCATTTCTCAATTTTAGGGCTACACCACAATGAATGCGCCCGATCTCGGAAGCTAAGCAGTTTCGGGCCTAGTTAGTACCTGGATGGGAGACCGCCTGGGAATACCAGGTGCTGTAGGCTTTTTTGTGCTCCATGTTCAGGCAGTGAGCCATTTCTCAATTGGCTTTCAAAACTGCATGGTCTAGCCAACTAGATGCTTAAAGGTACAAATCTCAGAAGGCCCAGAGCCTACGGCCACACCACACTGAATGTGCCTGATCTCAGAAGCTAAGCAGTGTCGGGCCTAGTTAGTACCTGGATGGGAGACCGCCTGGGAATACCAGGTGCTGTAGGCTTTTTTGTGCTCTATGATTAGTAATTGTGCCACTTCTCAATTTCTTTTTAAATTTGCTTATGATTCCAAAATAAATGTATCCCTTTTAATAGCGGAAATGTTGGACAACAACATGAGGGCTGGCGCTACCTATTTACATAAAATTAACATACGGGTAGTGTGTTCATGGGTAATAAATCTACCTTCACATGTAATGCAGTTCAGAGAATATTGAGTCCATAAAGAGTCTTGAAAGAAAGCCATGGTTGTGTTGGTTGTTCTCTCCAACTCCCTGCAACAGAAACAGGATGGATGGAGTAAAGTTATCCAACCAGACATAGGAGTCCTGAATGGGCCCACAAGTCTTATATATCTCGCCTGATCGAGCCTGATCGAGCGCTGATCGGGTGATGAGCGTGGTATCATGTTGCAAGTGGCTTTATGGCTTAGCTTACTAACTGTAAATGCATAAGAGTAATACTCTTAGCATTTCTCAATTTTAGGGCTACACCACAATGAATGCGCCCGATCTCGGAAGCTAAGCAGTATCGGGCCTAGTTAGTACCTGGATGGGAGACCGCCTGGGAATACCAGGTGCTGTAGGCTTTTTTGTGCTCCATGTTCAGGCAGTGAGCCATTTCTCAATTGGCTTTCAAAACTGCATGGTCTAGCCAACTAGATGCTTAAAGGTACAAATCTCAGAAGGCCCAGAACCCACGGCCACACCACACTGAATGCGCCTGATCTCTGATCTCAGAAGCTAAGCAGTGTCGGGCCTAGTTAGTACCTGGATGGGAGACTGCCTGGGAATACCAGGTGCTGTAGGCTTTTTTGTGCTCCATGTTCAGGCAGTGAGCCATTTCTCAATTGGCTTTCAAAACTGCATGGTCTAGCCAACTAGATGCTTAAAGGTACAAATCTCAGAAGGCCCAGAGCCTACGGCCACACCACACTGAATGCGCCTGATCTCGTCTGATCTCAGAAGCTAAGCAGTGTCGGGCCTAGTTAGTACCTGGATGGGAGACCGCCTGGGAATACCAGGTGCTGTAGGCTTTTTTGTGCTCCATGTTCAGGCAGTGAGCCATTTCTCAATTGGCTTTCAAAACTGCATGGTCTAGCCAACTAGATGCTTAAAGGTACAAATCTCAGAAGGCCCAGAGCCTACGGCCACACCACACTGAATGTGCCTGATCTCAGAAGCTAAGCAGTGTCGGGCCTAGTTAGTACCTGGATGGGAGACCGCCTGGGAATACCAGGTGCTGTAGGCTTTTTTGTGCTCTATGATTAGTAATTGTGCCACTTCTCAATTTCTTTTTAAATTTGCTTATGATTCCAAAATAAATGTATCCCTTTTAATAGCGGAAATGTTGGACAACAACATGAGGGCTGGCGCTACCTATTTACATAAAATTAACATACGGGTAGTGTGTTCATGGGTAATAAATCTACCTTCACATGTAATGCAGTTCAGAGAATATTGAGTCCATAAAGAGTCTTGAAAGAAAGCCATGGTTGTGTTGGTTGTTCTCTCCAACTCCCTGCAACAGAAACAGGATGGATGGAGTAAAGTTATCCAACCAGACATAGGAGTCCTGAATGGGCCCACAAGTCTTATATATCTCGCCTGATCGAGCCTGATCGAGCGCTGATCGGGTGATGAGCATGGTATCATGTTGCAGGTGGCTTTATGGCTTAGCTTACTAACTGTAAATGCATAAGAGTAATACTCTTAGCATTTCTCAATTTTAGGGCTACACCACAATGAATGCGCCCGATCTCGGAAGCTAAGCAGTTTCGGGCCTAGTTAGTACCTGGATGGGAGACCGCCTGGGAATACCAGGTGCTGTAGGCTTTTTTGTGCTCCATGTTCAGGCAGTGAGCCATTTCTCAATTGGCTTTCAAAACTGCATGGTCTAGCCAACTAGATGCTTAAATGTACAAATCTCAGAAGGCCCAGAGCCCACGGCCACACCACACTGAATGCGCCTGATCTCTGATCTCAGAAGCTAAGCAGTGTCAGGCCTAGTTAGTACCTGGATGGGAGACCGCCTGGGAATACCAGGTGCTGTAGGCTTTTTTGTGCTCCATGTTCAGGCAGTGAGCCATTTCTCAATTGGCTTTCAAAACTGCATGGTCTAGCCAACTAGATGCTTAAAGGTACAAATCTCAGAAGGCCCAGAGCCTACGGCCAGACCACACTGAATGCGCCTGATCTCGTCTGATCTCAGAAGCTAAGCAGTGTCGGGCCTAGTTAGTACCTGGATGGGAGACCGCCTGGGAATACCAGGTGCTGTAGGCTTTTTTGTGCTCCATGTTCAGGCAGTGAGCCATTTCTCAATTGGCTTTCAAAACTGCATGGTCTAGCCAACTAGATGCTTAAAGGTACAAATCTCAGAAGGCCCAGAGCCTATGGCCAGACCACACTGAATGCGCCTGATCTCGTCTGATCTCAGAAGCTAAGCAGTGTTGGGCCTAGTTAGTACCTGGATGGGAGACTGCCTGGGAATACCAGGTGCTGTAGGCTTTTTTGTGCTCCATGTTCAGGCAGTGAGCCATTTCTCAATTGGCTTTCAAAACTGCATGGTCTAGCCAACTAGATGCTTAAAGGTACAAATCTCAAAAGGCCCAGAGCCTACGGCCAGACCACACTGAATGCGCCTGATCTCGTCTGATCTCAGAAGCTAAGCAGTGTCGGGCCTAGTTAGTACCTGGATGGGAGACCGCCTGGGAATACCAGGTGCTGTAGGCTTTTTTGTGCTCTATGATTAGTAATTGTGCCACTTCTCAATTTCTTTTTAAATTTGCTTATGATTCCAAAATAAATGTATCCCTTTTAATAGCGGAAATGTTGGACAACAACATGAGGGCTGGCGCTACCTATTTACATAAAATTAACATACGGGTAGTGTGTTCATGGGTAATAAATCTACCTTCACATGTAATGCAGTTCAGAGAATATTGAGTCCATAAAGAGTCTTGAAAGAAAGCCATGGTTGTGTTGGTTGTTCTCTCCAACTCGCTGCAACAGAAACAGGATGGATGGAGTAAAGTTATCCAACCAGACATAGGAGTCCTGAATGGGCCCACAAGTCTTATATATCTCGCCTGATCGAGCCTGATCCAGCGCTGATCGGGTGATGAGCGTGGTATCATGTTGCAAGTGGCTTTATGGCTTAGCTTACTAACTGTAAATGCAAAAGAGTAATACTCTTAGCATTTCTCAATTTTAGGGCTACACCACAATGAATGCGCCCGATCTCGGAAGCTAAGCAGTTTTGGGCCTAGTTAGTACCTGGATGGGAGACCGCCTGGGAATACCAGGTGCTGTAGGCTTTTTTGTGCTCCATGTTCAGGCAGTGAGCCATTTCTCAATTGGCTTTCAAAACTGCATGGTCTAGCCAACTAGATGCTTAAAGGTACAAATCTCAGAAGGCCCAGAGCCTACGGCCACACCACACTGAATGCGCCTGATCTCGTCTGATCTCAGAAGCTAAGCAGTGTTGGGCCTAGTTAGTACCTGGATGGGAGACCGCCTGGGAATACCAGGTGCTGTAGGCTTTTTTGTGCTCCATGTTCAGGCAGTGAGCCATTTCTCAATTGGCTTTCAAAACTGCATGGTCTAGCCAACTAGATGCTTAAAGGTACAAATCTCAGAAGGCCCAGAGCCTACGGCCACACCACACTGAATGCGCCTGATCTCGTCTGATCTCAGAAGCTAAGCAGTGTCGGGCCTAGTTAGTACCTGGATGGGAGACCGCCTGGGAATACCAGGTTCTGTAGGCTTTTTTGTGCTCTATGATTAGTAATTGTGCCACTTCTCAATTTCTTTTTAAATTTGCTTATGATTCCAAAATAAATGTATCCCTTTTAATAGCGGAAATGTTGGACAACAACATGAGGGCTGGTGCTACCTATTTACATAAAATTAACATACGGGTAGTGTGTTCATGGGTAATAAATCTACCTTCACATGTAATGCAGTTCAGAGAATATTGAGTCCATAAAGAGTCTTGAAAGAAAGCCATGGTTGTGTTGGTTGTTCTCTCCAACTCCCTGCAACAGAAACAGGATGGATGGAGTAAAGTTATCCAACCAGACATAGGAGTCCTGAATGGGCCCACAAGTCTTATATATCTCGCCTGATCGAGCCTGATCGAGCGCTGATCGGGTGATGAGCGTGGTATCATGTTGCAAGTGGCTTTATGGCTTAGCTTACTAACTGTAAATGCATAAGAGTAATACTCTTAGCATTTCTCAATTTTAGGGCTACACCACAATGAATGCGCCCGATCTCGGAAGCTAAGCAGTTTCGGGCCTAGTTAGTACCTGGATGGGAGACCGCCTGGGAATACCAGGTGCTGTAGGCTTTTTTGTGCTCCATGTTCAGGCAGTGAGCCATTTCTCAATTGGCTTTCAAAACTGCATGGTCTAGCCAACTAGATGCTTAAAGGTACAAATCTCAGAAGGCCCAGAGCCTACGGCCACACCACACTGAATGCGCCTGATCTCGTCTGATCTCAGAAGCTAAGCAGTGTTGGGCCTAGTTAGTACCTGGATGGGAGACCGCCTGGGAATACCAGGTGCTGTAGGCTTTTTTGTGCTCCATGTTCAGGCAGTGAGCCATTTCTCAATTGGCTTTCAAAACTGCATGGTCTAGCCAACTAGATGCTTAAAGGTACAAATCTCAGAAGGCCCAGAGCCTACGGCCACACCACACTGAATGCGCCTGATCTCGTCTGATCTCAGAAGCTAAGCAGTGTCGGGCCTAGTTAGTACCTGGATGGGAGACCGCCTGGGAATACCAGGTGCTGTAGGCTTTTTTGTGCTCCATGTTCAGGCAGTGAGCCATTTCTCAATTGGCTTTCAAAACTGCATGGTCTAGCCAACTAGATGCTTAAAGGTACAAATCTCAGAAGGCCCAGAGCCTACGGCCACACCACACTGAATGTGCCTGATCTCAGAAGCTAAGCAGTGTCGGGCCTAATTAGTACCTGGATGGGAGACCGCCTGGGAATACCAGGTGCTGTAGGCTTTTTTGTGCTCTATGATTAGTAATTGTGCCACTTCTCAATTTCTTTTTAAATTTGCTTATGATTCCAAAATAAATGTATCCCTTTTAATAGCGGAAATGTTGGACAACAACATGAGGGCTGGCGCTACCTATTTACATAAAATTAACATACGGGTAGTGTGTTCATGGGTAATAAATCTACCTTCACATGTAATGCAGTTCAGAGAATATTGAGTCCATAAAGAGTCTTGAAAGAAGGCCATGGTTGTGTTGGTTGTTCTCTCCAACTCCCTGCAACAGAAACAGGATGGATGGAGTAAAGTTATCCAACCAGACATAGGAGTCCTGAATGGGCCCACAAGTCTTATATATCTCGCCTGATCGAGCCTGATCGAGCGCTGATCGGGTGATGAGCATGGTATCATGTTGCAGGTGGCTTTATGGCTTAGCTTACTAACTGTAAATGCATAAGAGTAATACTCTTAGCATTTCTCAATTTTAGGGCTACACCACAATGAATGCGCCCGATCTCGGAAGCTAAGCAGTTTCGGGCCTAGTTAGTACCTGGATGGGAGACCGCCTGGGAATACCAGGTGCTGTAGGCTTTTTTGTGCTCCATGTTCAGGCAGTGAGCCATTTCTCAATTGGCTTTCAAAACTGCATGGTCTAGCCAACTAGATGCTTAAATGTACAAATCTCAGAAGGCCCAGAGCCCACGGCCACACCACACTGAATGCGCCTGATCTCTGATCTCAGAAGCTAAGCAGTGTCAGGCCTAGTTAGTACCTGGATGGGAGACCGCCTGGGAATACCAGGTGCTGTAGGCTTTTTTGTGCTCCATGTTCAGGCAGTGAGCCATTTCTCAATTGGCTTTCAAAACTGCATGGTCTAGCCAACTAGATGCTTAAAGGTACAAATCTCAGAAGGCCCAGAGCCTACGGCCAGACCACACTGAATGCGCCTGATCTCGTCTGATCTCAGAAGCTAAGCAGTGTCGGGCCTAGTTAGTACCTGGATGGGAGACCGCCTGGGAATACCAGGTGCTGTAGGCTTTTCTGTGCTCTATGTTCAGGCAGTGAGCCATTTCTCAATTGGCTTTCAAAACTGCATGGTCTAGCCAACTAGATGCTTAAAGGTACAAATCTCAGAAGGCCCAGAGCCTATGGCCAGACCACACTGAATGCGCCTGATCTCGTCTGATCTCAGAAGCTAAGCAGTGTTGGGCCTAGTTAGTACCTGGATGGGAGACTGCCTGGGAATACCAGGTGCTGTAGGCTTTTTTGTGCTCCATGTTCAGGCAGTGAGCCATTTCGCAATTGGCTTTCAAAACTGCATGGTCTAGCCAACTAGATGCTTAAAGGTACAAATCTCAAAAGGCCCAGAGCCTACGGCCAGACCACACTGAATGCGCCTGATCTCGTCTGATCTCAGAAGCTAAGCAGTGTCGGGCCTAGTTAGTACCTGGATGGGAGACCGCCTGGGAATACCAGGTGCTGTAGGCTTTTTTGTGCTCTATGATTAGTAATTGTGCCACTTCTCAATTTCTTTTTAAATTTGCTTATGATTCCAAAATAAATGTATCCCTTTTAATAGCGGAAATGTTGGACAACAACATGAGGGCTGGCGCTACCTATTTACATAAAATTAACATACGGGTAGTGTGTTCATGGGTAATAAATCTACCTTCACATGTAATGCAGTTCAGAGAATATTGAGTCCATAAAGAGTCTTGAAAGAAAGCCATGGTTGTGTTGGTTGTTCTCTCCAACTCGCTGCAACAGAAACAGGATGGATGGAGTAAAGTTATCCAACCAGACATAGGAGTCCTGAATGGGCCCACAAGTCTTATATATCTCGCCTGATCGAGCCTGATCCAGCGCTGATCGGGTGATGAGCGTGGTATCATGTTGCAAGTGGCTTTATGGCTTAGCTTACTAACTGTAAATGCAAAAGAGTAATACTCTTAGCATTTCTCAATTTTAGGGCTACACCACAATGAATGCGCCCGATCTCGGAAGCTAAGCAGTTTCGGGCCTAGTTAGTACCTGGATGGGAGACCGCCTGGGAATACCAGGTGCTGTAGGCTTTTTTGTGCTCCATGTTCAGGCAGTGAGCCATTTCTCAATTGGCTTTCAAAACTGCATGGTCTAGCCAACTAGATGCTTAAAGGTACAAATCTCAGAAGGCCCAGAGCCTACGGCCACACCACACTGAATGTGCCTGATCTCGTCTGATCTCAGAAGCTAAGCAGTGTTGGGCCTAGTTAGTACCTGGATGGGAGACCGCCTGGGAATACCAGGTGCTGTAGGCTTTTTTTGTGCTCCATGTTCAGGCAGTGAGCCATTTCTCAATTGGCTTTCAAAACTGCATGGTCTAGCCAACTAGATGCTTAAAGGTACAAATCTCAGAAGGCCCAGAGCCTACGGCCACACCACACTGAATGCGCCTGATCTCGTCTGATCTCAGAAGCTAAGCAGTGTCGGGCCTAGTTAGTACCTGGATGGGAGACCGCCTGGGAATACCAGGTTCTGTAGGCTTTTTTGTGCTCTATGATTAGTAATTGTGCCACTTCTCAATTTCTTTTTAAATTTGCTTATGATTCCAAAATAAATGTATCCCTTTTAATAGCGGAAATGTTGGACAACAACATGAGGGCTGGCGCTATTTACATAAAATTAACATACGGGTAGTGTGTTCATGGGTAATAAATCTACCTTCACATGTAATGCAGTTCAGAGAATATTGAGTCCATAAAGAGTCTTGAAAGAAAGCCATGGTTGTGTTGGTTGTTCTCTCCAACTCCCTGCAACAGAAACAGGATGGATGGAGTAAAGTTATCCAACCAGACATAGGAGTCCTGAATGGGCCCACAAGTCTTATATATCTCGCCTGATCGAGCCTGATCGAGCGCTGATCGGGTGATGAGCGTGGTATCATGTTGCAAGTGGCTTTATGGCTTAGCTTACTAACTGTAAATGCATAAGAGTAATACTCTTAGCATTTCTCAATTTTAGGGCTACACCACAATGAATGCGCCCGATCTCGGAAGCTAAGCAGTATCGGGCCTAGTTAGTACCTGGATGGGAGACCGCCTGGGAATACCAGGTGCTGTAGGCTTTTCTGTGCTCTATGTTCAGGCAGTGAGCCATTTCTCAATTGGCTTTCAAAACTGCATGGTCTAGCCAACTAGATGCTTAAAGGTACAGATCTCAGAAGGCCCAGAGCCTATGGCCAGACCACACTGAATGCGCCTGATCTCGTCTGATCTCAGAAGCTAAGCAGTGTTGGGCCTAGTTAGTACCTGGATGGGAGACTGCCTGGGAATACCAGGTGCTGTAGGCTTTTTTGTGCTCCATGTTCAGGCAGTGAGCCATTTCTCAATTGGCTTTCAAAACTGCATGGTCTAGCCAACTAGATGCTTAAAGGTACAAATCTCAAAAGGCCCAGAGCCTACGGCCAGACCACACTGAATGCGCCTGATCTCGTCTGATCTCAGAAGCTAAGCAGTGTCGGGCCTAGTTAGTACCTGGATGGGAGACCGCCTGGGAATACCAGGTGCTGTAGGCTTTTTTGTGCTCTATGATTAGTAATTGTGCCACTTCTCAATTTCTTTTTAAATTTGCTTATGATTCCAAAATAAATGTATCCCTTTTAATAGCGGAAATGTTGGACAACAACATGAGGGCTGGCGCTACCTATTTACATAAAATTAACATACGGGTAGTGTGTTCATGGGTAATAAATCTACCTTCACATGTAATGCAGTTCAGAGAATATTGAGTCCATAAAGAGTCTTGAAAGAAAGCCATGGTTGTGTTGGTTGTTCTCTCCAACTCGCTGCAACAGAAACAGGATGGATGGAGTAAAGTTATCCAACCAGACATAGGAGTCCTGAATGGGCCCACAAGTCTTATATATCTCGCCTGATCGAGCCTGATCCAGCGCTGATCGGGTGATGAGCGTGGTATCATGTTGCAAGTGGCTTTATGGCTTAGCTTACTAACTGTAAATGCAAAAGAGTAATACTCTTAGCATTTCTCAATTTTAGGGCTACACCACAATGAATGCGCCCGATCTCGGAAGCTAAGCAGTTTCGGGCCTAGTTAGTACCTGGATGGGAGACCGCCTGGGAATACCAGGTGCTGTAGGCTTTTTTGTGCTCCATGTTCAGGCAGTGAGCCATTTCTCAATTGGCTTTCAAAACTGCATGGTCTAGCCAACTAGATGCTTAAAGGTACAAATCTCAGAAGGCCCAGAGCCTACGGCCACACCACACTGAATGTGCCTGATCTCGTCTGATCTCAGAAGCTAAGCAGTGTTGGGCCTAGTTAGTACCTGGATGGGAGACCGCCTGGGAATACCAGGTGCTGTAGGCTTTTTTTGTGCTCCATGTTCAGGCAGTGAGCCATTTCTCAATTGGCTTTCAAAACTGCATGGTCTAGCCAACTAGATGCTTAAAGGTACAAATCTCAGAAGGCCCAGAGCCTACGGCCACACCACACTGAATGCGCCTGATCTCGTCTGATCTCAGAAGCTAAGCAGTGTCGGGCCTAGTTAGTACCTGGATGGGAGACCGCCTGGGAATACCAGGTTCTGTAGGCTTTTTTGTGCTCTATGATTAGTAATTGTGCCACTTCTCAATTTCTTTTTAAATTTGCTTATGATTCCAAAATAAATGTATCCCTTTTAATAGCGGAAATGTTGGACAACAACATGAGGGCTGGCGCTATTTACATAAAATTAACATACGGGTAGTGTGTTCATGGGTAATAAATCTACCTTCACATGTAATGCAGTTCAGAGAATATTGAGTCCATAAAGAGTCTTGAAAGAAAGCCATGGTTGTGTTGGTTGTTCTCTCCAACTCCCTGCAACAGAAACAGGATGGATGGAGTAAAGTTATCCAACCAGACATAGGAGTCCTGAATGGGCCCACAAGTCTTATATATCTCGCCTGATCGAGCCTGATCGAGCGCTGATCGGGTGATGAGCGTGGTATCATGTTGCAAGTGGCTTTATGGCTTAGCTTACTAACTGTAAATGCATAAGAGTAATACTCTTAGCATTTCTCAATTTTAGGGCTACACCACAATGAATGCGCCCGATCTCGGAAGCTAAGCAGTATCGGGCCTAGTTAGTACCTGGATGGGAGACCGCCTGGGAATACCAGGTGCTGTAGGATTTTTTGTGCTCCATGTTCAGGCAGTGAGCCATTTCTCAATTGGCTTTCAAAACTGCATGGTCTAGCCAACTAGATGCTTAAAGGTACAAATCTCAGAAGGCCCAGAACCCACGGCCACACCACACTGAATGCGCCTGATCTCTGATCTCAGAAGCTAAGCAGTGTCGGGCCTAGTTAGTACCTGGATGGGAGACTGCCTGGGAATACCAGGTGCTGTAGGCTTTTTTGTGCTCCATGTTCAGGCAGTGAGCCATTTCTCAATTGGCTTTCAAAACTTCATGGTCTAGCCAACTAGATGCTTAAAGGTACAAATCTCAGAAGGCCCAGAGCCTACGGCCACACCACACTGAATGCGCCTGATCTCGTCTGATCTCAGAAGCTAAGCAGTGTCGGGCCTAGTTAGTACCTGGATGGGAGACCGCATGGGAATACCAGGTGCTGTAGGCTTTTTTGTGCTCCATGTTCAGGCAGTGAGCCATTTCTCAATTGGCTTTCAAAACTGCATGGTCTAGCCAACTAGATGCTTAAAGGTACAAATCTCAGAAGACCCAGAGCCTACGGCCAGACCACACTGAATGTGTCTGATCTCAGAAGCTAAGCAGTTTCGGGCCTAGTTAGTACCTGGATGGGAGACCGCCTGGGAATACCAGGTGCTGTAGGCTTTTTTGTGCTCCATGTTCAGGCAGTGAGCCATTTCTCAATTGGCTTTCAAAACTGCATGGTCTAGCCAACTAGATGCTTAAAGGTACAAATCTCAGAAGGCCCAGAGCCTACGGCCACACCACACTGAATGTGCCTGATCTCAGAAGCTAAGCAGTGTCGGGGCTAGTTAGTACCTGGATGGGAGACCGCCTGGGAATACCAGGTGCTGTAGGCTTTTTTGTGCTCTATGATTAGTAATTGTGCCACTTCTCAATTTCTTTTTAAATTTGCTTATGATTCCAAAATAAATGTATCCCTTTTAATAGCGGAAATGTTGGACAACAACATGAGGGCTGGCGCTACCTATTTACATAAAATTAACATACGGGTAGTGTGTTCATGGGTAATAAATCTACCTTCACATGTAATGCAGTTCAGAGAATATTGAGTCCATAAAGAGTCTTGAAAGAAAGCCATGGTTGTGTTGGTTGTTCTCTCCAACTCCCTGCAACAGAAACAGGATGGATGGAGTAAAGTTATCCAACCAGACATAGGAGTCCTGAATGGGCCCACAAGTCTTATATATCTCGCCTGATCGAGCCTGATCGAGCGCTGATCGGGTGATGAGCGTGGTATCATGTTGCAAGTGGCTTTATGGCTTAGCTTACTAACTGTAAATGCATAAGAGTAATACTCTTAGCATTTCTCAATTTTAGGGCTACACCACAATGAATGCGCCCGATCTCGGAAGCTAAGCAGTATCGGGCCTAGTTAGTACCTGGATGGGAGACCGCCTGGGAATACCAGGTGCTGTAGGCTTTTTTGTGCTCCATGTTCAGGCAGTGAGCCATTTCTCAATTGGCTTTCAAAACTGCATGGTCTAGCCAACTAGATGCTTAAAGGTACAAATCTCAGAAGGCCCAGAACCCACGGCCACACCACACTGAATGCGCCTGATCTCTGATCTCAGAAGCTAAGCAGTGTCGGGCCTAGTTAGTACCTGGATGGGAGACTGCCTGGGAATACCAGGTGCTGTAGGCTTTTTTGTGCTCCATGTTCAGGCAGTGAGCCATTTCTCAATTGGCTTTCAAAACTGCATGGTCTAGCCAACTAGATGCTTAAAGGTACAAATCTCAGAAGGCCCAGAGCCTACGGCCACACCACACTGAATGCGCCTGATCTCGTCTGATCTCAGAAGCTAAGCAGTGTCGGGCCTAGTTAGTACCTGGATGGGAGACCGCCTGGGAATACCAGGTGCTGTAGGCTTTTTTGTGCTCCATGTTCAGGCAGTGAGCCATTTCTCAATTGGCTTTCAAAACTGCATGGTCTAGCCAACTAGATGCTTAAAGGTACAAATCTCAGAAGGCCCAGAGCCTACGGCCACACCACACTGAATGTGCCTGATCTCAGAAGCTAAGCAGTGTCGGGCCTAGTTAGTACCTGGATGGGAGACCGCCTGGGAATACCAGGTGCTGTAGGCTTTTTTGTGCTCTATGATTAGTAATTGTGCCACTTCTCAATTTCTTTTTAAATTTGCTTATGATTCCAAAATAAATGTATCCCTTTTAATAGCGGAAATGTTGGACAACAACATGAGGGCTGGCGCTACCTATTTACATAAAATTAACATACGGGTAGTGTGTTCATGGGTAATAAATCTACCTTCACATGTAATGCAGTTCAGAGAATATTGAGTCCATAAAGAGTCTTGAAAGAAAGCCATGGTTGTGTTGGTTGTTCTCTCCAACTCCCTGCAACAGAAACAGGATGGATGGAGTAAAGTTATCCAACCAGACATAGGAGTCCTGAATGGGCCCACAAGTCTTATATATCTCGCCTGATCGAGCCTGATCGAGCGCTGATCGGGTGATGAGCATGGTATCATGTTGCAGGTGGCTTTATGGCTTAGCTTACTAACTGTAAATGCATAAGAGTAATACTCTTAGCATTTCTCAATTTTAGGGCTACACCACAATGAATGCGCCCGATCTCGGAAGCTAAGCAGTTTCGGGCCTAGTTAGTACCTGGATGGGAGACCGCCTGGGAATACCAGGTGCTGTAGGCTTTTTTGTGCTCCATGTTCAGGCAGTGAGCCATTTCTCAATTGGCTTTCAAAACTGCATGGTCTAGCCAACTAGATGCTTAAATGTACAAATCTCAGAAGGCCCAGAGCCCACGGCCACACCACACTGAATGCGCCTGATCTCTGATCTCAGAAGCTAAGCAGTGTCAGGCCTAGTTAGTACCTGGATGGGAGACCGCCTGGGAATACCAGGTGCTGTAGGCTTTTTTGTGCTCCATGTTCAGGCAGTGAGCCATTTCTCAATTGGCTTTCAAAACTGCATGGTCTAGCCAACTAGATGCTTAAAGGTACAAATCTCAGAAGGCCCAGAGCCTACGGCCAGACCACACTGAATGCGCCTGATCTCGTCTGATCTCAGAAGCTAAGCAGTGTCGGGCCTAGTTAGTACCTGGATGGGAGACCGCCTGGGAATACCAGGTGCTGTAGGCTTTTTTGTGCTCCATGTTCAGGCAGTGAGCCATTTCTCAATTGGCTTTCAAAACTGCATGGTCTAGCCAACTAGATGCTTAAAGGTACAAATCTCAGAAGGCCCAGAGCCTATGGCCAGACCACACTGAATGCGCCTGATCTCGTCTGATCTCAGAAGCTAAGCAGTGTTGGGCCTAGTTAGTACCTGGATGGGAGACTGCCTGGGAATACCAGGTGCTGTAGGCTTTTTTGTGCTCCATGTTCAGGCAGTGAGCCATTTCTCAATTGGCTTTCAAAACTGCATGGTCTAGCCAACTAGATGCTTAAAGGTACAAATCTCAAAAGGCCCAGAGCCTACGGCCAGACCACACTGAATGCGCCTGATCTCGTCTGATCTCAGAAGCTAAGCAGTGTCGGGCCTAGTTAGTACCTGGATGGGAGACCGCCTGGGAATACCAGGTGCTGTAGGCTTTTTTGTGCTCTATGATTAGTAATTGTGCCACTTCTCAATTTCTTTTTAAATTTGCTTATGATTCCAAAATAAATGTATCCCTTTTAATAGCGGAAATGTTGGACAACAACATGAGGGCTGGCGCTACCTATTTACATAAAATTAACATACGGGTAGTGTGTTCATGGGTAATAAATCTACCTTCACATGTAATGCAGTTCAGAGAATATTGAGTCCATAAAGAGTCTTGAAAGAAAGCCATGGTTGTGTTGGTTGTTCTCTCCAACTCGCTGCAACAGAAACAGGATGGATGGAGTAAAGTTATCCAACCAGACATAGGAGTCCTGAATGGGCCCACAAGTCTTATATATCTCGCCTGATCGAGCCTGATCCAGCGCTGATCGGGTGATGAGCGTGGTATCATGTTGCAAGTGGCTTTATGGCTTAGCTTACTAACTGTAAATGCAAAAGAGTAATACTCTTAGCATTTCTCAATTTTAGGGCTACACCACAATGAATGCGCCCGATCTCGGAAGCTAAGCAGTTTCGGGCCTAGTTAGTACCTGGATGGGAGACCGCCTGGGAATACCAGGTGCTGTAGGCTTTTTTGTGCTCCATGTTCAGGCAGTGAGCCATTTCTCAATTGGCTTTCAAAACTGCATGGTCTAGCCAACTAGATGCTTAAAGGTACAAATCTCAGAAGGCCCAGAGCCTACGGCCACACCACACTGAATGCGCCTGATCTCGTCTGATCTCAGAAGCTAAGCAGTGTTGGGCCTAGTTAGTACCTGGATGGGAGACCGCCTGGGAATACCAGGTGCTGTAGGCTTTTTTGTGCTCCATGTTCAGGCAGTGAGCCATTTCTCAATTGGCTTTCAAAACTGCATGGTCTAGCCAACTAGATGCTTAAAGGTACAAATCTCAGAAGGCCCAGAGCCTACGGCCACACCACACTGAATGCGCCTGATCTCGTCTGATCTCAGAAGCTAAGCAGTGTCGGGCCTAGTTAGTACCTGGATGGGAGACCGCCTGGGAATACCAGGTTCTGTAGGCTTTTTTGTGCTCTATGATTAGTAATTGTGCCACTTCTCAATTTCTTTTTAAATTTGCTTATGATTCCAAAATAAATGTATCCCTTTTAATAGCGGAAATGTTGGACAACAACATGAGGGCTGGTGCTACCTATTTACATAAAATTAACATACGGGTAGTGTGTTCATGGGTAATAAATCTACCTTCACATGTAATGCAGTTCAGAGAATATTGAGTCCATAAAGAGTCTTGAAAGAAAGCCATGGTTGTGTTGGTTGTTCTCTCCAACTCCCTGCAACAGAAACAGGATGGATGGAGTAAAGTTATCCAACCAGACATAGGAGTCCTGAATGGGCCCACAAGTCTTATATATCTCGCCTGATCGAGCCTGATCGAGCGCTGATCGGGTGATGAGCGTGGTATCATGTTGCAAGTGGCTTTATGGCTTAGCTTACTAACTGTAAATGCATAAGAGTAATACTCTTAGCATTTCTCAATTTTAGGGCTACACCACAATGAATGCGCCCGATCTCGGAAGCTAAGCAGTATCGGGCCTAGTTAGTACCTGGATGGGAGACCGCCTGGGAATACCAGGTGCTGTAGGCTTTTTTGTGCTCCATGTTCAGGCAGTGAGCCATTTCTCAATTGGCTTTCAAAACTGCATGGTCTAGCCAACTAGATGCTTAAAGGTATAAATCTCAGAAGGCCCAGAACCCACGGCCACACCACACTGAATGCGCCTGATCTCTGATCTCAGAAGCTAAGCAGTGTCGGGCCTAGTTAGTACCTGGATGGGAGACTGCCTGGGAATACCAGGTGCTGTAGGCTTTTTTGTGCTCCATGTTCAGGCAGTGAGCCATTTCTCAATTGGCTTTCAAAACTGCATGGTCTAGCCAACTAGATGCTTAAAGGTACAAATCTCAGAAGGCCCAGAGCCTACGGCCACACCACACTGAATGCGCCTGATCTCGTCTGATCTCAGAAGCTAAGCAGTGTCGGGCCTAGTTAGTACCTGGATGGGAGACCGCCTGGGAATACCAGGTGCTGTAGGCTTTTTTGTGCTCCATGTTCAGGCAGTGAGCCATTTCTCAATTGGCTTTCAAAACTGCATGGTCTAGCCAACTAGATGCTTAAAGGTACAAATCTCAGAAGACCCAGAGCCTACGGCCAGACCACACTGAATGTGCCTGATCTCGTCTGATCTCAGAAGCTAAGCAGTTTCGGGCCTAGTTAGTACCTGGATGGGAGACCGCCTGGGAATACCAGGTGCTGTAGGCTTTTTTGTGCTCCATGTTCAGGCAGTGAGCCATTTCTCAATTGGCTTTCAAAACTGCATGGTCTAGCCAACTAGATGCTTAAAGGTACAAATCTCAGAAGGCCCAGAGCCTACGGCCACACCACACTGAATGTGCCTGATCTCAGAAGCTAAGCAGTGTCGGGCCTAGTTAGTACCTGGATGGGAGACCGCCTGGGAATACCAGGTGCTGTAGGCTTTTTTGTGCTCTATGATTAGTAATTGTGCCACTTCTCAATTTCTTTTTAAATTTGCTTATGATTCCAAAATAAATGTATCCCTTTTAATAGCGGAAATGTTGGACAACAACATGAGGGCTGGCGCTACCTATTTACATAAAATTAACATACGGGTAGTGTGTTCATGGGTAATAAATCTACCTTCACATGTAATGCAGTTCAGAGAATATTGAGTCCATAAAGAGTCTTGAAAGAAAGCCATGGTTGTGTTGGTTGTTCTCTCCAACTCCCTGCAACAGAAACAGGATGGATGGAGTAAAGTTATCCAACCAGACATAGGAGTCCTGAATGGGCCCACAAGTCTTATATATCTCGCCTGATCGAGCCTGATCGAGCGCTGATCGGGTGATGAGCGTGGTATCATGTTGCAAGTGGCTTTATGGCTTAGCTTACTAACTGTAAATGCATAAGAGTAATACTCTTAGCATTTCTCAATTTTAGGGCTACACCACAATGAATGCGCCCGATCTCGGAAGCTAAGCAGTATCGGGCCTAGTTAGTACCTGGATGGGAGACCGCCTGGGAATACCAGGTGCTGTAGGCTTTTTTGTGCTCCATGTTCAGGCAGTGAGCCATTTCTCAATTGGCTTTCAAAACTGCATGGTCTAGCCAACTAGATGCTTAAAGGTACAAATCTCAGAAGGCCCAGAACCCACGGCCACACCACACTGAATGCGCCTGATCTCTGATCTCAGAAGCTAAGCAGTGTCGGGCCTAGTTAGTACCTGGATGGGAGACTGCCTGGGAATACCAGGTGCTGTAGGCTTTTTTGTGCTCCATGTTCAGGCAGTGAGCCATTTCTCAATTGGCTTTCAAAACTGCATGGTCTAGCCAACTAGATGCTTAAAGGTACAAATCTCAGAAGGCCCAGAGCCTACGGCCACACCACACTGAATGCGCCTGATCTCGTCTGATCTCAGAAGCTAAGCAGTGTCGGGCCTAGTTAGTACCTGGATGGGAGACCGCCTGGGAATACCAGGTGCTGTAGGCTTTTTTGTGCTCCATGTTCAGGCAGTGAGCCATTTCTCAATTGGCTTTCAAAACTGCATGGTCTAGCCAACTAGATGCTTAAAGGTACAAATCTCAGAAGGCCCAGAGCCTACGGCCACACCACACTGAATGTGCCTGATCTCAGAAGCTAAGCAGTGTCGGGCCTAGTTAGTACCTGGATGGGAGACCGCCTGGGAATACCAGGTGCTGTAGGCTTTTTTGTGCTCTATGATTAGTAATTGTGCCACTTCTCAATTTCTTTTTAAATTTGCTTATGATTCCAAAATAAATGTATCCCTTTTAATAGCGGAAATGTTGGACAACAACATGAGGGCTGGCGCTACCTATTTACATAAAATTAACATACGGGTAGTGTGTTCATGGGTAATAAATCTACCTTCACATGTAATGCAGTTCAGAGAATATTGAGTCCATAAAGAGTCTTGAAAGAAAGCCATGGTTGTGTTGGTTGTTCTCTCCAACTCCCTGCAACAGAAACAGGATGGATGGAGTAAAGTTATCCAACCAGACATAGGAGTCCTGAATGGGCCCACAAGTCTTATATATCTCGCCTGATCGAGCCTGATCGAGCGCTGATCGGGTGATGAGCATGGTATCATGTTGCAGGTGGCTTTATGGCTTAGCTTACTAACTGTAAATGCATAAGAGTAATACTCTTGGCATTTCTCAATTTTAGGGCTACACCACAATGAATGCGCCCGATCTCGGAAGCTAAGCAGTTTCGGGCCTAGTTAGTACCTGGATGGGAGACCGCCTGGGAATACCAGGTGCTGTAGGCTTTTTTGTGCTCCATGTTCAGGCAGTGAGCCATTTCTCAATTGGCTTTCAAAACTGCATGGTCTAGCCAACTAGATGCTTAAATGTACAAATCTCAGAAGGCCCAGAGCCCACGGCCACACCACACTGAATGCGCCTGATCTCTGATCTCAGAAGCTAAGCAGTGTCAGGCCTAGTTAGTACCTGGATGGGAGACCGCCTGGGAATACCAGGTGCTGTAGGCTTTTTTGTGCTCCATGTTCAGGCAGTGAGCCATTTCTCAATTGGCTTTCAAAACTGCATGGTCTAGCCAACTAGATGCTTAAAGGTACAAATCTCAGAAGGCCCAGAGCCTACGGCCAGACCACACTGAATGCGCCTGATCTCGTCTGATCTCAGAAGCTAAGCAGTGTCGGGCCTAGTTAGTACCTGGATGGGAGACCGCCTGGGAATACCAGGTGCTGTAGGCTTTTTTGTGCTCCATGTTCAGGCAGTGAGCCATTTCTCAATTGGCTTTCAAAACTGCATGGTCTAGCCAACTAGATGCTTAAAGGTACAAATCTCAGAAGGCCCAGAGCCTATGGCCAGACCACACTGAATGCGCCTGATCTCGTCTGATCTCAGAAGCTAAGCAGTGTCGGGCCTAGTTAGTACCTGGATGGGAGACTGCCTGGGAATACCAGGTGCTGTAGGCTTTTTTGTGCTCCATGTTCAGGCAGTGAGCCATTTCTCAATTGGCTTTCAAAACTGCATGGTCTAGCCAACTAGATGCTTAAAGGTACAAATCTCAGAAGGCCCAGAGCCTACGGCCAGACCACACTGAATGCGCCTGATCTCGTCTGATCTCAGAAGCTAAGCAGTGTCGGGCCTAGTTAGTACCTGGATGGGAGACCGCCTGGGAATACCAGGTGCTGTAGGCTTTTTTGTGCTCTATGATTAGTAATTGTGCCACTTCTCAATTTCTTTTTAAATTTGCTTATGATTCCAAAATAAATGTATCCCTTTTAATAGCGGAAATGTTGGACAACAACATGAGGGCTGGCGCTACCTATTTACATAAAATTAACATACGGGTAGTGTGTTCATGGGTAATAAATCTACCTTCACATGTAATGCAGTAATGCAGTTCAGAGAATATTGAGTCCATAAAGAGTCTTGAAAGAAAGCCATGGTTGTGTTGGTTGTTCTCTCCAACTCCCTGCAACAGAAACAGGATGGATGGAGTAAAGTTATCCAACCAGACATAGGAGTCCTGAATGGGCCCACAAGTCTTATATATCTCGCCTGATCGAGCCTGATCGAGCGCTGATCGGGTGATGAGCGTGGTATCATGTTGCAAGTGGCTTTATGGCTTAGCTTACTAACTGTAAATGCAAAAGAGTAATACTCTTAGCATTTCTCAATTTTAGGGCTACACCACAATGAATGCGCCCGATCTCGGAAGCTAAGCAGTTTCGGGCCTAGTTAGTACCTGGATGGGAGACCGCCTGGGAATACCAGGTGCTGTAGGCTTTTTTGTGCTCCATGTTCAGGCAGTGAGCCATTTCTCAATTGGCTTTCAAAACTGCATGGTCTAGCCAACTAGATGCTTAAAGGTACAAATCTCAGAAGGCCCAGAGCCTACGGCCACACCACACTGAATGCGCCTGATCTCGTCTGATCTCAGAAGCTAATCAGTGTCAGGCCTAGTTAGTACCTGGATGGGAGACCGCCTGGGAATACCAGGTGCTGTAGGCTTTTTTGTGCTCCATGTTCAGGCAGTGAGCCATTTCTCAATTGGCTTTCAAAACTGCATGTTCTAGCCAACTAGATGCTTAAAGGTACAAATCTCAGAAGGCCCAGAGCCTACGGCCACACCACACTGAATGCGCCTGATCTCGTCTGATCTCAGAAGCTAAGCAGTGTCGGGCCTAGTTAGTACCTGGATGGGAGACCGCCTGGGAATACCAGGTGCTGTAGGCTTTTTTGTGCTCCATGTTCAGGCAGTGAGCCATTTCTCAATTGGCTTTCAAAACTGCATGGTCTAGCCAACTAGATGCTTAAAGGAATCTCAGAAGGCCCAGAGCCTACGGCCACACCACACTGAATGCGCCTGATCTGATCTCAGAAGCTAAGCAGTGTCGGGCCTAGTTAGTACCTGGATGGGAGACTGCCTGGGAATACCAGGTGCTGTAGGCTTTTTTGTGCTCCATGTTCAGGCAGTGAGCCATTTCTCAATTGGCTTTCAAAACTGCATGGTCTAGCCAACTAGATGCTTAAAGGTACAAATCTCAGAAGGCCCAGAGCCTACGGCCAGACCACACTGAATGCGCCTGATCTCGTCTGATCTCAGAAGCTAAGCAGTGTCGGGCCTAGTTAGTACCTGGATGGGAGACCGCCTGGGAATACCAGGTGCTGTAGGCTTTTTTGTGCTCTATGATTAGTAATTGTGCCACTTCTCAATTTCTTTTTAAATTTGCTTATGATTCCAAAATAAATGTATCCCTTTTAATAGCGGAAATGTTGGACAACAACATGAGGGCTGGCGCTACCTATTTACATA
Organism: Ambystoma mexicanum; assembly: GCF_040938575.1. Taxonomy (NCBI): domain Eukaryota; kingdom Metazoa; phylum Chordata; class Amphibia; order Caudata; family Ambystomatidae; genus Ambystoma; species Ambystoma mexicanum. Next base: position 521,642,778 of record NC_090932.1, read on the forward strand.
AAATTAACATACGGGTAGTGTGTTCATGGGTAATAAATCTACCTTCACATGTAATGCAGTAATGCAGTTCAGAGAATATTGAGTCCATAAAGAGTCTTGAAAGAAAGCCATGGTTGTGTTGGTTGTTCTCTCCAACTCCCTGCAACAGAAACAGGATGGATGGAGTAAAGTTATCCAACCAGACATAGGAGTCCTGAATGGGCCCACAAGTCTTATATATCTCGCCTGATCGAGCCTGATCGAGCGCTGATCGGGTGATGAGCGTGGTATCATGTTGCAAGTGGCTTTATGGCTTAGCTTACTAACTGTAAATGCAAAAGAGTAATACTCTTAGCATTTCTCAATTTTAGGGCTACACCACAATGAATGCGCCCGATCTCGGAAGCTAAGCAGTTTTGGGCCTAGTTAGTACCTGGATGGGAGACCGCCTGGGAATACCAGGTGCTGTAGGCTTTTTTGTGCTCCATGTTCAGGCAGTGAGCCATTTCTCAATTGGCTTTCAAAACTGCATGGTCTAGCCAACTAGATGCTTAAAGGTACAAATCTCAGAAGGCCCAGAGCCTACGGCCAGACCACACTGAATGTGCCTGATCTCGTCTGATCTCAGAAGCTAAGCAGTTTCGGGCCTAGTTAGTACCTGGATGGGAGACTGCCTGGGAATACCAGGTGCTGTAGGCTTTTTTGTGCTCCATGTTCAGGCAGTGAGCCATTTCTCAATTGGCTTTCAAAACTGCATGGTCTAGCCAACTAGATGCTTAAAGGTACAAATCTCAGAAGGCCCAGAGCCTACGGCCACACCACACTGAATGTGCCTGATCTCAGAAGCTAAGCAGTGTCGGGCCTAGTTAGTACCTGGATGGGAGACCGCCTGGGAATACCAGGTGCTGTAGGCTTTTTTGTGCTCTATGATTAGTAATTGTGCCACTTCTCAATTTCTTTTTAAATTTGCTTATGATTCCAAAATAAATGTATCCCTTTTAATAGCGGAAATGTTGGACAACAACATGAGGGCTGGCGCTACCTATTTACATAAAATTAACATACGGGTAGTGTGTTCATGGGTAATAAATCTACCTTCACATGTAATGCAGTAATGCAGTTCAGAGAATATTGAGTCCATAAAGAGTCTTGAAAGAAAGCCATGGTTGTGTTGGTTGTTCTCTCCAACTCCCTGCAACAGAAACAGGATGGATGGAGTAAAGTTATCCAACCAGACATAGGAGTCCTGAATGGGCCCACAAGTCTTATATATCTCGCCTGATCGAGCCTGATCGAGCGCTGATCGGGTGATGAGCGTGGTATCATGTTGCAAGTGGCTTTATGGCTTAGCTTACTAACTGTAAATGCAAAAGAGTAATACTCTTAGCATTTCTCAATTTTAGGGCTACACCACAATGAATGCGCCCGATCTCGGAAGCTAAGCAGTTTTGGGCCTAGTTAGTACCTGGATGGGAGACCGCCTGGGAATACCAGGTGCTGTAGGCTTTTTTGTGCTCCATGTTCAGGCAGTGAGCCATTTCTCAATTGGCTTTCAAAACTGCATGGTCTAGCCAACTAGATGCTTAAAGGTACAAATCTCAGAAGGCCCAGAGCCTACGGCCACACCACACTGAATGCGCCTGATCTCGTCTGATCTCAGAAGCTAATCAGTGTCAGGCCTAGTTAGTACCTGGATGGGAGACCGCCTGGGAATACCAGGTGCTGTAGGCTTTTTTGTGCTCCATGTTCAGGCAGTGAGCCATTTCTCAATTGGCTTTCAAAACTGCATGGTCTAGCCAACTAGATGCTTAAAGGTACAAATCTCAGAAGGCCCAGAGCCTACGGCCACACCACACTGAATGCGCCTGATCTCGTCTGATCTCAGAAGCTAAGCAGTGTCGGGCCTAGTTAGTACCTGGATGGGAGACCGCCTGGGAATACCAGGTGCTGTAGGCTTTTTTGTGCTCCATGTTCAGGCAGTGAGCCATTTCTCAATTGGCTTTCAAAACTGCATGGTCTAGCCAACTAGATGCTTAAAGGAATCTCAGAAGGCCCAGAGCCTACGGCCACACCACACTGAATGCGCCTGATCTCGTCTGATCTCAGAAGCTAAGCAGTGTCGGGCCTAGTTAGTACCTGGATGGGAGACCGCCTGGGAATACCAGGTGCTGAAGGCTTTTCTGTGCTCTATGTTCAGGCAGTGAGCCATTTCTCAATTGGCTTTCAAAACTGCATGGTCTAGCCAACTAGATGCTTAAAGGTACAAATCTCAGAAGGCCCAGAGCCTATGGCCAGACCACACTGAATGCGCCTGATCTCGTCTGATCTCAGAAGCTAAGCAGTGTTGGGCCTAGTTAGTACCTGGATGGGAGACTGCCTGGGAATACCAGGTGCTGTAGGCTTTTTTGTGCTCCATGTTCAGGCAGTGAGCCATTTCTCAATTGGCTTTCAAAACTGCATGGTCTAGCCAACTAGATGCTTAAAGGTACAAATCTCAAAAGGCCCAGAGCCTACGGCCAGACCACACTGAATGCGCCTGATCTCGTCTGATCTCAGAAGCTAAGCAGTGTCGGGCCTAGTTAGTACCTGGATGGGAGACCGCCTGGGAATACCAGGTGCTGTAGGCTTTTTTGTGCTCTATGATTAGTAATTGTGCCACTTCTCAATTTCTTTTTAAATTTGCTTATGATTCCAAAATAAATGTATCCCTTTTAATAGCGGAAATGTTGGACAACAACATGAGGGCTGGCGCTACCTATTTACATAAAATTAACATACGGGTAGTGTGTTCATGGGTAATAAATCTACCTTCACATGTAATGCAGTTCAGAGAATATTGAGTCCATAAAGAGTCTTGAAAGAAAGCCATGGTTGTGTTGGTTGTTCTCTCCAACTCGCTGCAACAGAAACAGGATGGATGGAGTAAAGTTATCCAACCAGACATAGGAGTCCTGAATGGGCCCACAAGTCTTATATATCTCGCCTGATCGAGCCTGATCCAGCGCTGATCGGGTGATGAGCGTGGTATCATGTTGCAAGTGGCTTTATGGCTTAGCTTACTAACTGTAAATGCAAAAGAGTAATACTCTTAGCATTTCTCAATTTTAGGGCTACACCACAATGAATGCGCCCGATCTCGGAAGCTAAGCAGTTTCGGGCCTAGTTAGTACCTGGATGGGAGACCGCCTGGGAATACCAGGTGCTGTAGGCTTTTTTGTGCTCCATGTTCAGGCAGTGAGCCATTTCTCAATTGGCTTTCAAAACTGCATGGTCTAGCCAACTAGATGCTTAAAGGTACAAATCTCAGAAGGCCCAGAGCCTACGGCCACACCACACTGAATGTGCCTGATCTCGTCTGATCTCAGAAGCTAAGCAGTGTTGGGCCTAGTTAGTACCTGGATGGGAGACCGCCTGGGAATACCAGGTGCTGTAGGCTTTTTTTGTGCTCCATGTTCAGGCAGTGAGCCATTTCTCAATTGGCTTTCAAAACTGCATGGTCTAGCCAACTAGATGCTTAAAGGTACAAATCTCAGAAGGCCCAGAGCCTACGGCCACACCACACTGAATGCGCCTGATCTCGTCTGATCTCAGAAGCTAAGCAGTGTCGGGCCTAGTTAGTACCTGGATGGGAGACCGCCTGGGAATACCAGGTTCTGTAGGCTTTTTTGTGCTCTATGATTAGTAATTGTGCCACTTCTCAATTTCTTTTTAAATTTGCTTATGATTCCAAAATAAATGTATCCCTTTTAATAGCGGAAATGTTGGACAACAACATGAGGGCTGGCGCTATTTACATAAAATTAACATACGGGTAGTGTGTTCATGGGTAATAAATCTACCTTCACATGTAATGCAGTTCAGAGAATATTGAGTCCATAAAGAGTCTTGAAAGAAAGCCATGGTTGTGTTGGTTGTTCTCTCCAACTCCCTGCAACAGAAACAGGATGGATGGAGTAAAGTTATCCAACCAGACATAGGAGTCCTGAATGGGCCCACAAGTCTTATATATCTCGCCTGATCGAGCCTGATCGAGCGCTGATCGGGTGATGAGCGTGGTATCATGTTGCAAGTGGCTTTATGGCTTAGCTTACTAACTGTAAATGCATAAGAGTAATACTCTTAGCATTTCTCAATTTTAGGGCTACACCACAATGAATGCGCCCGATCTCGGAAGCTAAGCAGTATCGGGCCTAGTTAGTACCTGGATGGGAGACCGCCTGGGAATACCAGGTGCTGTAGGCTTTTCTGTGCTCTATGTTCAGGCAGTGAGCCATTTCTCAATTGGCTTTCAAAACTGCATGGTCTAGCCAACTAGATGCTTAAAGGTACAAATCTCAGAAGGCCCAGAGCCTATGGCCAGACCACACTGAATGCGCCTGATCTCGTCTGATCTCAGAAGCTAAGCAGTGTTGGGCCTAGTTAGTACCTGGATGGGAGACTGCCTGGGAATACCAGGTGCTGTAGGCTTTTTTGTGCTCCATGTTCAGGCAGTGAGCCATTTCTCAATTGGCTTTCAAAACTGCATGGTCTAGCCAACTAGATGCTTAAAGGTACAAATCTCAAAAGGCCCAGAGCCTACGGCCAGACCACACTGAATGCGCCTGATCTCGTCTGATCTCAGAAGCTAAGCAGTGTCGGGCCTAGTTAGTACCTGGATGGGAGACCGCCTGGGAATACCAGGTGCTGTAGGCTTTTTTGTGCTCTATGATTAGTAATTGTGCCACTTCTCAATTTCTTTTTAAATTTGCTTATGATTCCAAAATAAATGTATCCCTTTTAATAGCGGAAATGTTGGACAACAACATGAGGGCTGGCGCTACCTATTTACATAAAATTAACATACGGGTAGTGTGTTCATGGGTAATAAATCTACCTTCACATGTAATGCAGTTCAGAGAATATTGAGTCCATAAAGAGTCTTGAAAGAAAGCCATGGTTGTGTTGGTTGTTCTCTCCAACTCGCTGCAACAGAAACAGGATGGATGGAGTAAAGTTATCCAACCAGACATAGGAGTCCTGAATGGGCCCACAAGTCTTATATATCTCGCCTGATCGAGCCTGATCCAGCGCTGATCGGGTGATGAGCGTGGTATCATGTTGCAAGTGGCTTTATGGCTTAGCTTACTAACTGTAAATGCAAAAGAGTAATACTCTTAGCATTTCTCAATTTTAGGGCTACACCACAATGAATGCGCCCGATCTCGGAAGCTAAGCAGTTTCGGGCCTAGTTAGTACCTGGATGGGAGACCGCCTGGGAATACCAGGTGCTGTAGGCTTTTTTGTGCTCCATGTTCAGGCAGTGAGCCATTTCTCAATTGGCTTTCAAAACTGCATGGTCTAGCCAACTAGATGCTTAAAGGTACAAATCTCAGAAGGCCCAGAGCCTACGGCCACACCACACTGAATGTGCCTGATCTCGTCTGATCTCAGAAGCTAAGCAGTGTTGGGCCTAGTTAGTACCTGGATGGGAGACCGCCTGGGAATACCAGGTGCTGTAGGCTTTTTTTGTGCTCCATGTTCAGGCAGTGAGCCATTTCTCAATTGGCTTTCAAAACTGCATGGTCTAGCCAACTAGATGCTTAAAGGTACAAATCTCAGAAGGCCCAGAGCCTACGGCCACACCACACTGAATGCGCCTGATCTCGTCTGATCTCAGAAGCTAAGCAGTGTCGGGCCTAGTTAGTACCTGGATGGGAGACCGCCTGGGAATACCAGGTTCTGTAGGCTTTTTTGTGCTCTATGATTAGTAATTGTGCCACTTCTCAATTTCTTTTTAAATTTGCTTATGATTCCAAAATAAATGTATCCCTTTTAATAGCGGAAATGTTGGACAACAACATGAGGGCTGGCGCTATTTACATAAAATTAACATACGGGTAGTGTGTTCATGGGTAATAAATCTACCTTCACATGTAATGCAGTTCAGAGAATATTGAGTCCATAAAGAGTCTTGAAAGAAAGCCATGGTTGTGTTGGTTGTTCTCTCCAACTCCCTGCAACAGAAACAGGATGGATGGAGTAAAGTTATCCAACCAGACATAGGAGTCCTGAATGGGCCCACAAGTCTTATATATCTCGCCTGATCGAGCCTGATCGAGCGCTGATCGGGTGATGAGCGTGGTATCATGTTGCAAGTGGCTTTATGGCTTAGCTTACTAACTGTAAATGCATAAGAGTAATACTCTTAGCATTTCTCAATTTTAGGGCTACACCACAATGAATGCGCCCGATCTCGGAAGCTAAGCAGTATCGGGCCTAGTTAGTACCTGGATGGGAGACCGCCTGGGAATACCAGGTGCTGTAGGATTTTTTGTGCTCCATGTTCAGGCAGTGAGCCATTTCTCAATTGGCTTTCAAAACTGCATGGTCTAGCCAACTAGATGCTTAAAGGTACAAATCTCAGAAGGCCCAGAACCCACGGCCACACCACACTGAATGCGCCTGATCTCTGATCTCAGAAGCTAAGCAGTGTCGGGCCTAGTTAGTACCTGGATGGGAGACTGCCTGGGAATACCAGGTGCTGTAGGCTTTTTTGTGCTCCATGTTCAGGCAGTGAGCCATTTCTCAATTGGCTTTCAAAACTTCATGGTCTAGCCAACTAGATGCTTAAAGGTACAAATCTCAGAAGGCCCAGAGCCTACGGCCACACCACACTGAATGCGCCTGATCTCGTCTGATCTCAGAAGCTAAGCAGTGTCGGGCCTAGTTAGTACCTGGATGGGAGACCGCATGGGAATACCAGGTGCTGTAGGCTTTTTTGTGCTCCATGTTCAGGCAGTGAGCCATTTCTCAATTGGCTTTCAAAACTGCATGGTCTAGCCAACTAGATGCTTAAAGGTACAAATCTCAGAAGACCCAGAGCCTACGGCCAGACCACACTGAATGTGTCTGATCTCAGAAGCTAAGCAGTTTCGGGCCTAGTTAGTACCTGGATGGGAGACCGCCTGGGAATACCAGGTGCTGTAGGCTTTTTTGTGCTCCATGTTCAGGCAGTGAGCCATTTCTCAATTGGCTTTCAAAACTGCATGGTCTAGCCAACTAGATGCTTAAAGGTACAAATCTCAGAAGGCCCAGAGCCTACGGCCACACCACACTGAATGTGCCTGATCTCAGAAGCTAAGCAGTGTCGGGGCTAGTTAGTACCTGGATGGGAGACCGCCTGGGAATACCAGGTGCTGTAGGCTTTTTTGTGCTCTATGATTAGTAATTGTGCCACTTCTCAATTTCTTTTTAAATTTGCTTATGATTCCAAAATAAATGTATCCCTTTTAATAGCGGAAATGTTGGACAACAACATGAGGGCTGGCGCTACCTATTTACATAAAATTAACATACGGGTAGTGTGTTCATGGGTAATAAATCTACCTTCACATGTAATGCAGTTCAGAGAATATTGAGTCCATAAAGAGTCTTGAAAGAAAGCCATGGTTGTGTTGGTTGTTCTCTCCAACTCCCTGCAACAGAAACAGGATGGATGGAGTAAAGTTATCCAACCAGACATAGGAGTCCTGAATGGGCCCACAAGTCTTATATATCTCGCCTGATCGAGCCTGATCGAGCGCTGATCGGGTGATGAGCGTGGTATCATGTTGCAAGTGGCTTTATGGCTTAGCTTACTAACTGTAAATGCATAAGAGTAATACTCTTAGCATTTCTCAATTTTAGGGCTACACCACAATGAATGCGCCCGATCTCGGAAGCTAAGCAGTATCGGGCCTAGTTAGTACCTGGATGGGAGACCGCCTGGGAATACCAGGTGCTGTAGGCTTTTTTGTGCTCCATGTTCAGGCAGTGAGCCATTTCTCAATTGGCTTTCAAAACTGCATGGTCTAGCCAACTAGATGCTTAAAGGTACAAATCTCAGAAGGCCCAGAACCCACGGCCACACCACACTGAATGCGCCTGATCTCTGATCTCAGAAGCTAAGCAGTGTCGGGCCTAGTTAGTACCTGGATGGGAGACTGCCTGGGAATACCAGGTGCTGTAGGCTTTTTTGTGCTCCATGTTCAGGCAGTGAGCCATTTCTCAATTGGCTTTCAAAACTGCATGGTCTAGCCAACTAGATGCTTAAAGGTACAAATCTCAGAAGGCCCAGAGCCTACGGCCACACCACACTGAATGCGCCTGATCTCGTCTGATCTCAGAAGCTAAGCAGTGTCGGGCCTAGTTAGTACCTGGATGGGAGACCGCCTGGGAATACCAGGTGCTGTAGGCTTTTTTGTGCTCCATGTTCAGGCAGTGAGCCATTTCTCAATTGGCTTTCAAAACTGCATGGTCTAGCCAACTAGATGCTTAAAGGTACAAATCTCAGAAGGCCCAGAGCCTACGGCCACACCACACTGAATGTGCCTGATCTCAGAAGCTAAGCAGTGTCGGGCCTAGTTAGTACCTGGATGGGAGACCGCCTGGGAATACCAGGTGCTGTAGGCTTTTTTGTGCTCTATGATTAGTAATTGTGCCACTTCTCAATTTCTTTTTAAATTTGCTTATGATTCCAAAATAAATGTATCCCTTTTAATAGCGGAAATGTTGGACAACAACATGAGGGCTGGCGCTACCTATTTACATAAAATTAACATACGGGTAGTGTGTTCATGGGTAATAAATCTACCTTCACATGTAATGCAGTTCAGAGAATATTGAGTCCATAAAGAGTCTTGAAAGAAAGCCATGGTTGTGTTGGTTGTTCTCTCCAACTCCCTGCAACAGAAACAGGATGGATGGAGTAAAGTTATCCAACCAGACATAGGAGTCCTGAATGGGCCCACAAGTCTTATATATCTCGCCTGATCGAGCCTGATCGAGCGCTGATCGGGTGATGAGCATGGTATCATGTTGCAGGTGGCTTTATGGCTTAGCTTACTAACTGTAAATGCATAAGAGTAATACTCTTAGCATTTCTCAATTTTAGGGCTACACCACAATGAATGCGCCCGATCTCGGAAGCTAAGCAGTTTCGGGCCTAGTTAGTACCTGGATGGGAGACCGCCTGGGAATACCAGGTGCTGTAGGCTTTTTTGTGCTCCATGTTCAGGCAGTGAGCCATTTCTCAATTGGCTTTCAAAACTGCATGGTCTAGCCAACTAGATGCTTAAATGTACAAATCTCAGAAGGCCCAGAGCCCACGGCCACACCACACTGAATGCGCCTGATCTCTGATCTCAGAAGCTAAGCAGTGTCAGGCCTAGTTAGTACCTGGATGGGAGACCGCCTGGGAATACCAGGTGCTGTAGGCTTTTTTGTGCTCCATGTTCAGGCAGTGAGCCATTTCTCAATTGGCTTTCAAAACTGCATGGTCTAGCCAACTAGATGCTTAAAGGTACAAATCTCAGAAGGCCCAGAGCCTACGGCCAGACCACACTGAATGCGCCTGATCTCGTCTGATCTCAGAAGCTAAGCAGTGTCGGGCCTAGTTAGTACCTGGATGGGAGACCGCCTGGGAATACCAGGTGCTGTAGGCTTTTTTGTGCTCCATGTTCAGGCAGTGAGCCATTTCTCAATTGGCTTTCAAAACTGCATGGTCTAGCCAACTAGATGCTTAAAGGTACAAATCTCAGAAGGCCCAGAGCCTATGGCCAGACCACACTGAATGCGCCTGATCTCGTCTGATCTCAGAAGCTAAGCAGTGTTGGGCCTAGTTAGTACCTGGATGGGAGACTGCCTGGGAATACCAGGTGCTGTAGGCTTTTTTGTGCTCCATGTTCAGGCAGTGAGCCATTTCTCAATTGGCTTTCAAAACTGCATGGTCTAGCCAACTAGATGCTTAAAGGTACAAATCTCAAAAGGCCCAGAGCCTACGGCCAGACCACACTGAATGCGCCTGATCTCGTCTGATCTCAGAAGCTAAGCAGTGTCGGGCCTAGTTAGTACCTGGATGGGAGACCGCCTGGGAATACCAGGTGCTGTAGGCTTTTTTGTGCTCTATGATTAGTAATTGTGCCACTTCTCAATTTCTTTTTAAATTTGCTTATGATTCCAAAATAAATGTATCCCTTTTAATAGCGGAAATGTTGGACAACAACATGAGGGCTGGCGCTACCTATTTACATAAAATTAACATACGGGTAGTGTGTTCATGGGTAATAAATCTACCTTCACATGTAATGCAGTTCAGAGAATATTGAGTCCATAAAGAGTCTTGAAAGAAAGCCATGGTTGTGTTGGTTGTTCTCTCCAACTCGCTGCAACAGAAACAGGATGGATGGAGTAAAGTTATCCAACCAGACATAGGAGTCCTGAATGGGCCCACAAGTCTTATATATCTCGCCTGATCGAGCCTGATCCAGCGCTGATCGGGTGATGAGCGTGGTATCATGTTGCAAGTGGCTTTATGGCTTAGCTTACTAACTGTAAATGCAAAAGAGTAATACTCTTAGCATTTCTCAATTTTAGGGCTACACCACAATGAATGCGCCCGATCTCGGAAGCTAAGCAGTTTCGGGCCTAGTTAGTACCTGGATGGGAGACCGCCTGGGAATACCAGGTGCTGTAGGCTTTTTTGTGCTCCATGTTCAGGCAGTGAGCCATTTCTCAATTGGCTTTCAAAACTGCATGGTCTAGCCAACTAGATGCTTAAAGGTACAAATCTCAGAAGGCCCAGAGCCTACGGCCACACCACACTGAATGCGCCTGATCTCGTCTGATCTCAGAAGCTAAGCAGTGTTGGGCCTAGTTAGTACCTGGATGGGAGACCGCCTGGGAATACCAGGTGCTGTAGGCTTTTTTGTGCTCCATGTTCAGGCAGTGAGCCATTTCTCAATTGGCTTTCAAAACTGCATGGTCTAGCCAACTAGATGCTTAAAGGTACAAATCTCAGAAGGCCCAGAGCCTACGGCCACACCACACTGAATGCGCCTGATCTCGTCTGATCTCAGAAGCTAAGCAGTGTCGGGCCTAGTTAGTACCTGGATGGGAGACCGCCTGGGAATACCAGGTTCTGTAGGCTTTTTTGTGCTCTATGATTAGTAATTGTGCCACTTCTCAATTTCTTTTTAAATTTGCTTATGATTCCAAAATAAATGTATCCCTTTTAATAGCGGAAATGTTGGACAACAACATGAGGGCTGGTGCTACCTATTTACATAAAATTAACATACGGGTAGTGTGTTCATGGGTAATAAATCTACCTTCACATGTAATGCAGTTCAGAGAATATTGAGTCCATAAAGAGTCTTGAAAGAAAGCCATGGTTGTGTTGGTTGTTCTCTCCAACTCCCTGCAACAGAAACAGGATGGATGGAGTAAAGTTATCCAACCAGACATAGGAGTCCTGAATGGGCCCACAAGTCTTATATATCTCGCCTGATCGAGCCTGATCGAGCGCTGATCGGGTGATGAGCGTGGTATCATGTTGCAAGTGGCTTTATGGCTTAGCTTACTAACTGTAAATGCATAAGAGTAATACTCTTAGCATTTCTCAATTTTAGGGCTACACCACAATGAATGCGCCCGATCTCGGAAGCTAAGCAGTATCGGGCCTAGTTAGTACCTGGATGGGAGACCGCCTGGGAATACCAGGTGCTGTAGGCTTTTTTGTGCTCCATGTTCAGGCAGTGAGCCATTTCTCAATTGGCTTTCAAAACTGCATGGTCTAGCCAACTAGATGCTTAAAGGTATAAATCTCAGAAGGCCCAGAACCCACGGCCACACCACACTGAATGCGCCTGATCTCTGATCTCAGAAGCTAAGCAGTGTCGGGCCTAGTTAGTACCTGGATGGGAGACTGCCTGGGAATACCAGGTGCTGTAGGCTTTTTTGTGCTCCATGTTCAGGCAGTGAGCCATTTCTCAATTGGCTTTCAAAACTGCATGGTCTAGCCAACTAGATGCTTAAAGGTACAAATCTCAGAAGGCCCAGAGCCTACGGCCACACCACACTGAATGCGCCTGATCTCGTCTGATCTCAGAAGCTAAGCAGTGTCGGGCCTAGTTAGTACCTGGATGGGAGACCGCCTGGGAATACCAGGTGCTGTAGGCTTTTTTGTGCTCCATGTTCAGGCAGTGAGCCATTTCTCAATTGGCTTTCAAAACTGCATGGTCTAGCCAACTAGATGCTTAAAGGTACAAATCTCAGAAGACCCAGAGCCTACGGCCAGACCACACTGAATGTGCCTGATCTCGTCTGATCTCAGAAGCTAAGCAGTTTCGGGCCTAGTTAGTACCTGGATGGGAGACCGCCTGGGAATACCAGGTGCTGTAGGCTTTTTTGTGCTCCATGTTCAGGCAGTGAGCCATTTCTCAATTGGCTTTCAAAACTGCATGGTCTAGCCAACTAGATGCTTAAAGGTACAAATCTCAGAAGGCCCAGAGCCTACGGCCACACCACACTGAATGTGCCTGATCTCAGAAGCTAAGCAGTGTCGGGCCTAGTTAGTACCTGGATGGGAGACCGCCTGGGAATACCAGGTGCTGTAGGCTTTTTTGTGCTCTATGATTAGTAATTGTGCCACTTCTCAATTTCTTTTTAAATTTGCTTATGATTCCAAAATAAATGTATCCCTTTTAATAGCGGAAATGTTGGACAACAACATGAGGGCTGGCGCTACCTATTTACATAAAATTAACATACGGGTAGTGTGTTCATGGGTAATAAATCTACCTTCACATGTAATGCAGTTCAGAGAATATTGAGTCCATAAAGAGTCTTGAAAGAAAGCCATGGTTGTGTTGGTTGTTCTCTCCAACTCCCTGCAACAGAAACAGGATGGATGGAGTAAAGTTATCCAACCAGACATAGGAGTCCTGAATGGGCCCACAAGTCTTATATATCTCGCCTGATCGAGCCTGATCGAGCGCTGATCGGGTGATGAGCGTGGTATCATGTTGCAAGTGGCTTTATGGCTTAGCTTACTAACTGTAAATGCATAAGAGTAATACTCTTAGCATTTCTCAATTTTAGGGCTACACCACAATGAATGCGCCCGATCTCGGAAGCTAAGCAGTATCGGGCCTAGTTAGTACCTGGATGGGAGACCGCCTGGGAATACCAGGTGCTGTAGGCTTTTTTGTGCTCCATGTTCAGGCAGTGAGCCATTTCTCAATTGGCTTTCAAAACTGCATGGTCTAGCCAACTAGATGCTTAAAGGTACAAATCTCAGAAGGCCCAGAACCCACGGCCACACCACACTGAATGCGCCTGATCTCTGATCTCAGAAGCTAAGCAGTGTCGGGCCTAGTTAGTACCTGGATGGGAGACTGCCTGGGAATACCAGGTGCTGTAGGCTTTTTTGTGCTCCATGTTCAGGCAGTGAGCCATTTCTCAATTGGCTTTCAAAACTGCATGGTCTAGCCAACTAGATGCTTAAAGGTACAAATCTCAGAAGGCCCAGAGCCTACGGCCACACCACACTGAATGCGCCTGATCTCGTCTGATCTCAGAAGCTAAGCAGTGTTGGGCCTAGTTAGTACCTGGATGGGAGACCGCCTGGGAATACCAGGTGCTGTAGGCTTTTTTGTGCTCCATGTTCAGGCAGTGAGCCATTTCTCAATTGGCTTTCAAAACTGCATGGTCTAGCCAACTAGATGCTTAAAGGTACAAATCTCAGAAGGCCCAGAGCCTACGGCCACACCACACTGAATGTGCCTGATCTCAGAAGCTAAGCAGTGTCGGGCCTAGTTAGTACCTGGATGGGAGACCGCCTGGGAATACCAGGTGCTGTAGGCTTTTTTGTGCTCTATGATTAGTAATTGTGCCACTTCTCAATTTCTTTTTAAATTTGCTTATGATTCCAAAATAAATGTATCCCTTTTAATAGCGGAAATGTTGGACAACAACATGAGGGCTGGCGCTACCTATTTACATAAAATTAACATACGGGTAGTGTGTTCATGGGTAATAAATCTACCTTCACATGTAATGCAGTTCAGAGAATATTGAGTCCATAAAGAGTCTTGAAAGAAAGCCATGGTTGTGTTGGTTGTTCTCTCCAACTCCCTGCAACAGAAACAGGATGGATGGAGTAAAGTTATCCAACCAGACATAGGAGTCCTGAATGGGCCCACAAGTCTTATATATCTCGCCTGATCGAGCCTGATCGAGCGCTGATCGGGTGATGAGCATGGTATCATGTTGCAGGTGGCTTTATGGCTTAGCTTACTAACTGTAAATGCATAAGAGTAATACTCTTGGCATTTCTCAATTTTAGGGCTACACCACAATGAATGCGCCCGATCTCGGAAGCTAAGCAGTTTCGGGCCTAGTTAGTACCTGGATGGGAGACCGCCTGGGAATACCAGGTGCTGTAGGCTTTTTTGTGCTCCATGTTCAGGCAGTGAGCCATTTCTCAATTGGCTTTCAAAACTGCATGGTCTAGCCAACTAGATGCTTAAATGTACAAATCTCAGAAGGCCCAGAGCCCACGGCCACACCACACTGAATGCGCCTGATCTCTGATCTCAGAAGCTAAGCAGTGTCAGGCCTAGTTAGTACCTGGATGGGAGACCGCCTGGGAATACCAGGTGCTGTAGGCTTTTTTGTGCTCCATGTTCAGGCAGTGAGCCATTTCTCAATTGGCTTTCAAAACTGCATGGTCTAGCCAACTAGATGCTTAAAGGTACAAATCTCAGAAGGCCCAGAGCCTACGGCCAGACCACACTGAATGCGCCTGATCTCGTCTGATCTCAGAAGCTAAGCAGTGTCGGGCCTAGTTAGTACCTGGATGGGAGACCGCCTGGGAATACCAGGTGCTGTAGGCTTTTTTGTGCTCCATGTTCAGGCAGTGAGCCATTTCTCAATTGGCTTTCAAAACTGCATGGTCTAGCCAACTAGATGCTTAAAGGTACAAATCTCAGAAGGCCCAGAGCCTATGGCCAGACCACACTGAATGCGCCTGATCTCGTCTGATCTCAGAAGCTAAGCAGTGTCGGGCCTAGTTAGTACCTGGATGGGAGACTGCCTGGGAATACCAGGTGCTGTAGGCTTTTTTGTGCTCCATGTTCAGGCAGTGAGCCATTTCTCAATTGGCTTTCAAAACTGCATGGTCTAGCCAACTAGATGCTTAAAGGTACAAATCTCAGAAGGCCCAGAGCCTACGGCCAGACCACACTGAATGCGCCTGATCTCGTCTGATCTCAGAAGCTAAGCAGTGTCGGGCCTAGTTAGTACCTGGATGGGAGACCGCCTGGGAATACCAGGTGCTGTAGGCTTTTTTGTGCTCTATGATTAGTAATTGTGCCACTTCTCAATTTCTTTTTAAATTTGCTTATGATTCCAAAATAAATGTATCCCTTTTAATAGCGGAAATGTTGGACAACAACATGAGGGCTGGCGCTACCTATTTACATAAAATTAACATACGGGTAGTGTGTTCATGGGTAATAAATCTACCTTCACATGTAATGCAGTAATGCAGTTCAGAGAATATTGAGTCCATAAAGAGTCTTGAAAGAAAGCCATGGTTGTGTTGGTTGTTCTCTCCAACTCCCTGCAACAGAAACAGGATGGATGGAGTAAAGTTATCCAACCAGACATAGGAGTCCTGAATGGGCCCACAAGTCTTATATATCTCGCCTGATCGAGCCTGATCGAGCGCTGATCGGGTGATGAGCGTGGTATCATGTTGCAAGTGGCTTTATGGCTTAGCTTACTAACTGTAAATGCAAAAGAGTAATACTCTTAGCATTTCTCAATTTTAGGGCTACACCACAATGAATGCGCCCGATCTCGGAAGCTAAGCAGTTTCGGGCCTAGTTAGTACCTGGATGGGAGACCGCCTGGGAATACCAGGTGCTGTAGGCTTTTTTGTGCTCCATGTTCAGGCAGTGAGCCATTTCTCAATTGGCTTTCAAAACTGCATGGTCTAGCCAACTAGATGCTTAAAGGTACAAATCTCAGAAGGCCCAGAGCCTACGGCCACACCACACTGAATGCGCCTGATCTCGTCTGATCTCAGAAGCTAATCAGTGTCAGGCCTAGTTAGTACCTGGATGGGAGACCGCCTGGGAATACCAGGTGCTGTAGGCTTTTTTGTGCTCCATGTTCAGGCAGTGAGCCATTTCTCAATTGGCTTTCAAAACTGCATGTTCTAGCCAACTAGATGCTTAAAGGTACAAATCTCAGAAGGCCCAGAGCCTACGGCCACACCACACTGAATGCGCCTGATCTCGTCTGATCTCAGAAGCTAAGCAGTGTCGGGCCTAGTTAGTACCTGGATGGGAGACCGCCTGGGAATACCAGGTGCTGTAGGCTTTTTTGTGCTCCATGTTCAGGCAGTGAGCCATTTCTCAATTGGCTTTCAAAACTGCATGGTCTAGCCAACTAGATGCTTAAAGGAATCTCAGAAGGCCCAGAGCCTACGGCCACACCACACTGAATGCGCCTGATCTGATCTCAGAAGCTAAGCAGTGTCGGGCCTAGTTAGTACCTGGATGGGAGACTGCCTGGGAATACCAGGTGCTGTAGGCTTTTTTGTGCTCCATGTTCAGGCAGTGAGCCATTTCTCAATTGGCTTTCAAAACTGCATGGTCTAGCCAACTAGATGCTTAAAGGTACAAATCTCAGAAGGCCCAGAGCCTACGGCCAGACCACACTGAATGCGCCTGATCTCGTCTGATCTCAGAAGCTAAGCAGTGTCGGGCCTAGTTAGTACCTGGATGGGAGACCGCCTGGGAATACCAGGTGCTGTAGGCTTTTTTGTGCTCTATGATTAGTAATTGTGCCACTTCTCAATTTCTTTTTAAATTTGCTTATGATTCCAAAATAAATGTATCCCTTTTAATAGCGGAAATGTTGGACAACAACATGAGGGCTGGCGCTACCTATTTACATAAAATTAACATACGGGTAGTGTGTTCATGGGTAATAAATCTACCTTCACATGTAATGCAGTAATGCAGTTCAGAGAATATTGAGTCCATAAAGAGTCTTGAAAGAAAGCCATGGTTGTGTTGGTTGTTCTCTCCAACTCCCTGCAACAGAAACAGGATGGATGGAGTAAAGTTATCCAACCAGACATAGGAGTCCTGAATGGGCCCACAAGTCTTATATATCTCGCCTGATCGAGCCTGATCGAGCGCTGATCGGGTGATGAGCGTGGTATCATGTTGCAAGTGGCTTTATGGCTTAGCTTACTAACTGTAAATGCAAAAGAGTAATACTCTTAGCATTTCTCAATTTTAGGGCTACACCACAATGAATGCGCCCGATCTCGGAAGCTAAGCAGTTTTGGGCCTAGTTAGTACCTGGATGGGAGACCGCCTGGGAATACCAGGTGCTGTAGGCTTTTTTGTGCTCCATGTTCAGGCAGTGAGCCATTTCTCAATTGGCTTTCAAAACTGCATGGTCTAGCCAACTAGATGCTTAAAGGTACAAATCTCAGAAGGCCCAGAGCCTACGGCCAGACCACACTGAATGTGCCTGATCTCGTCTGATCTCAGAAGCTAAGCAGTTTCGGGCCTAGTTAGTACCTGGATGGGAGACTGCCTGGGAATACCAGGTGCTGTAGGCTTTTTTGTGCTCCATGTTCAGGCAGTGAGCCATTTCTCAATTGGCTTTCAAAACTGCATGGTCTAGCCAACTAGATGCTTAAAGGTACAAATCTCAGAAGGCCCAGAGCCTACGGCCACACCACACTGAATGTGCCTGATCTCAGAAGCTAAGCAGTGTCGGGCCTAGTTAGTACCTGGATGGGAGACCGCCTGGGAATACCAGGTGCTGTAGGCTTTTTTGTGCTCTATGATTAGTAATTGTGCCACTTCTCAATTTCTTTTTAAATTTGCTTATGATTCCAAAATAAATGTATCCCTTTTAATAGCGGAAATGTTGGACAACAACATGAGGGCTGGCGCTACCTATTTACATAAAATTAACATACGGGTAGTGTGTTCATGGGTAATAAATCTACCTTCACATGTAATGCAGTAATGCAGTTCAGAGAATATTGAGTCCATAAAGAGTCTTGAAAGAAAGCCATGGTTGTGTTGGTTGTTCTCTCCAACTCCCTGCAACAGAAACAGGATGGATGGAGTAAAGTTATCCAACCAGACATAGGAGTCCTGAATGGGCCCACAAGTCTTATATATCTCGCCTGATCGAGCCTGATCGAGCGCTGATCGGGTGATGAGCGTGGTATCATGTTGCAAGTGGCTTTATGGCTTAGCTTACTAACTGTAAATGCAAAAGAGTAATACTCTTAGCATTTCTCAATTTTAGGGCTACACCACAATGAATGCGCCCGATCTCGGAAGCTAAGCAGTTTTGGGCCTAGTTAGTACCTGGATGGGAGACCGCCTGGGAATACCAGGTGCTGTAGGCTTTTTTGTGCTCCATGTTCAGGCAGTGAGCCATTTCTCAATTGGCTTTCAAAACTGCATGGTCTAGCCAACTAGATGCTTAAAGGTACAAATCTCAGAAGGCCCAGAGCCTACGGCCACACCACACTGAATGCGCCTGATCTCGTCTGATCTCAGAAGCTAATCAGTGTCAGGCCTAGTTAGTACCTGGATGGGAGACCGCCTGGGAATACCAGGTGCTGTAGGCTTTTTTGTGCTCCATGTTCAGGCAGTGAGCCATTTCTCAATTGGCTTTCAAAACTGCATGGTCTAGCCAACTAGATGCTTAAAGGTACAAATCTCAGAAGGCCCAGAGCCTACGGCCACACCACACTGAATGCGCCTGATCTCGTCTGATCTCAGAAGCTAAGCAGTGTCGGGCCTAGTTAGTACCTGGATGGGAGACCGCCTGGGAATACCAGGTGCTGTAGGCTTTTTTGTGCTCCATGTTCAGGCAGTGAGCCATTTCTCAATTGGCTTTCAAAACTGCATGGTCTAGCCAACTAGATGCTTAAAGGAATCTCAGAAGGCCCAGAGCCTACGGCCACACCACACTGAATGCGCCTGATCTCGTCTGATTTCAGAAGCTAAGCAGTGTCGGGCCTAGTTAGTACCTGGATGGGAGACTGCCTGGGAATACCAGGTGCTGTAGGCTTTTTTGTGCTCTATGATTAGTAATTGTGCCACTTCTCAATTTCTTTTTAAATTTGCTTATGATTCCAAAATAAATGTATCCCTTTTACTAGCGGAAATGTTGGACAACAACATGAGGGCTGGCGCTACCTATTTACATAAAATTAACATACGGGTAGTGTGTTCATGGGTAATAAATCTACCTTCACATGTAATGCAGTTCAGAGAATATTGAGTCCATAAAGAGTCTTGAAAGAAAGCCATGGTTGTGTTGGTTGTTCTCTCCAACTCCCTGCAACAGAAACAGGATGGATGGAGTAAAGTTATCCTACCAGACATAGGAGTCCTGAATGGGCCCACAAGTCTTATATATCTCGCCTGATCGAGCGCTGATCGGGTGATGAGCGTGGTATCATGTTGCAAGTGGCTTTATGGCTTAGCTTACTAACTGTAAATGCATAAGAGTAATACTCTTAGCATTTCTCAATTTTAGGGCTACACCACAATGAATGCGCCCGATCTCGGAATCTAAGCAGTTTCGGGCCTAGTTAGTACCTGGATGGGAGACCGCCTGGGAATACCAGGTGCTGTAGGCTTTTTTGTGCTCCATGTTCAGGCAGTGAGCCATTTCTCAATTGGCTTTCAAAACTGCATGGTCTAGCCAACTAGATGCTTAAAGGTACAAATCTCAGAAGGCCCAGAGCCTACGGCCACACCACACTGAATGCGCCTGATCTTGTCTGATCTCAGAAGCTAAGCAGTGTCGGGCCTAGTTAGTACCTGGATGGGAGACCGCCTGGGAATACCAGGTGCTGTAGGCTTTTTTGTGCTCTATGATTAGTAATTGTGCCACTTCTCAATTTCTTTTTAAATTTGCTTATGATTCCAAAATAAATGTATCCCTTTTAATAGCGGAAATGTTGGACAACAACATGAGGGCTGGCGCTACCTATTTACATAAAATTAACATACGGGTAGTGTGTTCATGGGTAATAAATCTACCTTCACATGTAATGCAGTTCAGAGAATATTGAGTCCATAAAGAGTCTTGAAAGAAAGCCATGGTTGTGTTGGTTGTTCTCTCCAACTCCCTGCAACAGAAACAGGATGGATAGAGTAAAGTTATCCAACCAGACATAGGAGTCCTGAATGGGCCCACAAGTCTTATATATCTCGCCTGATCGAGCCTGATCCAGCGCTGATCGGGTGATGAGCGTGGTATCATGTTGCAAGTGGCTTTATGGCTTAGCTTACTAACTGTAAATGCAAAAGAGTAATACTCTTAGCATTTCTCAATTTTAGGGCTACACCACAATGAATGCGCCCGATCTCGGAAGCTAAGCAGTTTCGGGCCTAGTTAGTACCTGGATGGGAGACCGCCTGGGAATACCAGGTGCTGTAGGCTTTTTTGTGCTCCATGTTCAGGCAGTGAGCCATTTCTCAATTGGCTTTCAAAACTGCATGGTCTAGCCAACTAGATGCTTAAAGGTACAAATCTCAGAAGGCCCAGAGCCTACGGCCACACCACACTGAATGCGCCTGATCTGATCTCAGAAGCTAAGCAGTGTCGGGCCTAGTTAGTACCTGGATGGGAGACCGCCTGGGAATACCAGGTGCTGTAGGCTTTTTTGTGCTCCATGTTCAGGCAGTGAGCCATTTCTCAATTGGCTTTCAAAACTGCATGGTCTAGCCAACTAGATGCTTAAAGGTACAAATCTCAGAAGGCCCAGAGCCTACGGCCACACCACACTGAATGTGCCTGATCTCGTCTGATCTCAGAAGCTAAGCAGTGTCGGGCCTAGTTAGTACCTGGATGGGAGACCGCCTGGGAATACCAGGTGCTGTAGGCTTTTTTTTGCTCCATGTTCAGGCAGTGAGCCATTTCTCAATTGGCTTTCAAAACTGCATGGTCTAGCCAACTAGATGCTTAAAGGTACAAATCTCCGAAGGCCCAGAGCCTATGGCCACACCACACTGAATGTGCCTGATCTCGTCTGATCTCAGAAGCTAAACAGTGTCGGGCCTAGTTAGTACCTGGATGGGAGACCGCCTGGGAATACCAGGTGCTGTAGGCTTTTTTGTGCTCCATGTTCAGGCAGTGAGCCATTTCTCAATTGGCTTTCAAAACTGCATGGTCTAGCCAACTAGATGCTTAAAGGTACAAATCTCAGAAGTCCCAGAGCCTACGGCCACACCACACTGAATGCGCCTGATCTCGTCTGATCTCAGAAGCTAAGCAGTGTCGGGCCTAGTTAGTACCTGGATGGGAGACCGCCTGGGAATACCAGGTGCTGTAGGCTTTTTTGTGCTCCATGTTCAGCCAGTGAGCCATTTCTCAAATGGCTTTCAAAACTGCATGGTCTAGCCAACTAGATGCTTAAAGGTACAAATCTCAGAAGGCCCAGAGCCTACGGCCACACCACACTGAATGCGCCTGATCTCGTCTGATCTCAGAAGCTAAGCAGTGTCGGGCCTAGTTAGTACCTTGATGGGAGACCGCCTGGGAATACCAGGTGCTGTAGGCTTTTTTGTGCTCCATGTTCAGGCAGTGAGCCATTTCTCAATTGGCTTTCAAAACTGCATGGTCTAGCCAACTAGATGCTTAAAGGTACAAATCTCAGAAGACCCAGAGCCTACGGCCACACCACACTGAATGCCCCTGATCTCAGAAGCTAAGCAGTGTCGGGCCTAGTTAGTACCTGGATGGGAGACCGCCTGGAAATACCAGGTGCTGTCGGATTTTTTGTGCTCCATGTTCAGGCAGTGAGCCATTTCTCAATTGGCTTTCAAAACTGCATGGTCTAGCCAACTAGATGCTTAAAGGTACAAATCTCCGAAGGCCCAGAGCCTACGGCCACACCACACTGAATGTGCCTGATCTCGTCTGATCTCAGAAGCTAAGCAGTGTCGGGCCTAGTTAGTACCTGGATGGGAGACCGCCTGGGAATACCAGGTGCTGTAGGCTTTTTTGTGCTCTATGATTAGTAATTGTGCCACTTCTCAATTTCTTTTTAAATTTGCTTATGATTCCAAAATAAATGTATCCCTTTTAATAGCGGAAATGTTGGACAACAACATAAGGGCTGGCGCTACCTATTTACATAAAATTAACATACGGGTAGTGTGTTCATGGGTAATAAATCTACCTTCACATGTAATGCAGTTCAGAGAATATTGAGTCCATAAAGAGTCTTGAAAGAAAGCCATGGTTGTGTTGGTTGTTCTCTCCAACTCCCTGCAACAGAAACAGGATGGATGGAGTAAAGTTATCCAACCAGACATAGGAGTCCTGAATGGGCCCACAAGTCTTATATATCTCCCCTGATCGAGCCTGATCGAGCGCTGATCGGGTGATGAGCGTGGTATCATGTTGCAAGTGGCATTATGGCTTAGCTTACTAACTGTAAATGCGTAAGAGTAATACTCTTAGCATTTCTCAATTTTAGGGCTACACCACAATGAATGGGCCCGATCTCGGAAGCTAAGCAGTTTCGGGCCTAGTTAGTACCTGGATGGGAGACCGCCTGGGAATACCAGGTGCTGTAGGCTTTTTTGTGTTCCATGTTCAGGCAGTGAGCCATTTCTCAATTGGCTTTCAAAACTGCATGGTCTAGCCAACTAGATGCTTAAAGGTACAAATCTCAGAAGGCCCAGAGCCTACGGCCACACCACACTGAATGCGCCTGATCTCGTCTGATCTCAGAAGCTAAGCAGTGTCGGGCCTAGTTAGTACCTGGATGGGAGACCGCCTGGGAATACCAGGTGCTGTAGGCTTTTTTGTGCTCCATGTTCAGGCAGTGAGCCATTTCTCAATTGGCTTTCAAAACTGCATGGTCTAGCCAACTAGATGCTTAAAGGTACAAATCTCAGAAGGCCCAGAGCCTACGGCCACACCACACTGAATGTGCCTGATCTCGTCTGATCTCAGAAGCTAAGCAGTGTCGGGCCTAGTTAGTACCTGGATGGGAGACCGCCTGGGAATACCAGGTGCTGTAGGCTTTTTTGTGCTCCATGTTCAGGCAGTGAGCCATTTCTCAATTGGCTTTCAAAACTGCATGGTCTAGCCAACTAGATGCTTAAAGGTACAAATCTCAGAAGGCCCAGAGCCTACGGCCACACCACACTGAATGTGCCTGATCTCGTCTGATCTCAGAAGCTAAGCAGTGTCGGGCCTAGTTAGTACCTGGATGGGAGACCGCCTGGGAATACCAGGTGCTGTAGGCTTTTTTGTGCTCCATGTTCAGGCAGTGAGCCATTTCTCAATTGGCTTTCAAAACTGCATGGTCTAGCCAACTAGATGCTTAAAGGTACAAATCTCAGAAGTCCCAGAGCCTACGGCCACACCACACTGAATGCGCCTGATCTCGTCTGATCTCAGAAGCTAAGCAGTGTCGGGCCTAGTTAGTACCTAGATGGGAGACCGCCTGGGAATACCAGGTGCTGTAGGCTTTTTTGTGCTCCATGTTCAGGCAGTGAGCCATTTCTCAATTGGCTTTCAAAACTGCATGGTCTAGCCAACTAGATGCTTAAAGGTACAAATCTCAGAAGGCCCAGAGCCTACGGCCACACCACACTGAATGCCCCTGATCTCAGAAGCTAAGCAGTGTCGGGCCTAGTTAGTACCTGGATGGGAGACCGCCTGGGAATACCAGGTGCTGTCGGATTTTTTGTGCTCCATGTTCAGGCAGTGAGCCATTTCTCAATTGGCTTTCAAAACTGCATGGTCTAGCCAACTAGATGCTTAAAGGTACAAATCTCCGAAGGCCCAGAGCCTACGGCCACACCACACTGAATGTGCCTGATCTCGTCTGATCTCAGAAGCTAAGCAGTGTCAGGCCTAGTTAGTACCTGGATGGGAGACCGCCTGGGAATACCAGGTGCTGTAGGGTTTTTTGTGCTCTATGATTAGTAATTGTGCCACTTCTCAGTTTCTTTTTAAATTTGCTTATGATTCCAAAATAAATGTATCCCTTTTAATAGCAGAAATGTTGGACAACAACATGAGGGCTGGCGCTACCTATTTACATAAAATTAACATACGGGTAGTGTGTTCATGGGTAATAAATCTACCTTCACATGTAATGCAGTTCAGAGAATATTGAGTCCATAAAGAGTCTTGAAAGAAAGCCATGGTTGTGTTGGTTGTTCTCTCCAACTCCCTGCAACAGAAACAGGATGGATGGAGTAAAGTTATCCAACCAGACATAGGAGTCCTGAATGGGCACACAAGTCTTATATATCTCGCCTGATCGAGCCTGATCGAGCGCTGATCGGGTGATGAGCGTGGTATCATGTTGCAAGTGGCATTATGGCTTAGCTTACTAACTGTAAATGCATAAGAGTAATACTCTTAGCATTTCTCAATTTTAGGGCTACACCACAATGAATGGGCCCGATCTCGGAAGCTAAGCAGTTTCGGGCCTAGTTAGTACCTGGATGGGAGACCGCCTGGGAATACCAGGTGCTGTAGGCTTTTTTGTGCTCCATGTTCAGGCAGTGAGCCATTTCTCAATTGGCTTTCAAAACTGCATGGTCTAGCCAACTAGATGCTTAAAGGTACAAATCTCAGAAGGCCCAGAGCCTACGCCACACCACACTGAATGCGCCTGATCTCGTCTGATCTCAGAAGCTAAGCAGTGTCGGGCCTAGTTAGTATCTGGATGGGAGACCGCCTGGGAATACCAGGTGCTGTAGGCTTTTTTGTGCTCCATGTTCAGGCAGTGAGCCATTTCTCAATTGGCTTTCAAAACTGCATGGTCTAGCCAACTAGATGCTTAAAGGTACAAATCTCAGAAGGCCCAGAGCCTACGGCCACACCACACTGAATGCGCCTGATCTCGTCTGATTTCAGAAGCTAAGCAGTATCGGGCCTAGTTAGTACCTGGATGGGAGACCGCCTGGGAATACAGGGTGCTGTAGGCTTCTTTGTGCTCCATGTTCAGGCAGTGAGCCATTTCTCAATTGGCTTTCAATACTGCATGTTCTAGCCAACTAGATGCTTAAAGGTACAAATCTCAGAAAGCCCAGAGCCTACGGCCACACCACACTGAATGCGCCTGATCTCGTCTGATCTCAGAAGCTAAGCAGTGTCGGGCCTAGTTAGTACCTGGATGGGAGACGGCCTCGGAATACCAGGTGCTGTAGGCTTTTTTGTGCTCCATGTTCAGGCAGTGAGCCATTTCTCAATTGGCTTTCAAAACTGCATGGTCTAGCCAAGTAGATGCTTAAAGGTACAAATCTCAGAAGGCCCAGAGCCTACGGCCACACCACACTGAATGCGCCTGATCTCGTCTGATCTCAGAAGCTAAACAGTGTCGGGCCTAGTTAGTACCTGGATGGGAGACCGCCTGGGAATACCAGGTTCTGTAGGCTTTTTTGTGCTCTATGATTAGTAATTGTGCCACTTCTCAATTTCTTTTTAAATTTGCTTATGATTCCAAAATAAATGTATCCCTTTTAATAGCGGAAATGTTGGACAACAACATGAGGGCTGGCGCTACCTATTTACATAAAATTAACATACGGGTAGTGTGTTCATGGGTAATAAATCTACCTTCACATGTAATGCAGTTCAGAGAATATTGAGTCCATAAAGAGTCTTGAAAGAAAGCCATGGTTGTGTTGGTTGTTCTCTCCAACTCCCTGCAACAGAAACAGGATGGATGGAGTAAAGTTATCCAACCAGACATAGGAGTCCTGAATGGGCCCACAAGTCTTATATATCTCGCCTGATCGAGCCTGATCCAGCGCTGATCGGGTGATGAGCGTGGTATCATGTTGCAAGTGGCTTTATGGCTTAGCTTACTAACTGTAAATGCAAAAGAGTAATACTCTTAGCATTTCTCAATTTTAGGGCTACACCACAATGAATGCGCCCGATCTCGGAAGCTAAGCAGTTTCGGGCCTAGTTAGTACCTGGATGGGAGACCGCCTGGGAATACCAGGTTCTGTAGGCTTTTTTGTGCTCTATGATTAGTAATTGTGCCACTTCTCAATTTCTTTTTAAATTTGCTTATGATTCCAAAATAAATGTATCCCTTTTAATAGCGGAAATGTTGGACAACAACATGAGGGCTGGCGCTACCTATTTACATAAAATTAACATACGGGTAGTGTGTTCATGGGTAATAAATCTACCTTCACATGTAATACAGTTCAGAGAATATTGAGTCCATAAAGAGTCTTGAAAGAAAGCCATGGTTGTGTTGGTTGTTCTCTCCAACTCCCTGCAACAGAAACAGGATGGATGGAGTAAAGTTATCCAACCAGACATAGGAGTCCTGAATGGGCCCACAAGTCTTATATATCTCGCCTGATCGAGCCTGATCGAGCGCTGATCGGGTGATGAGCGTGGTATCATGTTGCAAGTGGCTTTATGGCTTAGCTTACTAACTGTAAATGCATAAGAGTAATACTCTTAGCATTTCTCAATTTTAGGGCTACACCACAATGAATGCGCCCGATCTCGGAAGCTAAGCAGTTTCGGGCCTAGTTAGTACCTGGATGGGAGACCGCCTGGGAATACCAGGTGCTGTAGGCTTTTTTGTGCTCCATGTTCAGGCAGTGAGCCATTTCTCAATTGGCTTTCAAAACTGCATGGTCTAGCCAACTAGATGCTTAAAGGTACAAATCTCAGAATGCCCAGAGCCCACGGCCACACCACACTGAATGCGCCTGATCTCTGATCTCAGAAGCTAAGCAGTGTCGGGCCTAGTTAGTACCTGGTTGGGAGACCGCCTGGGAATACCAGGTGCTGTAGGCTTTTTTGTGCTCCATGTTCAGGCAGTGAGCCATTTCTCAATTGGCTTTCAAAACTGCATGGTCTAGCCAACTAGATGCTTAAAGGTACAAATCTCAGAAGGCCCAGAGCCTACGGCCACACCACACTGAATGCGCCTGATCTCGTCTGATCTCAGAAGCTAAGCAGTGTTGGGCCTAGTTAGTACCTGGATGGGAGACCGCCTGGGAATACCAGGTGCTGTAGGCTTTTTTGTGCTCCATGTTCAGGCAGTTAGCCATTTCTCAATTGGCTTTCAAAACTGCATGGTCTAGCCAACTAGATGCTTAAAGGTACAAATCTCAGAAGGCCCAGAGCCTACGGCCAGACCACACTGAATGCGCCTGATCTCGTCTGATCTCAGAAGCTAAGCAGTGTCGGGCCTAGTTAGTACCTGGATGGGAGACCGCCTGGGAATACCAGGTGCTGTAGGCTTTTTTGTGCTCCATGTTCAGGCAGTGAGCCATTTCTCAATTGGCTTTCAAAACTGCATGGTCTAGCCAACTAGATGCTTAAAGGTACAAATCTCAGAAGGCCCAGAGCCTACGGCCACACCACACTGAATGTGCCTGATCTCGTCTGATCTCAGAAGCTAAGCAGTGTTAGGCCTAGTTAGTACCTGGATGGGAGACCGCCTGGGAATACCAGGTGCTGTAGGCTTTTTTGTGCTCTATGATTAGTAATTGTGCCACTTCTCAATTTCTTTTTAAATTTGCTTATGATTCCAAAATAAATGTATCCCTTTTAATAGCGGAAATGTGGGACAACAACATGAGGGCTGGCGCTACCTATTTACATAAAATTAACATACGGGTAGTGTGTTCATGGGTAATAAATCTACCTTCACATGTAATGCAGTAATGCAGTTCAGAGAATATTGAGTGCATAAAGAGTCTTGAAAGAAAGCCATGGTTGTGTTGGTTGTTCTCTCCAACTCCCTGCAACAGAAACAGGATGGATGGAGTAAAGTTATCCAACCAGACATAGGAGTCCTGAATGGGCCCACAAGTCTTATATATCTCGCCTGATCGAGCCTGATCGAGCGCTGATCGGGTGATGAGCGTGGTATCATGTTGCAAGTGGCATTATGGCTTAGCTTACTAACTGTAAATGCATAAGAGTAATACTCTTAGCATTTCTCAATTTTAGGGCTACACCACAATGAATGCGCCCGATCTCGGAAGCTAAGCAGTGTCGGGCCTAGTTAGTACCTGGATGGGAGACCGCCTGGGAATACCAGGTGCTGTAGGCTTTTTTGTGCCCCATGTTCAGGCAGTGAGCCATCTCTCAATTGGCTTTCAAAACTGCATGGTCTAGCCAACTAGATGCTTAAAGGTACAAATCTCAGAAGGCCCAGAGCCTACGGCCACACCACACTGAATGTGCCTGATCTCGTCTGATTTCAGAAGCTAAGCAGTGTCAGGCCTAGTTAGTACCTGGATGGGAGACCGCCTGGGAATACAGGGTGCTGTAGGCTTTTTTGTGCTCCATGTTCAGGCAGTGAGCCATTTCTCAATTGGCTTTCATAACTGCATGTTCTAGCCAACTAGATGCTTAAAGGTACAAATCTCAGAAGGCCCAGAGTCTACGGCCACACCACACTGAATGCGCCTGATCTCGTCTGATCTCAGAAGCTAAGCAGTGTCGGGCCTAGTTAGTACCTGGATGGGAGACCGCCTGGGAATACCAGGTGCTGTAGGCTTTTTTGTGCTCCATGTTCAGGCAGTGAGCCATTTCTCAATTGGCTTTCAAAACTGCATGGTCTAGCCAACTAGATGCTTAAAGGTACAAATCTCAGAAGGCCCAGAGCCTACGGCCACACCACACTGAATGTGCCTGATCTCGTCTGATTTCAGAAGCTAAGCAGTGTCGGGCCTAGTTAGTACCTGGATGGGAGACCGCCTGGGAATACAAGGTGCTGTAGGCTTTTTTGTGCTCTATGATTAGTAATTGTGCCACTTCTCAATTTCTTTTTAAATTTGCTTATGATTCCAAAATAAATGTATCCCTTTTACTAGCGGAAATGTTGGACAACAACATGAGGGCTGGCGCTACCTATTTACATAAAATTAACATACGGGTAGTGTGTTCATGGGTAATAAATCTACCTTCACATGTAATGCAGTTCAGAGAATATTGGGTCCATAAAGAGTCTTGAAAGAAAGCCATGGTTGTGTTGGTTGTTCTCTCCAACTCCCTGCAACAGAAACAGGATGGATGGAGTAAAGTTATCCTACCAGACATAGGAGTCCTGAATGGGCCCACAAGTCTTATATATCTCGCCTGATCGAGCGCTGATCGGGTGATGAGCGTGGTATCATGTTGCAAGTGGCTTTATGGCTTAGCTTACTAACTGTAAATGCATAAGAGTAATACTCTTACCATTTCTCAATTTTAGGGCTACACCACAATGAATGCGCCCGATCTCGGAAGCTAAGCAGTTTCGGGCCTAGTTAGTACCTGGATGGGAGACCGCCTGGGAATACCAGGTGCTGTAGGCCTTTTTTGTGCTCCATGTTCAGGCAGTGAGCCATTTCTCAATTGGCTTTCAAAACTGCATGGTCTAGCCAACTAGATGCTTAAAGGTACAAATCTCAGAAGGCCCAGAGCCTACGGCCACACCACACTGAATGCGCCTGATCTCGTCTGATCTCAGAAGCTAAGCAGTGTCGGGCCTAGTTAGTACCTGGATGGGAGACCGCCTGGGAATACCAGGTGCTGTAGGCTTTTTTGTGCTCTATGATTAGTAATTGTGCCACTTCTCAATTTCTTTTTAAATTTGCTTATGATTCCAAAATAAATGTATCCCTTTTACTAGCGGAAATGTTGGACAACAACATGAGGGCTGGCGCTACCTATTTACATAAAATTAACATACGGGTAGTGTGTTCATGGGTAATAAATCTACCTTCACATGTAATGCAGTTCAGAGAATATTGGGTCCATAAAGAGTCTTGAAAGAAAGCCATGGTTGTGTTGGTTGTTCTCTCCAACTCCCTGCAACAGAAACAGGATGGATGGAGTAAAGTTATCCTACCAGACATAGGAGTCCTGAATGGGCCCACAAGACTTATATATCTCGCCTGATCGAGCGCTGATCGGGTGATGAGCGTGGTATCATGTTGCAAGTGGCTTTATGGCTTAGCTTACTAACTGTAAATGCATAAGAGTAATACTCTTAGCATTTCTCAATTTTAGGGCTACACCACAATGAATGCGCCCGATCTCGGAAGCTAAGCAGTTTCGGGCCTAGTTAGTACCTGGATGGGAGACCGCCTGGGAATACCAGGTGCTGTAGGCCTTTTTTGTGCTCCATGTTCAGGCAGTGAGCCATTTCTCAATTGGCTTTCAAAACTGCATGGTCTAGCCAACTAGATGCTTAAAGGTACAAATCTCAGAAGGCCCAGAGCCTACGGCCACACCACACTGAATGCGCCTGATCTCGTCTGATCTCAGAAGCTAAGCAGTGTCGGGCCTAGTTAGTACCTGGATGGGAGACCGCCTGGGAATACCAGGTGCTGTAGGCTTTTTTGTGCTCCATGTTCAGGCAGTGAGCCATTTCTCAATTGGCTTTCAAAACTGCATGGTCTAGCCAACTAGATGCTTAAAGGTACAAATCTCAGAAGGCCCAGAGCCTACGGCCACACCACACTGAATGTGCCTGATCTCGTCTGATCTCAGAAGCTAAGCAGTGTCAGGCCTAGTTAGTACCTGGATGGGAGACCGCCTGGGAATACCAGGTGCTGTAGGCTTTTTTGTTGTGCTCTATGATTAGTAATTGTGCCACTTCTCAATTTCTTTTTAAATTTGCTTATGATTCCAAAATAAATGTATCCCTTTTAATAGCGTAAATGTTGGACAACAACATGAGGGCTGGCGCTACCTATTTACATAAAATTAACATACGGGTAGTGTGTTCATGGGTAATAAATCTACCTTCACATGTAATGCAGTTCAGAGAATATTGAGTCCATAAAGAGTCTTGAAAGAAAGCCATGGTTGTGTTGGTTGTTCTCTCCAACTCCCTGCAACAGAAACAGGATGGATGGAGTAAAGTTATCCTACCAGACATAGGAGTCCTGAATGGGCCCACAAGTCTTATATATCTCGCCTGATCTCGCCTGATCGAGCGCTGATCGGGTGATGAGCGTGGTATCATGTTGCAAGTGGCTTTATGGCTTAGCTTACTAACTGTAAATGCATAAGAGTAATACTCTTAGCATTTCGCAATTTTAGGGCTACACCACAATGAATGCGCCCGATCTCGGAAGCTAAGCAGTTTCGGGCCTAGTTAGTACCTGGATGGGAGACCGCTTGGGAATACCAGGTGCTGTAGGCTTTTTTGTGCTCCATGTTCAGGCAGTGAGCCATTTCTCAATTGGCTTTCAAAACTGCATGGTCTAGCCAACTAGATGCTTAAAGGTACAAATCTCAGAAGGCCCAGAGCCTAGGCCACACCACACTGAATGCGTCTGATCTCAGAAGCTAAGCAGTGTTGGGCCTAGTTAGTACCTGGATGGGAGACCGCCTGGGAATACCAGGTGCTGTAGGCTTTTTTGTGCTCCATGTTCAGGCAGTGAGCCATTTCTCAATTGGCTTTCAAAACTGCATGGTCTAGCCAACTAGATGCTTAAAGGTACAAATCTCAGAAGGCCCAGAGCCTAAGGCCATACCACACTGAATGCGCCTGATCTCGTCTGATCTCAGAAGCTAAGCAGTGTCGGGCCTAGTTAGTACCTGGATGGGAGACCGCCTGGGAATACCAGGTGCTGTAGGCTTTTTTGTGCTCCATGTTCAGGCAGTGAGCCATTTCTGAATTGGCTTTCAAAACTGCATGGTCTAGCCAACTAGATGCTTAAAGGTACAAATCTCAGAAGGCCCAGAGCCTACGGCCACACCACACTGAATGCGCCTGATCTCGTCTGATCTCAGAAGCTAAGCAGTTTTGGGCCTAGTTAGTACCTGGATGGGAAACCGCCTGGGAATACCAGGTGCTGTAGGCTTTTTTGTGCTCCATGTTCAGGCAGTGAGCCATTTCTCAATTGGCTTTCAAAACTGCATGGTCTAGCCAACTAGATGCTTAAAGGTACAAATCTCAGAAGTCCCAGAGCCTACGGCCACACCACACTGAATCTGCCTGATCTCGTCTGATCTCAGAAGCTAAGCAGTGTCGGGCCTAGTTAGTACCTGGATGGGAGACCACCTGGGAATACCAGGTGCTGTAGGCTTTTTTGTGCTCCATGTTCAGGCAGTGAGCCATTTCTCAATTGGCTTTCAAAACTGCATGGTCTAGCCAACTAGATGCTTAAATGTACAAATCTCAGAAGGCCCAGAGCCTACGGCCACACCACACTGAATGCGCCTGATCTCGTCTGATCTCAGAAGCTAAGCAGTGTAGGGCCTAGTTAGTACCTGGATGGGAGACCGCCTGGGAATACCAGGTGCTGTAGGCTTTTTTGTGCTCCATGTTCAGGCAGTGAGCCATTTCTCAATTGGCTTTCAAAACTGCATGGTCTAGCCAACTAGATGCTTAAAGGTACAAATCTCAGAAGGCCCAGAGCCTACGGCCACACCACACTGAATGCGCCTGATCTCGTCTGATCTCAGAAGCTAAGCAGTGTCGGGCCTAGTTAGTACCTGGATGGGAGACCGCCTGGGAATACCAGGTGCTGTAGGCTTTTTTGTGCTCCATGTTCAGGCAGTGAGCCATTTCTCAATTGGCTTTCAAAACTGCATGGTCTAGCCAACTAGATGCTTAAAGGTACAAATCTCAGAAGGCCCAGAGCCTACGGCCACACCACACTGAATGTGCCTGATCTCGTCTGATCTCAGAAGCTAAGCAGTGTCGGGCCTAGTTAGTACCTGGATGGGAGACCGCCTGGGAATATCAGGTGCTGTAGGCTTTTTTGTGCTCTATGATTAGTAATTGTGCCACTTCTCAATTTCTTTTTAAATTTGCTTATGATTCCAAAATAAATGTATCCCTTTTAATAGCGGAAATGTTGGACAACAACATGAGGGCTGGCGCTACCTATTTACATAAAATTAACATACGGGTAGTGTGTTCATGGGTAATAAATCTACCTTCACATGTAATGCAGTTCAGAGAATATTGAGTCCATAAAGAGTCCTGAAAGAAAGCCATGGTTGTGTTGGTTGTTCTCTCCAACTCCCTGCAACAGAAACAGGATGGATGGAGTAAAGTTATCCAACCAGACATAGGAGTCCTGAATGGGCCCACAAGTCTTATATATCTCGCCTGATCGAGCCTGATCGAGCGCTGATCGGGTGATGAGCGTGGTATCATGTTGCAAGTGGCTTTATGGCTTAGCTTACTAACTGTAAATGCATAAGAGTAATACTCTTAGCATTTCTCAATTTTAGGGCTACACCACAATGAATGCGCCCGATCTCGGAAGCTAAGCAGTGTCGGGCCTAGTTAGTACCTGGATGGGAGACCGCCTGGGAATACCAGGTGCTGTAGGCTTTTTTGTGCTCCATGTTCAGGCAGTGAGCCATTTCTCAATTGGCTTTCAAAACTGCATGGTCTAGCCAACTAGATGCTTAAAGGTACAAATCTCAGAAGGCCCAGAGCCTACGGCCACACCACACTGAATGCGCCTGATCTCGTCTGATCTCAGAAGCTAAGCAGTATCGGGCCTAGTTAGTACCTGGATGGGAGACCGCCTGGGAATACCAGGTGCTGTAGGCTTTTTTGTGCTCCATGTTCAGGCAGTGAGCCATTTCTCAATTGGCTTTCAAAACTGCATGGTCTAGCCAACTAGATGCTTAAAGGTACAAATCTCAGAAGGCCCAGAGCCTACGGCCACACCACACTGAATGCGCCTGATCTCGTCTGATTTCAGAAGCTAAGCAGTGTCGGGCCTAGTTAGTACCTGGGTGGGAGACCGCCTGGGAATACAGGGTGCTGTAGGCTTTTTTGTGCTCCATGTTCAGGCAGTGAGCCATTTCTCAATTGGCTTTCAAAACTGCATGGTCTAGCCAACTAGATGCTTAAAGGTACAAATCTCAGAAGGCCCAGAGCCTACGGCCACACCACACTGAATGTGCCTGATCTCGTCTGATCTCAGAAGCTAAGCAGTGTCGGGCCTAGTTAGTACCTGGATGGGAGACCGCCTGGGAATACCAGGTGTTGTAGGCTTTTTTGTTGTGCTCTATGATTAGTAATTGTGCCACTTCTCAATTTCTTTTTAAATTTGCTTATGATTCCCAAATAAATGTATCCCTTTTAATAGCGGAAATGTTGGACAACAACATGAGGGCTGGCGCTACCTATTTACATAAAATTAACATACGGGTAGTGTGTTCATGGGTAATAAATCTACCTTCACATGTAATGCAGTTCAGAGAATATTGAGTCCATAAAGAGTCTTGAAAGAAAGCCATGGTTGTGTTGGTTGTTCTCTCCAACTCCCTGCAACAGAAACAGGATGGATGGAGTAAAGTTATCCTACCAGACATAGGAGTCCTGAATGGGCCCACAAGTCTTATATATCTCGCCTGATCGAGCGCTGATCGGGTGATGAGCGTGGTATCATGTTGCAAGTGGCTTTATGGCTTAGCTTACTAACTGTAAATGCATAAGAGTAATACTCTTAGCATTTCTCAATTTTAGGGCTACACCACAATGAATGCGCCCGATCTCGGAAGCTAAGCAGTTTCGGGCCTAGTTAGTACCTGGATGGGAGACCGCTTGGGAATACCAGGTGCTGTAGGCTTTTTTGTGCTCCATGTTCAGGCAGTGAGCCATTTCTCAATTGGCATTCAAAACTGCATGGTCTAGCCAACTAGATGCTTAAAGGTACAAATCTCAGAAGGCCCAGAGCCTACGGCCACACCACACTGAATGCGTCTGATCTCAGAAGCTAAGCAGTGTTGGGCCTAGTTAGTACCTGGATGGGAGACCGCCTGGGAATACCAGGTGCTGTAGGCTTTTTTGTGCTCCATGTTCAGGCAGTGAGCCATTTCTCAATTGGCTTTCAAAACTGCATGGTCTAGCCAACTAGATGCTTAAAGGTACAAATCTCAGAAGGCCCAGAGCCTAAGGCCATACCACACTGAATGCGTCTGATCTCAGAAGCTAAGCAGTGTCGGGCCTAGTTAGTACCTGGATGGGAGACCGCCTGGGAATACCAGGTGCTGTAGGCTTTTTTGTGCTCCATGTTCAGGCAGTGAGCCATTTCTCAATTGGCTTTCAAAACTGCATGGTCTAGCCAACTAGATGCTTAAAGGTACAAATCTCAGAAGTCCCAGAGCCTACGGCCACACCACACTGAATCCGCCTGATCTCGTCTGATCTCAGAAACTAAGCAGTGTCGGGCCTAGTTAGTACCTGGATGGGAGACCACCTGGGAATACCAGGTGCTGTAGGCTTTTTTGTGCTCCATGTTCAGGCAGTGAGCCATTTCCCAATTGGCTTTCAAAACTGCATGGTCTAGCCAACTAGATGCTTAAAGGTACAAATCTCAGAAGGCCCAGAGCCTACGGCCACACCACACTGAATGCGCCTGATCTCGTCTGATCTCAGAAGCTAAGCAGTGTCGGGCCTAGTTAGTACCTGGATGGGAGACCGCCTGGGAATACCAGGTGCTGTAGGCTTTTTTGTGCTCCATGTTCAGGCAGTGAGCCATTTCTCAATTGGCTTTCAAAACTGCATGGTCTAGCCAACTAGATGCTTAAAGGTACAAATCTCAGAAGGCCCAGAGCCTACGGCCACACCACACTGAATGCGCCTGATCTCAGAAGCTAAGCAGTGTCGGGCCTAGTTAGTACCTGGATGGGAGACCGCCTGGGAATACCAGGTGCTGTAGGCTTTTTTGTGCTCCATGTTCAGGCAGTGAGCCATTTCTCAATTGGCTTTCAAAACTGCATGGTCTAGCCAACTAGATGCTTAAAGGTACAAATCTCAGAAGGCCCAGAGCCTACGGCCACACCACACTGAATGTGCCTGATCTCGTCTGATCTCAGAAGCTAAGCAGTGTCGGGCCTAGTTAGTACCTGGATGGGAGACTGCCTGGGAATATCAGGTGCTGTAGGCTTTTTTGTGCTCTATGATTAGTAATTGTGCCACTTCTCAATTTCTTTTTAAATTTGCTTATGATTCCAAAATAAATGTATCCCTTTTAATAGCGGAAATGTTGGACAACAACATGAGGGCTGGCGCTACCTATTTACATAAAATTAACATACGGGTAGTGTGTTCATGGGTAATAAATCTACCTTCACATGTAATGCAGTTCAGAGAATATTGAGTCCATAAAGAGTCTTGAAAGAAAGCCATGGTTGTGTTGGTTGTTCTCTCCAACTCCCTGTAACAGAAACAGGATGGATGGAGTAAAGTTATCCAACCAGACATAGGAGTCCTGAATGGGCCCACAAGTCTTATATATCTCGCCTGATCGAGCCTGATCGAGCGCTGATCGGGTGATGAGCGTGGTATCATGTTGCAAGTGGCTTTATGGCTTAGCTTACTAACTGTAAATGCATAAGAGTAATACTCTTAGCATTTCTCAATTTTAGGGCTACACCACAATGAATGCGCCCGATCTCGGAAGCTAAGCAGTGTCGGGCCTAGTTAGTACCTGGATGGGAGACCGCCTGGGAATACCAGGTGCTGTAGGCTTTTTTGTGCTCCATGTTCAGGCAGTGAGCCATTTCTCAATTGGCTTTCAAAACTGCATGGTCTAGCCAACTAGATGCTTAAAGGTACAAATCTCAGAAGGCCCAGAGCCTACGGCCACACCACACTGAATGTGCCTGATCTCGTCTGATCTCAGAAGCTAAGCAGTGTCGGGCCTAGTTAGTACCTGGATGGGAGACCGCCTGGGAATATCAGGTGCTGTAGGCTTTTTTGTGCTCTATGATTAGTAATTGTGCCACTTCTCAATTTCTTTTTAAATTTGCTTATGATTCCAAAATAAATGTATCCCTTTTAATAGCGGAAATGTTGGACAACAACATGAGGGCTGGCGCTACCTATTTACATAAAATTAACATACGGGTAGTGTGTTCATGGGTAATAAATCTACCTTCACATGTAATGCAGTTCAGAGAATATTGAGTCCATAAAGAGTCCTGAAAGAAAGCCATGGTTGTGTTGGTTGTTCTCTCCAACTCCCTGCAACAGAAACAGGATGGATGGAGTAAAGTTATCCAACCAGACATAGGAGTCCTGAATGGGCCCACAAGTCTTATATATCTCGCCTGATCGAGCCTGATCGAGCGCTGATCGGGTGATGAGCGTGGTATCATGTTGCAAGTGGCTTTATGGCTTAGCTTACTAACTGTAAATGCATAAGAGTAATACTCTTAGCATTTCTCAATTTTAGGGCTACACCACAATGAATGCGCCCGATCTCGGAAGCTAAGCAGTTTCGGGCCTAGTTAGTACCTGGATGGGAGACCGCCTGGGAATACCAGGTGCTGTAGGCTTTTTTGTGCTCCATGTTCAGGCAGTGAGCCATTTCTCAATTGGCTTTCAGAACTGCATGGTCTAGCCAACTAGATGCTTAAAGGTACAAATCTCAGAAGGCCCAGAGCCTACGGCCACACGACACTGAATGCGCCTGATCTCGTCTGATCTCAGAAACTAAGCAGTATCGGGCCTAGTTAGTACCTGGATGGGAGACCGCCTGGGATTACCAGGTGCTGTAGGCTTTTTTGTGCTCCATGTTCAGGCAGTGAGCCATTTCTCAATTGGCTTTCAAAACTGCATGGTCTAGCCAACTAGATGCTTAAAGGTACAAATCTCAGAAGGCCCAGAGCCTATGGCCGCACCACACTGAATGCGCCTGATCTCGTCTGATTTCAGAAGCTAAGCAGTGTCGGGCCTAGTTAGTACCTGGATGGGAGACCGCCTGGGAATACAGGGTGCTGTAGGCTTTTTTGTGCTCCATGTTCAGGCAGTGAGCCATTTCTCAATTGGCTTTCAAAACTGCATGGTCTAGCCAACTAGATGCTTAAAGGTACAAATCTCAGAAGGCCCAGAGCCTACGGCCACACCACACTGAATGTGCCTGATCTCGTCTGATCTCAGAAGCTAAGCAGTGTCGGGCCTAGTTAGTACCTGGATGGGAGACCGCCTGGGAATACCAGGTGCTGTAGGCTTTTTTGTTGTGCTCTATGATTAGTAATTGTGCCACTTCTCAATTTCTTTTTAAATTTGCTTATGATTCCAAAATAAATGTATCCCTTTTAATAGCGGAAATGTTGGACAACAACATGAGGGCTGGCGCTACCTATTTACATAAAATTAACATACGGGTAGTGTGTTCATGGGTAATAAATCTACCTTCACATGTAATGCAGTTCAGAGAATATTGAGTCCATAAAGAGTCTTGAAAGAAAGCCATGGTTGTGTTGGTTGTTCTCTCCAACTCCCTGCAACAGAAACAGGATGGATGGAGTAAAGTTATCCTACCAGACATAGGAGTCCTGAATGGGCCCACAAGTCTTATATATCTCGCCTGATCGAGCGCTGATCGGGTGATGAGCGTGGTATCATGTTGCAAGTGGCTTTATGGCTTAGCTTACTAACTGTAAATGCATAAGAGTAATACTCTTAGCATTTCTCAATTTTAGGGCTACACCACAATGAATGCGCCCGATCTCGGAAGCTAAGCAGTTTCGGGCCTAGTTAGTACCTGGATGGGAGACCGCCTGGGAATACCAGGTGCTGTAGGCTTTTTTGTGCCCCATGTTCAGGCAGTGAGCCATTTCTCAATTGGCTTTCAAAACTGCATGGTCTAGCCAACTAGATGCTTAAAGGTACAAATCTCAGAAGGCCCAGAGCCTACGGCCACACCACACTGAATGTGCCTGATCTCGTCTGATTTCAAAAGCTAAGCAGTGTCAGGCCTAGTTAGTACCTGGATGGGAGACCGCCTGGGAATACAGGGTGCTGTAGGCTTTTTTGTGCTCCATGTTCAGGCAGTGAGCCATTTCTCAATTGGCTTTCATAACTGCATGTTCTAGCCAACTAGATGCTTAAAGGTACAAATCTCAGAAGGCCCAGAGCCTAAGGCCATACCACACTGAATGCGCCTGATCTCGTCTGATCTCAGAAGCTAAGCAGTGTCGGGCCTAGTTAGTACCTGGATGGGAGACCGCCTGGGAATACCAGGTGCTGTAGGCTTTTTTGTGCTCCATGTTCAGGCAGTGAGCCATTTCTGAATTGGCTTTCAAAACTGCATGGTCTAGCCAACTAGATGCTTAAAGGTACAAATCTCAGAAGGCCCAGAGCCTACGGCCACACCACACTGAATGCGCCTGATCTCGTCTGATCTCAGAAGCTAAGCAGTTTTGGGCCTAGTTAGTACCTGGATGGGAAACCGCCTGGGAATACCAGGTGCTGTAGGCTTTTTTGTGCTCCATGTTCAGGCAGTGAGCCATTTCTCAATTGGCTTTCAAAACTGCATGGTCTAGCCAACTAGATGCTTAAAGGTACAAATCTCAGAAGTCCCAGAGCCTACGGCCACACCACACTGAATCTGCCTGATCTCGTCTGATCTCAGAAGCTAAGCAGTGTCGGGCCTAGTTAGTACCTGGATGGGAGACCACCTGGGAATACCAGGTGCTGTAGGCTTTTTTGTGCTCCATGTTCAGGCAGTGAGCCATTTCTCAATTGGCTTTCAAAACTGCATGGTCTAGCCAACTAGATGCTTAAAGGTACAAATCTCAGAAGGCCCAGAGCCTACGGCCACACCACACTGAATGCGCCTGATCTCGTCTGATCTCAGAAGCTAAGCAGTGTAGGGCCTAGTTAGTACCTGGATGGGAGACCGCCTGGGAATACCAGGTGCTGTAGGCTTTTTTGTGCTCCATGTTCAGGCAGTGAGCCATTTCTCAATTGGCTTTCAAAACTGCATGGTCTAGCCAACTAGATGCTTAAAGGTACAAATCTCAGAAGGCCCAGAGCCTACGGCCACACCACACTGAATGCGCCTGATCTCGTCTGATCTCAGAAGCTAAGCAGTGTCGGGCCTAGTTAGTACCTGGATGGGAGACCGCCTGGGAATACCAGGTGCTGTAGGCTTTTTTGTGCTCCATGTTCAGGCAGTGAGCCATTTCTCAATTGGCTTTCAAAACTGCATGGTCTAGCCAACTAGATGCTTAAAGGTACAAATCTCAGAAGGCCCAGAGCCTACGGCCACACCACACTGAATGTGCCTGATCTCGTCTGATCTCAGAAGCTAAGCAGTGTCGGGCCTAGTTAGTACCTGGATGGGAGACCGCCTGGGAATATCAGGTGCTGTAGGCTTTTTTGTGCTCTATGATTAGTAATTGTGCCACTTCTCAATTTCTTTTTAAATTTGCTTATGATTCCAAAATAAATGTATCCCTTTTAATAGCGGAAATGTTGGACAACAACATGAGGGCTGGCGCTACCTATTTACATAAAATTAACATACGGGTAGTGTGTTCATGGGTAATAAATCTACCTTCACATGTAATGCAGTTCAGAGAATATTGAGTCCATAAAGAGTCCTGAAAGAAAGCCATGGTTGTGTTGGTTGTTCTCTCCAACTCCCTGCAACAGAAACAGGATGGATGGAGTAAAGTTATCCAACCAGACATAGGAGTCCTGAATGGGCCCACAAGTCTTATATATCTCGCCTGATCGAGCCTGATCGAGCGCTGATCGGGTGATGAGCGTGGTATCATGTTGCAAGTGGCTTTATGGCTTAGCTTACTAACTGTAAATGCATAAGAGTAATACTCTTAGCATTTCTCAATTTTAGGGCTACACCACAATGAATGCGCCCGATCTCGGAAGCTAAGCAGTGTCGGGCCTAGTTAGTACCTGGATGGGAGACCGCCTGGGAATACCAGGTGCTGTAGGCTTTTTTGTGCTCCATGTTCAGGCAGTGAGCCATTTCTCAATTGGCTTTCAAAACTGCATGGTCTAGCCAACTAGATGCTTAAAGGTACAAATCTCAGAAGGCCCAGAGCCTACGGCCACACCACACTGAATGCGCCTGATCTCGTCTGATCTCAGAAGCTAAGCAGTATCGGGCCTAGTTAGTACCTGGATGGGAGACCGCCTGGGAATACCAGGTGCTGTAGGCTTTTTTGTGCTCCATGTTCAGGCAGTGAGCCATTTCTCAATTGGCTTTCAAAACTGCATGGTCTAGCCAACTAGATGCTTAAAGGTACAAATCTCAGAAGGCCCAGAGCCTACGGCCACACCACACTGAATGCGCCTGATCTCGTCTGATTTCAGAAGCTAAGCAGTGTCGGGCCTAGTTAGTACCTGGGTGGGAGACCGCCTGGGAATACAGGGTGCTGTAGGCTTTTTTGTGCTCCATGTTCAGGCAGTGAGCCATTTCTCAA
This sequence comes from Ambystoma mexicanum, assembly GCF_040938575.1. Classification (NCBI taxonomy): domain Eukaryota; kingdom Metazoa; phylum Chordata; class Amphibia; order Caudata; family Ambystomatidae; genus Ambystoma; species Ambystoma mexicanum. Next base: position 521,683,785 of record NC_090932.1, read on the forward strand.
TTGGCTTTCAAAACTGCATGGTCTAGCCAACTAGATGCTTAAAGGTACAAATCTCAGAAGGCCCAGAGCCTACGGCCACACCACACTGAATGTGCCTGATCTCGTCTGATCTCAGAAGCTAAGCAGTGTCGGGCCTAGTTAGTACCTGGATGGGAGACCGCCTGGGAATACCAGGTGCTGTAGGCTTTTTTGTTGTGCTCTATGATTAGTAATTGTGCCACTTCTCAATTTCTTTTTAAATTTGCTTATGATTCCCAAATAAATGTATCCCTTTTAATAGCGGAAATGTTGGACAACAACATGAGGGCTGGCGCTACCTATTTACATAAAATTAACATACGGGTAGTGTGTTCATGGGTAATAAATCTACCTTCACATGTAATGCAGTTCAGAGAATATTGAGTCCATAAAGAGTCTTGAAAGAAAGCCATGGTTGTGTTGGTTGTTCTCTCCAACTCCCTGCAACAGAAACAGGATGGATGGAGTAAAGTTATCCTACCAGACATAGGAGTCCTGAATGGGCCCACAAGTCTTATATATCTCGCCTGATCGAGCGCTGATCGGGTGATGAGCGTGGTATCATGTTGCAAGTGGCTTTATGGCTTAGCTTACTAACTGTAAATGCATAAGAGTAATACTCTTAGCATTTCTCAATTTTAGGGCTACACCACAATGAATGCGCCCGATCTCGGAAGCTAAGCAGTTTCGGGCCTAGTTAGTACCTGGATGGGAGACCGCTTGGGAATACCAGGTGCTGTAGGCTTTTTTGTGCTCCATGTTCAGGCAGTGAGCCATTTCTCAATTGGCATTCAAAACTGCATGGTCTAGCCAACTAGATGCTTAAAGGTACAAATCTCAGAAGGCCCAGAGCCTACGGCCACACCACACTGAATGCGCCTGATCTCGTCTGATCTCAGAAGCTAAGCAGTGTTGGGCCTAGTTAGTACCTGGATGGGAGACCGCCTGGGAATACCAGGTGCTGTAGGCTTTTTTGTGCTCCATGTTCAGGCAGTGAGCCATTTCTCAATTGGCTTTCAAAACTGCATGGTCTAGCCAACTAGATGCTTAAAGGTACAAATCTCAGAAGGCCCAGAGCCTAAGGCCATACCACACTGAATGCGTCTGATCTCAGAAGCTAAGCAGTGTCGGGCCTAGTTAGTACCTGGATGGGAGACCGCCTGGGAATACCAGGTGCTGTAGGCTTTTTTGTGCTCCATGTTCAGGCAGTGAGCCATTTCTCAATTGGCTTTCAAAACTGCATGGTCTAGCCAACTAGATGCTTAAAGGTACAAATCTCCAAAGGCCCAGACCCTACGGCCACACCACACTGAATGCGCCTGATCTCGTCTGATCTCAGAAGCTAAGCAGTGTCGGGCCTAGTTAGTACCTGGATGGGAGACCGCCTGGGAATACCAGGTGCTGTAGGCTTTTTTGTGCTCCATGTTCAGGCAGTGAGCCATTTCTCAATTGGCTTTCAAAACTGCATGGTCTAGCCAACTAGATGCTTAAAGGTACAAATCTCAGAAGTCCCAGAGCCTACGGCCACACCACACTGAATCCGCCTGATCTCGTCTGATCTCAGAAACTAAGCAGTGTCGGGCCTAGTTAGTACCTGGATGGGAGACCACCTGGGAATACCAGGTGCTGTAGGCTTTTTTGTGCTCCATGTTCAGGCAGTGAGCCATTTCCCAATTGGCTTTCAAAACTGCATGGTCTAGCCAACTAGATGCTTAAAGGTACAAATCTCAGAAGGCCCAGAGCCTACGGCCACACCACACTGAATGCGCCTGATCTCAGAAGCTAAGCAGTGTCGGGCCTAGTTAGTACCTGGATGGGAGACCGCCTGGGAATACCAGGTGCTGTAGGCTTTTTTGTGCTCCATGTTCAGGCAGTGAGCCATTTCTCAATTGGCTTTCAAAACTGCATGGTCTAGCCAACTAGATGCTTAAAGGTACAAATCTCAGAAGGCCCAGAGCCTACGGCCACACCACACTGAATGTGCCTGATCTCGTCTGATCTCAGAAGCTAAGCAGTGTCGGGCCTAGTTAGTACCTGGATGGGAGACTGCCTGGGAATATCAGGTGCTGTAGGCTTTTTTGTGCTCTATGATTAGTAATTGTGCCACTTCTCAATTTCTTTTTAAATTTGCTTATGATTCCAAAATAAATGTATCCCTTTTAATAGCGGAAATGTTGGACAACAACATGAGGGCTGGCGCTACCTATTTACATAAAATTAACATACGGGTAGTGTGTTCATGGGTAATAAATCTACCTTCACATGTAATGCAGTTCAGAGAATATTGAGTCCATAAAGAGTCTTGAAAGAAAGCCATGGTTGTGTTGGTTGTTCTCTCCAACTCCCTGTAACAGAAACAGGATGGATGGAGTAAAGTTATCCAACCAGACATAGGAGTCCTGAATGGGCCCACAAGTCTTATATATCTCGCCTGATCGAGCCTGATCGAGCGCTGATCGGGTGATGAGCGTGGTATCATGTTGCAAGTGGCTTTATGGCTTAGCTTACTAACTGTAAATGCATAAGAGTAATACTCTTAGCATTTCTCAATTTTAGGGCTACACCACAATGAATGCGCCCGATCTCGGAAGCTAAGCAGTGTCGGGCCTAGTTAGTACCTGGATGGGAGACCGCCTGGGAATACCAGGTGCTGTAGGCTTTTTTGTGCTCCATGTTCAGGCAGTGAGCCATTTCTCAATTGGCTTTCAAAACTGCATGGTCTAGCCAACTAGATGCTTAAAGGTACAAATCTCAGAAGGCCCAGAGCCTACGGCCACACCACACTGAATGTGCCTGATCTCGTCTGATCTCAGAAGCTAAGCAGTGTCGGGCCTAGTTAGTACCTGGATGGGAGACCGCCTGGGAATATCAGGTGCTGTAGGCTTTTTTGTGCTCTATGATTAGTAATTGTGCCACTTCTCAATTTCTTTTTAAATTTGCTTATGATTCCAAAATAAATGTATCCCTTTTAATAGCGGAAATGTTGGACAACAACATGAGGGCTGGCGCTACCTATTTACATAAAATTAACATACGGGTAGTGTGTTCATGGGTAATAAATCTACCTTCACATGTAATGCAGTTCAGAGAATATTGAGTCCATAAAGAGTCCTGAAAGAAAGCCATGGTTGTGTTGGTTGTTCTCTCCAACTCCCTGCAACAGAAACAGGATGGATGGAGTAAAGTTATCCAACCAGACATAGGAGTCCTGAATGGGCCCACAAGTCTTATATATCTCGCCTGATCGAGCCTGATCGAGCGCTGATCGGGTGATGAGCGTGGTATCATGTTGCAAGTGGCTTTATGGCTTAGCTTACTAACTGTAAATGCATAAGAGTAATACTCTTAGCATTTCTCAATTTTAGGGCTACACCACAATGAATGCGCCCGATCTCGGAAGCTAAGCAGTTTCGGGCCTAGTTAGTACCTGGATGGGAGACCGCCTGGGAATACCAGGTGCTGTAGGCTTTTTTGTGCTCCATGTTCAGGCAGTGAGCCATTTCTCAATTGGCTTTCAAAACTGCATGGTCTAGCCAACTAGATGCTTAAAGGTACAAATCTCAGAAGGCCCAGAGCCTACGGCCACACGACACTGAATGCGCCTGATCTCGTCTGATCTCAGAAACTAAGCAGTATCGGGCCTAGTTAGTACCTGGATGGGAGACCGCCTGGGAATACCAGGTGCTGTAGGCTTTTTTGTGCTCCATGTTCAGGCAGTGAGCCATTTCTCAATTGGCTTTCAAAACTGCATGGTCTAGCCAACTAGATGCTTAAAGGTACAAATCTCAGAAGGCCCAGAGCCTATGGCCACACCACACTGAATGCGCCTGATCTCGTCTGATTTCAGAAGCTAAGCAGTGTCGGGCCTAGTTAGTACCTGGATGGGAGACCGCCTGGGAATACAGGGTGCTGTAGGCTTTTTTGTGCTCCATGTTCAGGCAGTGAGCCATTTCTCAATTGGCTTTCAAAACTGCATGGTCTAGCCAACTAGATGCTTAAAGGTACAAATCTCAGAAGGCCCAGAGCCTACGGCCACACCACACTGAATGTGCCTGATCTCGTCTGATCTCAGAAGCTAAGCAGTGTCGGGCCTAGTTAGTACCTGGATGGGAGACCGCCTGGGAATACCAGGTGCTGTAGGCTTTTTTGTTGTGCTCTATGATTAGTAATTGTGCCACTTCTCAATTTCTTTTTAAATTTGCTTATGATTCCAAAATAAATGTATCCCTTTTAATAGCGGAAATGTTGGACAACAACATGAGGGCTGGCGCTACCTATTTACATAAAATTAACATACGGGTAGTGTGTTCATGGGTAATAAATCTACCTTCACATGTAATGCATTTCAGAGAATATTGAGTCCATAAAGAGTCTTGAAAGAAAGCCATGGTTGTGTTGGTTGTTCTCTCCAACTCCCTGCAACAGAAACAGGATGGATGGAGTAAAGTTATCCTACCAGACATAGGAGTCCTGAATGGGCCCACAAGTCTTATATATCTCGCCTGATCGAGCGCTGATCGGGTGATGAGCGTGGTATCATGTTGCAAGTGGCTTTATGGCTTAGCTTACTAACTGTAAATGCATAAGAGTAATACTCTTAGCATTTCTCAATTTTAGGGCTACACCACAATGAATGCGCCCGATCTCGGAAGCTAAGCAGTTTCGGGCCTAGTTAGTACCTGGATGGGAGACCGCCTGGGAATACCAGGTGCTGTAGGCTTTTTTGTGCCCCATGTTCAGGCAGTGAGCCATTTCTCAATTGGCTTTCAAAACTGCATGGTCTAGCCAACTAGATGCTTAAAGGTACAAATCTCAGAAGGCCCAGAGCCTACGGCCACACCACACTGAATGTGCCTGATCTCGTCTGATTTCAGAAGCTAAGCAGTGTCAGGCCTAGTTAGTACCTGGATGGGAGACCGCCTGGGAATACAGGGTGCTGTAGGCTTTTTTGTGCTCCATGTTCAGGCAGTGAGCCATTTCTCAATTGGCTTTCATAACTGCATGTTCTAGCCAACTAGATGCTTAAAGGTACAAATCTCAGAAGGCCCAGAGTCTACGGCCACACCACACTGAATGCGCCTGATCTCGTCTGATCTCAGAAGCTAAGCAGTGTCGGGCCTAGTTAGTACCTGGATGGGAGACCGCCTGGGAATACCAGGTGCTGTAGGCTTTTTTGTGCTCCATGTTCAGGCAGTGAGCCATTTCTCAATTGGCTTTCAAAACTGCATGGTCTAGCCAACTAGATGCTTAAAGGTACAAATCTCAGAAGGCCCAGAGCCTACGGCCACACCACACTGAATGTGCCTGATCTCGTCTGATTTCAGAAGCTAAGCAGTGTCGGGCCTAGTTAGTACCTGGATGGGAGACCGCCTGGGAATACAAGGTGCTGTAGGCTTTTTTGTGCTCTATGATTAGTAATTGTGCCACTTCTCAATTTCTTTTTAAATTTGCTTATGATTCCAAAATAAATGTATCTCTTTTACTAGCGGAAATGTTGGACAACAACATGAGGGCTGGCGCTACCTATTTACATAAAATTAACATACGGGTAGTGTGTTCATGGGTAATAAATCTACCTTCACATGTAATGCAGTTCAGAGAATATTGGGTCCATAAAGAGTCTTGAAAGAAAGCCATGGTTGTGTTGGTTGTTCTCTCCAACTCCCTGCAACAGAAACAGGATGGATGGAGTAAAGTTATCCTACCAGACATAGGAGTCCTGAATGGGCCCACAAGTCTTATATATCTCGCCTGATCGAGCGCTGATCGGGTGATGAGCGTGGTATCATGTTGCAAGTGGCTTTATGGCTTAGCTTACTAACTGTAAATGCATAAGAGTAATACTCTTAGCATTTCTCAATTTTAGGGCTACACCACAATGAATGCGCCCGATCTCGGAAGCTAAGCAGTTTCGGGCCTAGTTAGTACCTGGATGGGAGACCGCCTGGGAATACCAGGTGCTGTAGGCCTTTTTTGTGCTCCATGTTCAGGCAGTGAGCCATTTCTCAATTGGCTTTCAAAACTGCATGGTCTAGCCAACTAGATGCTTAAAGGTACAAATCTCAGAAGGCCCAGAGCCTACGGCCACACCACACTGAATGCGCCTGATCTCGTCTGATCTCAGAAGCTAAGCAGTGTCGGGCCTAGTTAGTACCTGGATGGGAGACCGCCTGGGAATACCAGGTGCTGTAGGCTTTTTTGTGCTCTATGATTAGTAATTGTGCCACTTCTCAATTTCTTTTTAAATTTGCTTATGATTCCAAAATAAATGTATCCCTTTTACTAGCGGAAATGTTGGTCAACAACATGAGGGCTGGCGCTACCTATTTACATAAAATTAACATACGGGTAGTGTGTTCATGGGTAATAAATCTACCTTCACATGTAATGCAGTTCAGAGAATATTGGGTCCATAAAGAGTCTTGAAAGAAAGCCATGGTTGTGTTGGTTGTTCTCTCCAACTCCCTGCAACAGAAACAGGATGGATGGAGTAAAGTTATCCTACCAGACATAGGAGTCCTGAATGGGCCCACAAGTCTTATATATCTCGCCTGATCGAGCGCTGATCGGGTGATGAGCGTGGTATCATGTTGCAAGTGGCTTTATGGCTTAGCTTACTAACTGTAAATGCATAAGAGTAATACTCTTAGCATTTCTCAATTTTAGGGCTACACCACAAAGAATGCGCCCGATCTCGGAAGCTAAGCAGTTTCGGGCCTAGTTAGTACCTGGATGGGAGACCGCCTGGGAATACCAGGTGCTGTAGGCCTTTTTTGTGCTCCATGTTCAGGCAGTGAGCCATTTCTCAATTGGCTTTCAAAACTGCATGGTCTAGCCAACTAGATGCTTAAAGGTACAAATCTCAGAAGGCCCAGAGCCTACGGCCACACCACACTGAATGCGCCTGATCTCGTCTGATCTCAGAAGCTAAGCAGTGTCGGGCCTAGTTAGTACCTGGATGGGAGACCGCCTGGGAATACCAGGTGCTGTAGGCTTTTTTGTGCTCCATGTTCAGGCAGTGAGCCATTTCTCAATTGGCTTTCAAAACTGCATGGTCTAGCCAACTAGATGCTTAAAGGTACAAATCTCAGAAGGCCCAGAGCCTACGGCCACACCACAATCTCGTCTGATCTCAGAAGCTAAGCAGTGTCGGGCCTAGTTAGTACCTGGATGGGAGACCGCCTGGGAACACCAGGTGCTGTAGGCTTTTTTGTGCTTCATGTTCAGGCAGTGAGCCATTTCTCAATTGGCTTTCAAAACTGCACGGTCTAGCCAACTAGATGCTTAAAGGTACAAATCTCAGAAGGCCCAGAGCCTACGGCCACACCACACTGAATGTGCCTGATCTCGTCTGATCCCAGAAGCTAAGCAGTGTCGGGCCTAGTTAGTACCTGGATGGGAGACCGCCTGGGAATACCAGGTGCTGTAGGCTTTTTTGTTGTGCTCTATGATTAGTAATTGTGCCACTTCTCAATTTCTTTTTAAATTTGCTTATGATTCCAAAATAAATGTATCCCTTTTAATAGCGGAAATGTTGGACAACAACATGAGGGCTGGCGCTACCTATTTACATAAAATTAACATACGGGTAGTGTGTTCATGGGTAATAAATCTACCTTCACATGTAATGCAGTTCAGAGAATATTGAGTCCATAAAGAGTCTTGAAAGAAAGCCATGGTTGTGTTGGTTGTTCTCTCCAACTCCCTGCAACAGAAACAGGATGGATGGAGTAAAGTTATCCTACCAGACATAGGAGTCCTGAATGGGCCCACAAGTCTTATATATCTCGCCTGATCTCGCCTGATCGAGCGCTGATCGGGTGATGAGCGTGGTATCATGTTGCAAGTGGCTTTATGGCTTAGCTTACTAACTGTAAATGCATAAGAGTAATACTCTTAGCATTTCGCAATTTTAGGGCTACACCACAATGAATGCGCCCGATCTCGGAAGCTAAGCAGTTTCGGGCCTAGTTAGTACCTGGATGGGAGACCGCTTGGGAATACCAGGTGCTGTAGGCTTTTTTGTGCTCCATGTTCAGGCAGTGAGCCATTTCTCAATTGGCTTTCAAAACTGCATGGTCTAGCCAACTAGATGCTTAAAGGTACAAATCTCAGAAGGCCCAGAGCCTAGGCCACACCACACTGAATGCGTCTGATCTCAGAAGCTAAGCAGTGTTGGGCCTAGTTAGTACCTGGATGGGATTCCGCCTGGGAATACCAGGTGCTGTAGGCTTTTTTGTGCTCCGTGTTCAGGCAGTGAGCCATTTCTCAATTGGCTTTCAAAACTGCATGGTCTAGCCAACTAGATGCTTAAAGGTACAAATCTCAGAAGGCCCAGAGCCTAAGGCCATACCACACTGAATGCGCCTGATCTCGTCTGATCTCAGAAGCTAAGCAGTGTCGGGCCTAGTTAGTACCTGGATGGGAGACCGCCTGGGAATACCAGGTGCTGTAGGCTTTTTTGTGCTCCATGTTCAGGCAGTGAGCCATTTCTGAATTGGCTTTCAAAACTGCATGGTCTAGCCAACTAGATGCTTAAAGGTACAAATCTCAGAAGGCCCAGAGCCTACGGCCACACCACACTGAATGCGCCTGATCTCGTCTGATCTCAGAAGCTAAGCAGTTTTGGGCCTAGTTAGTACCTGGATGGGAAACCGCCTGGGAATACCAGGTGCTGTAGGCTTTTTTGTGCTCCATGTTCAGGCAGTGAGCCATTTCTCAATTGGCTTTCAAAACTGCATGGTCTAGCCAACTAGATGCTTAAAGGTACAAATCTCAGAAGTCCCAGAGCCTACGGCCACACCACACTGAATCTGCCTGATCTCGTCTGATCTCAGAAGCTAAGCAGTGTCGGGCCTAGTTAGTACCTGGATGGGAGACCACCTGGGAATACCAGGTGCTGTAGGCTTTTTTGTGCTCCATGTTCAGGCAGTGAGCCATTTCTCAATTGGCTTTCAAAACTGCATGGTCTAGCCAACTAGATGCTTAAAGGTACAAATCTCAGAAGGCCTAGAGCCTACGGCCACACCACACTGAATGCGCCTGATCTCGTCTGATCTCAGAAGCTAAGCAGTGTAGGGCCTAGTTAGTACCTGGATGGGAGACCGCCTGGGAATACCAGGTGCTGTAGGCTTTTTTGTGCTCCATGTTCAGGCAGTGAGCCATTTCTCAATTGGCTTTCAAAACTGCATGGTCTAGCCAACTAGATGCTTAAAGGTACAAATCTCAGAAGGCCCAGAGCCTACGGCCACACCACACTGAATGCGCCTGATCTCGTCTGATCTCAGAAGCTAAGCAGTGTCGGGCCTAGTTAGTACCTGGATGGGAGACCGCCTGGGAATACCAGGTGCTGTAGGCTTTTTTGTGCTCCATGTTCAGGCAGTGAGCCATTTCTCAATTGGCTTTCAAAACTGCATGGTCTAGCCAACTAGATGCTTAAAGGTACAAATCTCAGAAGGCCCAGAGCCTACGGCCACACCACACTGAATGTGCCTGATCTCGTCTGATCTCAGAAGCTAAGCAGTGTCCGGCCTAGTTAGTACCTGGATGGGAGACCGCCTGGGAATATCAGGTGCTGTAGGCTTTTTTGTGCTCTATGATTAGTAATTGTGCCACTTCTCAATTTCTTTTTAAATTTGCTTATGATTCCAAAATAAATGTATCCCTTTTAATAGCGGAAATGTTGGACAACAACATGAGGGCTGGCGCTACCTATTTACATAAAATTAACATACGGGTAGTGTGTTCATGGGTAATAAATCTACCTTCACATGTAATGCAGTTCAGAGAATATTGAGTCCATAAAGAGTCCTGAAAGAAAGCCATGGTTGTGTTGGTTGTTCTCTCCAACTCCCTGCAACAGAAACAGGATGGATGGAGTAAAGTTATCCAACCAGACATAGGAGTCCTGAATGGGCCCACAAGTCTTATATATCTCGCCTGATCGAGCCTGATCGAGCGCTGATCGGGTGATGAGCGTGGTATCATGTTGCAAGTGGCTTTATGGCTTAGCTTACTAACTGTAAATGCATAAGAGTAATACTCTTAGCATTTCTCAATTTTAGGGCTACACCACAATGAATGCGCCCGATCTCGGAAGCTAAGCAGTGTCGGGCCTAGTTAGTACCTGGATGGGAGACCGCCTGGGAATACCAGGTGCTGTAGGCTTTTTTGTGCTCCATGTTCAGGCAGTGAGCCATTTCTCAATTGGCTTTCAAAACTGCATGGTCTAGCCAACTAGATGCTTAAAGGTACAAATCTCAGAAGGCCCAGAGCCTACGGCCACACCACACTGAATGCGCCTGATCTCGTCTGATCTCAGAAGCTAAGCAGTATCGGGCCTAGTTAGTACCTGGATGGGAGACCGCCTGGGAATACCAGGTGCTGTAGGCTTTTTTGTGCTCCATGTTCAGGCAGTGAGCCATTTCTCAATTGGCTTTCAAAACTGCATGGTCTAGCCAACTAGATGCTTAAAGGTACAAATCTCAGAAGGCCCAGAGCCTACGGCCACACCACACTGAATGCGCCTGATCTCGTCTGATTTCAGAAGCTAAGCAGTGTCGGGCCTAGTTAGTACCTGGGTGGGAGACCGCCTGGGAATACAGGGTGCTGTAGGCTTTTTTGTGCTCCATGTTCAGGCAGTGAGCCATTTCTCAATTGGCTTTCAAAACTGCATGGTCTAGCCAACTAGATGCTTAAAGGTACAAATCTCAGAAGGCCCAGAGCCTACGGCCACACCACACTGAATGTGCCTGATCTCGTCTGATCTCAGAAGCTAAGCAGTGTCGGGCCTAGTTAGTACCTGGATGGGAGACCGCCTGGGAATACCAGGTGCTGTATGCTTTTTTGTTGTGCTCTATGATTAGTAATTGTGCCACTTCTCAATTTCTTTTTAAATTTGCTTATGATTCCCAAATAAATGTATCCCTTTTAATAGCGGAAATGTTGGACAACAACATGAGGGCTGGCGCTACCTATTTACATAAAATTAACATACGGGTAGTGTGTTCATGGGTAATAAATCTACCTTCACATGTAATGCAGTTCAGAGAATATTGAGTCCATAAAGAGTCTTGAAAGAAAGCCATGGTTGTGTTGGTTGTTCTCTCCAACTCCCTGCAACAGAAACAGGATGGATGGAGTAAAGTTATCCTACCAGACATAGGAGTCCTGAATGGGCCCACAAGTCTTATATATCTCGCCTGATCGAGCGCTGATCGGGTGATGAGCGTGGTATCATGTTGCAAGTGGCTTTATGGCTTAGCTTACTAACTGTAAATGCATAAGAGTAATACTCTTAGCATTTCTCAATTTTAGGGCTACACCACAATGAATGCGCCCGATCTCGGAAGCTAAGCAGTTTCGGGCCTAGTTAGTACCTGGATGGGAGACCGCTTGGGAATACCAGGTGCTGTAGGCTTTTTTGTGCTCCATGTTCAGGCAGTGAGCCATTTCTCAATTGGCATTCAAAACTGCATGGTCTAGCCAACTAGATGCTTAAAGGTACAAATCTCAGAAGGCCCAGAGCCTACGGCCACACCACACTGAATGCGCCTGATCTCGTCTGATCTCAGAAGCTAAGCAGTGTTGGGCCTAGTTAGTACCTGGATGGGAGACCGCCTGGGAATACCAGGTGCTGTAGGCTTTTTTGTGCTCCATGTTCAGGCAGTGAGCCATTTCTCAATTGGCTTTCAAAACTGCATGGTCTAGCCAACTAGATGCTTAAAGGTACAAATCTCAGAAGGCCCAGAGCCTAAGGCCATACCACACTGAATGCGCCTGATCTCGTCTGATCTCAGAAGCTAAGCAGTGTCGGGCCTAGGTAGTACCTGGATGGGAGACCGCCTGGGAATACCAGGTGCTGTAGGCTTTTTTGTGCTCCATGTTCAGGCAGTGAGCCATTTCTCAATTGGCTTTCAAAACTGCATGGTCTAGCCAACTAGATGCTTAAAGGTACAAATCTCCGAAGGCCCAGACCCTACGGCCACACCACACTGAATGCGCCTGATCTCGTCTGATCTTAGAAGCTAAGCAGTGTCGGGCCTAGTTAGTACCTGGATGGGAGACCGCCTGGGAATAGCAGGTGCTGTAGGCTTTTTTTGTGCTCCATGTTCAGGCAGTGAGCCATTTCTCAATTGGCTTTCAAAACTGCATGGTCTAGCCAACTAGATGCTTAAAGGTACAAATCTCAGAAGTCCCAGAGCCTACGGCCACACCACACTGAATCCGCCTGATCTCGTCTGATCTCAGAAACTAAGCAGTGTCGGGCCTAGTTAGTACCTGGATGGGAGACCACCTGGGAATACCAGGTGCTGTAGGCTTTTTTGTGCTCCATGTTCAGGCAGTGAGCCATTTCTCAATTGGCTTTCAAAACTGCATGGTCTAGCCAACTAGATGCTTAAAGGTACAAATCTCAGAAGGCCCAGAGCCTACGGCCACACCACACTGAATGCGCCTGATCTCGTCTGATCTCAGAAGCTAAGCAGTGTCAGGCCTAGTTAGTACCTGGATGGGAGACCGCCTGGGAATACCAGGTGCTGTAGGCTTTTTTGTGCTCCATGTTCAGGCAGTGAGCCATTTCTCAATTGGCTTTCAAAACTGCATGGTCTAGCCAACTAGATGCTTAAAGGTACAAATCTCAGAACGCCTGATCTCGTCTGATCTCAGAAGCTAAGCAGTGTCGGGCCTAGTTAGTACCTGGATGGGAGACCGCCTGGGAATACCAGGTGCTGTAGGCTTTTTTGTGCTCCATGTTCAGGCAGTGAGCCATTTCTCAATTGGCTTTCAAAACTGCATGGTCTAGCCAACTAGATGCTTAAAGGTACAAATCTCCGAAGGCCCAGAGCCTACGGCCACACCACACTGAATGTGCCTGATCTCGTCTGATCTCAGAAGCTAAGCAGTGTCGGGCCTAGTTAGTACCTGGATGGGAGACTGCCTGGGAATATCAGGTGCTGTAGGCTTTTTTGTGCTCTATGATTAGTAACTGTGCCACTTCTCAATTTCTTTTTAAATTTGCTTATGATTCCAAAATAAATGTATCCCTTTTAATAGCGGAAATGTTGGACAACAACATGAGGGCTGGCGCTACCTATTTACATAAAATTAACATACGGGTAGTGTGTTCATGGGTAATAAATCTACCTTCACATGTAATGCAGTTCAGAGAATATTGAGTCCATAAAGAGTCTTGAAAGAAAGCCATGGTTGTGTTGGTTGTTCTCTCCAACTCCCTGTAACAGAAACAGGATGGATGGAGTAAAGTTATCCAACCAGACATAGGAGTCCTGAATGGGCCCACAAGTCTTATATATCTCGCCTGATCGAGCCTGATCGAGCGCTGATCGGGTGATGAGCGTGGTATCATGTTGCAAGTGGCTTTATGGCTTAGCTTACTAACTGTAAATGCATAAGAGTAATACTCTTAGCATTTCTCAATTTTAGGGCTACACCACAATGAATGCGCCCGATCTCGGAAGCTAAGCAGTTTCGGGCCTAGTTAGTACCTGGATGGGAGACCGCCTGGGAATACCAGGTGCTGTAGGCTTTTTTGTGCTCCATGTTCAGGCAGTGAGCCATTTCTCAATTGGCTTTCAAAACTGCATGGTCTAGCCAACTAGATGCTTAAAGGTACAAATCTCAGAAGGCCCAGAGCCTAAGGCCACACCACACTGAATGCGCCTGATCTCGTCTGATTTCAGAAGCTAAGCAGTGTCGGGCCTAGTTAGTACCTGGATGGGAGACCGCCTGGGAATACAGGGTGCTGTAGGCTTTTTTGTGCTCCATGTTCAGGCAGTGAGCCATTTCTCAATTGGCTTTCAAAACTGCATGTTCTAGCCAACTAGATGCTTAAAGGTACAAATCTCAGAAGGCCCAGAGCCTACGGCCACACCACACTGAATGCGCCTGATCTCGTCTGATCTCAGAAGCTAAGCAGTGTCGGGCCTAGTTAGTACCTGGATGGGAGAACGCCTGGGAATACCAGGTGCTGTAGGCTTTTTTGTGCTCCATGTTCAGGCAGTGAGCCATTTCTCAATTGGCTTTCAAAACTGCATGGTCTAGCCAACTAGATGCTTAAAGGTACAAATCTCAGAAGGCCCAGAGCCTACGGCCACACCACACTGCATGCGCCTGATCTCGTCTGATCTCAAAAGCTAAGCAGTGTTGGGCCTAGTTAGTACCTGGATGGGAGACCGCCTGGGAATACCAGGTGCTGTAGGCTTTTTTGTGCTCCATGTTCAGGCAGTGAGCCATTTCTCAATTGGCTTTCAAAACTGCATGGTCTAGCCAACTAGATGCTTAAAGGTGCAAATCTCAGAAGGCTGAGAGCCTACGGCCACACCACACTGAATGCGCCTGATCTCGTCTGATTTCAGAAGCTAAGCAGTGTCGGGCCTAGTTAGTACCTGGATGGGAGACCGCCTGGGAATACCAGGTGCTGTAGGCTTTTTTGTGCTCTATGATTAGTAATTGTGCCACTTCTCAATTTCTTTTTAAATTTGCTTATGATTCCAAAATAAATGTATCCCTTTTACTAGCGGAAATGTTGGACAACAACATGAGGGCTGGCGCTACCTATTTACATAAAATTAACATACGGGTAGTGTGTTCATGGGTAATAAATCCACCTTCACATGTAATGCAGTTCAGAGAATATTGAGTCCATAAAGAGTCTTGAAAGAAAGCCATGGTTGTGTTGGTTGTTCTCTCCAACTCCCTGCAACAGAAACGGGATGGATGGAGTAAAGTTATCCTACCAGACATAGGAGTCCTGAATGGGCCCACAAGTCTTATATATCTCGCCTGATCGAGCCTGATCCAGCGCTGATCGGGTGATGAGCGTGGTATCATGTTGCAAGTGGCTTTATGGCTTAGCTTACTAACTGTAAATGCATAAGAGTAATACTCTTAGCATTTCTCAATTTTAGGGCTACACCACAATGAATGCGCCCGATCTCGGAAGCTAAGCAGTTTAGGGCCTAGTTAGTACCTGGATGGGAGACCGCCTGGGAATACCAGGTGCTGTAGGCTTTTTTGTGCTCCATGTTCAGGCAGTGAGCCATTTCTCAATTGGCTTTCAAAACTGCATGGTCTAGCCAACTAGATGCTTAAAGGTACAAATCTCAGAAGGCCCAGAGCCTACGGCCACACCACACTGAATGCGCCTGATCTCATCTGATCTCAGAACCTAAGCAGTGTCGGGCCTAGTTAGTACCTGGATGGGAGACCGCCTGGGAATACCAGGTGCTGTAGGCTTTTTGTGCTCCATGTTCAGGCAGTGAGCCATTTCTCAATTGGCTTTCAAAACTGCATGGTCTAGCCAACTAGATGCTTAAAGGTAGAAATCTCAGAAGGCCCAGAGCCTACGGCCACACCACACTGAATGCGCCTGATCTCGTCTGATCTCAGAAGCTAAGCAGTGTCGGGCCTAGTTAGTACCTGGATGGGAGACCACCTGGGAATACCAGGTGCTGTAGGCTTTTTTGTGCTCTATGATTAGTAATTGTGCCACTTCTCAATTTCTTTTTAAATTTGCTTATGATTCCAAAATAAATGTATCCCTTTTAATAGCGGAAATGTTGGACAACAACATGAGGGCTGGCGCTACCTATTTACATAAAATTAACATACGGGTAGTGTGTTCATGGGTAATAAATCTACCTTCACATGTAATGCAGTTCAGAGAATATTGAGTCTTGAAAGAAAGCCATGGTTGTGTTGGTTGTTCTCTCCAACTCCCTGCAACATAAACAGGATGGATGGAGTAAAGTTATCCTACCAGACATAGGAGTCCTGAATGGGCCCACAAGTCTTATATATCTCGCCTGATCGGGTGATGAGCGTGGTATCATGTTGCAAGTGGCTTTATGGCTTAGCTTACTAACTGTAAATGCATAAGAGTAATACTCTTAGCATTTCTCAATTTTAGGGCTACACCACAATGAATGCGCCCGATCTCGGAAGCTAAGCAGTTTCGGGCCTAGTTAGTACCTGGATGGGAGACCGCCTGGGAATACCAGGTGCTGTAGGCTTTTTTGTGCTCCATGTTCAGGCAGTGAGCCATTTCTCAATTGGCTTTCAAAACTGCATGGTCTAGCCAACTAGATGCTTAAAGGTACAAATCTCAGAAGGCCCAGAGCCTACGGCCACACCACACTGAATGCGCCTGATCTCGTCTGATCTCAGAAGCTAAGCAGTGTCGGGCCTAGTTAGTACCTGGATGGGAGACCGCCTGGGAATACCAGGTGCTGTAGGCTTTTTTGTGCTCCATGTTCAGGCAGTGAGCCATTTCTCAATTGGCTTTCAAAACTGCATGGTCTAGCCAACTAGATGCTTAAAGGTACAAATCTCAGAAGGCCCAGAGCCTACGGCCACACCACACTGAATGCGCCTGATCTCGTCTGATCTCAGAAGCTAAGCAGTGTCGGGCCTAGTTAGTACCTGGATGGGAGACTGCCTGGGAATATCAGGTGCTGTAGGCTTTTTTGTGCTCCATGTTCAGGCAGTGAGCCATTTCTCAATTGGCCTTCAAAACTGCATGGTCTAGCCAACTAGATGCTTAAAGGTACAAATCTCAGAATGCCCAGAGTCTTCGGCCACACCACACTGAATGTCCCTGATCTCGTCTGATCTCAGAAGCTAAGCAGTGTCGGGCCTAGTTAGTACCTGGATGGGAGACCGCCTGGGAATACCAGGTGCTGTAGGCTTTTTTGTGCTCTATGATTAGTAATTGTGCCACTTCTCAATTTCTTTTTAAATTTGCTTATGATTCCAAAATAAATGTATCCCTTTTAATAGCGGAAATGTTGGACAACAACATGAGGGCTGGCGCTACCTATTTACATAAAATTAACATACGGGTAGTGTGTTCATGGGTAATAAATCTACCTTCACATGTAATGCAGTAATGCAGTTCAGAGAATATTGAGTCCATAAAGAGTCTTGAAAGAAAGCCATGGTTGTGTTGGTTGTTCTCTCCAACTCCCTGCAACAGAAACAGGATGGATGGAGTAAAGTTATCCAACCAGACATAACAGTCCTGAATGGGCCCACAAGTCTTATATATCTCGCCTGATCGAGCGCTGATCGGGTGATGAGCGTGGTATCATGTTGCAAGTGGCTTTATGGCTTAGCTTACTAACTGTAAATGCATAAGAGTAATACTCTTAGCATTTCTCAATTTTAGGGCTACACCACAATGAATGCGCCCGATCTCGGAAGCTAAGCAGTTTCGGGCCTAGTTAGTACCTGGATGGGAGACCGCCTGGGAATACCAGGTGCTGTAGGCTTTTTTGTGCTCCATGTTCAGGCAGTGAGCCATTTCTCAATTGGCTTTCAAAACTGCAAGGTCTAGCCAACTAGATGCTTAAAGGTACAAATCTCAGAAGGCCCAGAGCCTACGGCCACACCACACTGAATGCGCCTGATCTCGTCTGATCTCAGAAGCTAAGCAGTGTCGGGCCTAGTTAGTACCTGGATGGGAGACCGCCTGGGAATACCAGGTGCTGTAGGCTTTTTTGTGCTCCATGTTCAGGCAGTGAGCCATTTCTCAATTGGCTTTCAAAACTGCATGGTCTAGCCAACTAGATGCTTAAAGGTACAAATCTCAGAAGGCCCAGAGCCTAAGGCCACACCACACTGAATGCGCCTGATCTCGTCTGATTTCAGAAGCTAAGCAGTGTCGGGCCTAGTTAGTACCTGGATGGGAGACCGCCTGGGAATACAGGGTGCTGTAGGCTTTTTTGTGCTCCATGTTCAGGCAGTGAGCCATTTCTCAATTGGCTTTCAAAACTGCATGTTCTAGCCAACTAGATGCTTAAAGGTACAAATCTCAGAAGGCCCAGAGCCTACGGCCACACCACACTGAATGCGCCTGATCTCGTCTGATCTCAGAAGCTAAGCAGTGTCGGGCCTAGTTAGTACCTGGATGGGAGACCGCCTGGGAATACCAGGTGCTGTAGGCTTTTTTGTGCTCCATGTTCAGGCAGTGAGCCATTTCTCAATTGGCTTTCAAAACTGCATGGTCTAGCCAACTAGATGCTTAAAGGTACAAATCTCAGAAGGCCCAGAGCCTACGGCCACACCACACTGCATGCGCCTGATCTCGTCTGATCTCAAAAGCTAAGCAGTGTTGGGCCTAGTTAGTACCTGGATGGGAGACCGCCTGGGAATACCAGGTGCTGTAGGCTTTTTTGTGCTCCATGTTCAGGCAGTGAGCCATTTCTCAATTGGCTTTCAAAACTGCATGGTCTAGCCAACTAGATGCTTAAAGGTGCAAATCTCAGAAGGCTGAGAGCCTACGGCCACACCACACTGAATGCGCCTGATCTCGTCTGATTTCAGAAGCTAAGCAGTGTCGGGCCTAGTTAGTACCTGGATGGGAGACCGCCTGGGAATACCAGGTGCTGTAGGCTTTTTTGTGCTCTATGATTAGTAATTGTGCCACTTCTCAATTTCTTTTTAAATTTGCTTATGATTCCAAAATAAATGTATCCCTTTTACTAGCGGAAATGTTGGACAACAACATGAGGGCTGGCGCTACCTATTTACATAAAATTAACATACGGGTAGTGTGTTCATGGGTAATAAATCCACCTTCACATGTAATGCAGTTCAGAGAATATTGAGTCCATAAAGAGTCTTGAAAGAAAGCCATGGTTGTGTTGGTTGTTCTCTCCAACTCCCTGCAACAGAAACGGGATGGATGGAGTAAAGTTATCCTACCAGACATAGGAGTCCTGAATGGGCCCACAAGTCTTATATATCTCGCCTGATCGAGCGCTGATCGGGTGATGAGCGTGGTATCATGTTGCAAGTGGCTTTATGGCTTAGCTTACTAACTGTAAATGCATAAGAGTAATACTCTTAGCATTTCTCAATTTTAGGGCTACACCACAATGAATACGCCCGATCTCGGAAGCTAAGCAGTGTCGGGCCTAGTTAGTACCTGGATGGGAGACCGCCTGGGAATACCAGTTGCTGTAGGCTTTTTTGTGCTCCATGTTCAGGCAGTGAGCCATTTCTCAATTGGCTTTCAAAACTGCATGGTCTAGCCAACTAGATGCTTAAAGGTACAAATCTCAGAAGGCACAGAGCCTACGGCCACACCACACTGAATGCGCCTGATCTCGTCTGATCTCAGAAGCTAAGCAGTGTCAGGCCTAGTTAGTACCTGGATGGGAGACCGCCTGGGAATACCAGGTGCTGTAGGCTTTTTTGTGCTCCATGTTCAGGCAGTGAGCCATTTCTCAATTGGCTTTCAAAACTGCATGGTCTAGCCAACTAGATGCTTAAAGGTACAAATCTCAGAAGGCCCAGAGCCTACGGCCACACCACACTGAATGCGCCTGATCTCGTCTGATCTCGCAAGCTAAGCAGTTTCGGGCGAGTTAGTACCTGGATGGGAGACCGCCTGGGAATACCAGGTGCTGTAGGCTTTTTTGTGCTCCATGTTCAGGCAGTGAGCCATTTCTCAATTGGCTTTCAAAACTGCATGGTCTAGCCAACTAGATGCTTAAAGGTACAAATCTCAGAAGGCCCAGAGCCTACGGCCACACCACACTGAATGCGCCTGATCTCGTCTGATCTCAGAAGCTAAGCAGTGTCGGGCCTAGTTAGTACCTGGATGGGAGACCGCCTGGGAATACCAGGTGCTGTAGGCTTTTTTGTGCTCCATGTTCAGGCAGTGAGCCATTTCTCAATTGGCTTTCAAAACTGCATGGTCTAGCCAACTAGATGCTTAAAGGTACAAATCTCAGAAGGCCCAGAGCCTACGGCCACACCACACTGAATGCGCCTGATCTCGTCTGATTTCAGAAGCTAAGCAGTGTCGGGCCTAGTTAGTACCTGGATGGGAGACCGCCTGGGAATACAGGGTGCTGTAGGCTTTTTTGTGCTCCATGTTCAGGCAGTGAGCCATTTCTCAATTGGCTTTCAAAACTGCATGGTCTAGCCAACTAGATGCTTAAAGGTACAAATCTCAGAAGGCCCAGAGCCTACGGCCACACCACACTGAATGTGTCGGGCCTAGTTAGTACCTGGATGGGAGACCGCCTGGGAATACCAGTTTCTGTAGGCTTTTTTGTGCTCTATGATTAGTAATTGTGCCACTTCTCAATTTCTTTTTAAATTTGCTTATGATTCCAAAATAAATGTATCCCTTTTAATAGCGGAAATGTTGGACAACAACATGAGGGCTGGCGCTACCTATTTAAATAAAATTAACATACGGGTAGTGTGTTCATGGGTAATAAATCTACCTTCACATGTAATGCAGTTCAGAGAATATTGAGTCCATAAAGAGTCTTGAAAGAAAGCCATGGTTGTGTTGGTTGTTCTCTCCAACTCCCTGCAACAGAAACAGGATGGATGGAGCAAAGTTATCCAACCAGACATAGGAGTCCTGAATGGGCCCACAAGTCTTATATATCTCGCCTGATCGAGCCTGATCCAGCGCTGATCGGGTGATGAGCGTGGTATCATGTTGCAAGTGGCTTTATGGCTTAGCTTACTAACTGTAAATGCATAAGAGTAATACTCTTAGCATTTCTCAATTTTAGGGCTACACCACAATGAATGCGCCCGATCTCGGAAGCTAAGCAGTTTAGGGCCTAGTTAGTACCTGGATGGGAGACCGCCTGGGAATACCAGGTGCTGTAGGCTTTTTTGTGCTCCATGTTCAGGCAGTGAGCCATTTCTCAATTGGCTTTCAAAACTGCATGGTCTAGCCAACTAGATGCTTAAAGGTACAAATCTCAGAAGACCCAGAGCCTACGGCCACACCACACTGAATGCGCCTGATCTCATCTGATCTCAGAACCTAAGCAGTGTCGGGCCTAGTTAGTACCTGGATGGGAGACCGCCTGGGAATACCAGGTGCTGTAGGCTTTTTGTGCTCCATGTTCAGGCAGTGAGCCATTTCTCAATTGGCTTTCAAAACTGCATGGTCTAGCCAACTAGATGCTTAAAGGTAGAAATCTCAGAAGGCCCAGAGCCTACGGCCACACCACACTGAATGCGCCTGATCTCGTCTGATCTCAGAAGCTAAGCAGTGTCGGGCCTAGTTAGTACCTGGATGGGAGACCACCTGGGAATACCAGGTGCTGTAGGCTTTTTTGTGCTCTATGATTAGTAATTGTGCCACTTCTCAATTTCTTTTTAAATTTGCTTATGATTCCAAAATAAATGTATCCCTTTTAATAGCGGAAATGTTGGACAACAACATGAGGGCTGGCGCTACCTATTTACATAAAATTAACATACGGGTAGTGTGTTCATGGGTAATAAATCTACCTTCACATGTAATGCAGTTCAGAGAATATTGAGTCTTGAAAGAAAGCCATGGTTGTGTTGGTTGTTCTCTCCAACTCCCTGCAACATAAACAGGATGGATGGAGTAAAGTTATCCTACCAGACATAGGAGTCCTGAATGGGCCCACAAGTCTTATATATCTCGCCTGATCGGGTGATGAGCGTGGTATCATGTTGCAAGTGGCTTTATGGCTTAGCTTACTAACTGTAAATGCATAAGAGTAATACTCTTAGCATTTCTCAATTTTAGGGCTACACCACAATGAATGCGCCCGATCTCGGAAGCTAAGCAGTTTCGGGCCTAGTTAGTACCTGGATGGGAGACCGCCTGGGAATACCAGGTGCTGTAGGCTTTTTTGTGCTCCATGTTCAGGCAGTGAGCCATTTCTCAATTGGCTTTCAAAACTGCATGGTCTAGCCAACTAGATGCTTAAAGGTACAAATCTCAGAAGGCCCAGAGCCTACGGCCACACCACACTGAATGCGCCTGATCTCGTCTGATCTCAGAAGCTAAGCAGTGTCGGGCCTAGTTAGTACCTGGATGGGAGACCGCCTGGGAATACCAGGTGCTGTAGGCTTTTTTGTGCTCCATGTTCAGGCAGTGAGCCATTTCTCAATTGGCTTTCAAAACTGCATGGTCTAGCCAACTAGATGCTTAAAGGTACAAATCTCAGAAGGCCCAGAGCCTACGGCCACACCACACTGAATGCGCCTGATCTCGTCTGATCTCAGAAGCTAAGCAGTGTCGGGCCTAGTTAGTACCTGGATGGGAGACCGCCTGGGAGTATCAGGTGCTGTAGGCTTTTTTGTGCTCCATGTTCAGGCAGTGAGCCATTTCTCAATTGGCTTTCAAAACTGCATGGTCTAGCCAACTAGATGCTTAAAGGTACAAATCTCAGAATGCCCAGAGTCTTCGGCCACACCACACTGAATGTCCCTGATCTCGTCTGATCTCAGAAGCTAAGCAGTGTCGGGCCTAGTTAGTACCTGGATGGGAGACCGCCTGGGAATACCAGGTGCTGTAGGCTTTTTTGTGCTCTATGATTAGTAATTGTGCCACTTCTCAATTTCTTTTTAAATTTGCTTATGATTCCAAAATAAATGTATCCCTTTTAATAGCGGAAATGTTGGACAACAACATGAGGGCTGGCGCTACCTATTTACATAAAATTAACATACGGGTAGTGTGTTCATGGGTAATAAATCTACCTTCACATGTAATGCAGTAATGCAGTTCAGAGAATATTGAGTCCATAAAGAGTCTTGAAAGAAAGCCATGGTTGTGTTGGTTGTTCTCTCCAACTCCCTGCAACAGAAACAGGATGGATGGAGTAAAGTTATCCAACCAGACATAACAGTCCTGAATGGGCCCACAAGTCTTATATATCTCGCCTGATCGAGCGCTGATCGGGTGATGAGCGTGGTATCATGTTGCAAGTGGCTTTATGGCTTAGCTTACTAACTGTAAATGCATAAGAGTAATACTCTTAGCATTTCTCAATTTTAGGGCTACACCACAATGAATGCGCCCGATCTCGGAAGCTAAGCAGTTTCGGGCCTAGTTAGTACCTGGATGGGAGACCGCCTGGGAATACCAGGTGCTGTAGGCTTTTTTGTGCTCCATGTTCAGGCAGTGAGCCATTTCTCAATTGGCTTTCAAAATTGCATGGTCTAGCCAACTAGATGCTTAAAGGTACAAATCTCAGAAGGCCCAGAGCCTACGGCCACACCACACTGAATGCGCCTGATCTCGTCTGATCTCAGAAGCTAAGCAGTGTCGGGCCTAGTTAGTACCTGGATGGGAGACCGCCTGGGAATACCAGGTGCTGTAGGCTTTTTTGTGCTCCATGTTCAGGCAGTGAGCCATTTCTCAATTGGCTTTCAAAACTGCATGGTCTAGCCAACTAGATGCTTAAAGGTACAAATCTCAGAAGGCCCAGAGCCTACGGCCACACCACACTGAATGCGCCTGATCTCGTCTGATTTCAGAAGCTAAGCAGTGTCAGGCCTAGTTAGTACCTGGATGGGAGACTGCCTGGGAATACAGGGTGCTGTAGGCTTTTTTGTGCTCCATGTTCAGGCAGTGAGCCATTTCGCAATTGGCTTTCAAAACTGCATGTTCTAGCCAACTAGATGCTTAAAGGTACAAATCTCAGAAGGCCCAGAGCCTACGGCCACACCACACTGAATGCGCCTGATCTCGTCTGATCTCAGAAGCTAAGCAGTGTCGGGCCTAGTTAGTACCTGGATGGGAGACCGCCTGGGAATACCAGGTGCTGTAGGCTTTTTTGTGCTCCATGTTCAGGCAGTGAGCCATTTCTCAATTGGCTTTCAAAACTGCATGGTCTAGCCAACTAGATGCTTAAAGGTACAAATCTCAGAAGGCCCAGAGCCCACGGCCACACCACACTGAATGCGCCTGATCTCTGATCTCAGAAGCTAAGCAGTGTCGGGCCTAGTTAGTACCTGGATGGGAGACCGCCTGGGAATACCAGGTGCTGTAGGCTTTTTTGTGCTCCATGTTCAGGCAGTGAGCCATTTCTCAATTGGCTTTCAAAACTGCATGGTCTAGCCAACTAGATGCTTAAAGGTACAAATCTCAGAAGGCCCAGAGCCTACGGCCACACCACACTGAATGCGCCTGATCTCGTCTGATCTCAGAAGCTAAGCAGTGTCGGGCCTAGTTAGTACCTGGATGGGAGACTGCCTGGGAATACCAGGTGCTGTAGGCTTTTTTGTGCTCCATGTTCAGGCAGTGAGCCATTTCTCAATTGGCTTTCAAAACTGCATGGTCTAGCCAACTAGATGCTTAAAGGTACAAATCTCAGAAGGCCCAGAGCCTACGGCCACACCACACTGAATGCGCCTGATCTCGTCTGATCTCAGAAGCTAAGCAGTGTCAGGCCTAGTTAGTACCTGGATGGGAGACCGCCTGGGAATATCAGGTGCTGTAGGCTTTTTTGTGCTCCATGTTCAGGCAGTGAGCCATTTCTCAATTGGCTTTCAAAACTGCATGGTCTAGCCAACTAGATGCTTAAAGGTACAAATCTCAGAATGCCCAGAGTCTTCGGCCACACCACACTGAATGTCCCTGATCTCGTCTGATCTCAGAAGCTAAGCAGTGTCGGGCCTAGTTAGTACCTGGATGGGAGACCGCCTGGGAATACCAGGTGCTGTAGGCTTTTTTGTGCTCTATGATTAGTAATTGTGCCACTTCTCAATTTCTTTTTAAATTTGCTTATGATTCCAAAATAAATGTATCCCTTTAAATAGCGGAAATGTTGGACAACAACATGAGGGCTGGCGCTACCTATTTACATAAAATTAACATACGGGTAGTGTGTTCATGGGTAATAAATCTACCTTCACATGTAATGCAGTAATGCAGTTCAGAGAATATTGAGTCCATAAAGAGTCTTGAAAGAAAGCCATGGTTGTGTTGGTTGTTCTCTCCAACTCCCTGCAACAGAAACAGGATGGATGGAGTAAAGTTATCCAACCAGACATAACAGTCCTGAATGGGCCCACAAGTCTTATATATCTCGCCTGATCGAGCGCTGATCGGGTGATGAGCGTGGTATCATGTTGCAAGTGGCTTTATGGCTTAGCTTACTAACTGTAAATGCATAAGAGTAATACTCTTAGCATTTCTCAATTTTAGGGCTACACCACAATGAATGCGCCCGATCTCGGAAGCTAAGCAGTTTCGGGCCTAGTTAGTACCTGGATGGGAGACCGCCTGGGAATACCAGGTGCTGTAGGCTTTTTTGTGCTCCATGTTCAGGCAGTGAGCCATTTCTCAATTGGCTTTCAAAATTGCATGGTCTAGCCAACTAGATGCTTAAAGGTACAAATCTCAGAAGGCCCAGAGCCTATGGCCACACCACACTGAATGCGCCTGATCTCGTCTGATCTCAGAAGCTAAGCAGTGTCGGGCCTAGTTAGTACCTGGATGGGAGACTGCCTGGGAATACCAGGTGCTGTAGGCTTTTTTGTGCTCCATGTTCAGGCAGTGAGCCATTTCTCAATTGGCTTTCAAAACTGCATGGTCTAGCCAACTAGATGCTTAAAGGTACAAATCTCAGAAGGCCCAGAGCCTACGGCCACACCACACTGAATGCGCCTGATCTCGTCTGATTTCAGAAGCTAAGCAGTGTCAGGCCTAGTTAGTACCTGGATGGGAGACCGCCTGGGAATACAGGGTGCTGTAGGCTTTTTTGTGCTCCATGTTCAGGCAGTGAGCCATTTCGCAATTGGCTTTCAAAACTGCATGTTCTAGCCAACTAGATGCTTAAAGGTACAAATCTCAGAAGGCCCAGAGCCTACGGCCACACCACACTGAATGCGCCTGATCTCGTCTGATCTCAGAAGCTAAGCAGTGTCGGGCCTAGTTAGTACCTGGATGGGAGACCGCCTGGGAATACCAGGTGCTGTAGGCTTTTTTGTGCTCCATGTTCAGGCAGTGAGCCATTTCTCAATTGGCTTTCAAAACTGCATGGTCTAGCCAACTAGATGCTTAAAGGTACAAATCTCAGAAGGCCCAGAGCCTACGGCCACACCACACTGAATGCGCCTGATCTCGTCTGATTTCTAAAGCTAAGCAGTGTCGGGCCTAGTTAGTACCTGGATGGGAGACCGCCTGCGAATACCAGGTGCTTTAGGCTTTTTTGTGCTCTATGATTAGTAATTGTGCCACTTCTCAATTTCTTTTTAAATTTGCTTATGATTCCAAAATAAATGTATCCCTTTTACTAGCGGAAATGTTGGACAACAACATGAGGGCTGGCGCTACCTATTTACATAAAATTAACATACGGGTAGTGTGTTCATGGGTAATAAATCTACCTTCACATGTAAGCAGTTCAGAGAATATTGAGTCCATAAAGAGTCTTGAAAGAAAGCCATGGTTGTGTTGGTTGTTCTCTCCAACTCCCTGCAACAGAAACAGGATGGATGGAGTAAAGTAATCCTACCAGACATAGGAGTCCTGAATGGGCCCACAAGTCTTATATATCTCGCCTGATCGAGCGCTGATCGGGTGATGAGCGTGGTATCATGTTGCAAGTGGCATTATGGCTTAGCTTACTAACTGTAAATGCATAAGAGTAATGCTCTTAGCATTTCTCAATTTTAGGGCTACACCACAATGAATGCGCCCGATCTCGGAAGCTAAGCAGTTTCGGGCCTAGTTAGTACCTGGATGGGAGACCGCCTGGGAATACCAGGTGCTGTAGGCTTTTTTGTGCTCCATGTTCAGGCAGTGAGCCATTTTTCAATTGGCTTTCAAAACTGCATGGTCTAGCCAACTAGATGCTTAAAGGTACAAATCTCAGAAGGCCCAGAGCCTACGGCCACACCACACTGAATGCGCCTGATCTCGTCTGATCTCAGAAGCTAAGCAGTGTTGGGCCTAGTTAGTACCTGGATGGGAGACCGCCTGGGAATACCAGGTGCTGTAGGCTTTTTTGTGCTCCATGTTCAGGCAGTGAGCCATTTCTCAATTGGCTTTCAAAACTGCATGGTCTAGCCAACTAGATGCTTAAAGGTACAAATCTCAGAAGGCCCAGAGCCTACGGCCACACCACACTGAATGCGTCTGATCTCAGAAGCTACGCAGTGTCGGGCCTAGTTAGTACCTGGATGGGAGACAGCCTGGGAATACCAGGTGCTGTAGGCTTTTTTGTGCTCCATGTTCAGGCAGTGAGCCATTTCTCAATTGGCTTTCAAAACTGCATGGTCTAGCCAACTAGATGCTTAAAGGTACAAATCTCAGAAGGCCCAGAGCCTTCGGCCACACCACACTGAATGTGCCTGATCTCGTCTGATCTCAGAAGCTAAGCAGTGTCGGGCCTAGTTAGTACCTGGATGGGAGACCGCCTGGGAATACCAGGTGCTGTAGGCTTTTTTGTGCTCTATGATTAGTAATTGTGCCACTTCTCAATTTCTTTTTAAATTTGCTTATGATTCCAAAATAAATGTATCCCTTTTAATAGCGGAAATGTTGGACAACAACATGAGGGCTGGCGCTACCTATTTACATAAAATTAACATACGGGTAGTGTGTTCATGGGTAATAAATCTACCTTCACATGTAATGCAGTTCAGAGAATATTGAGTCCATAAAGAGTCTTGAAAGAAAGCCATGGTTGTGTTGGTTGTTCTCTCCAACTCCCTGCAACAGAAACAGGATGGATGGAGTAAAGTTATCCTACCAGACATAGGAGTCCTGAATGGGCCCACAAGTCTTATATATCTCGCCTGATCGAGCGCTGATCGGGTGATGAGCGTGGTATCATGTTGCAAGTGGCTTTATGGCTTAGCTTACTAAATGTAAATGCATAAGAGTAATACTCTTAGCATTTCTCAATTTTAGGGCTACACCACAATGAATGCGCCCGATCTCGGAAGCTAAGCAGTTTCGGGCCTAGTTAGTACCTGGATGGGAGACAGCCTGGGAATACCAGGTGCTGTAGGCTTTTTTGTGCTCCATGTTCAGGCAGTGAGCCATTTCTCAATTGCTTTCAAAACTGCATGGTCTAGCCAACTAGATGCTTAAAGGTACAAATCTCAGAAGGCCCAGAGCTTACGGCCACACCACACTGAATGCGCCTGATCTCGTCTGATCTCAGAAGCTAAGCAGTGTCGGGCCTAGTTAGTACCTGGATGGGAGACCGCCTGGGAATACCAGGTGCTGTAGGCTTTTTTGTGCTCCATGTTCAGGCAGTGAGCCATTTCTCAATTGGCTTTCAAAACTGTATGGTCTAGCCAACTAGATGCTTAAAGGTACAAATCTCAGAAGGCCCAGAGCCTAAGGCCACACCA
Source organism: Ambystoma mexicanum (assembly GCF_040938575.1). Classification (NCBI taxonomy): domain Eukaryota; kingdom Metazoa; phylum Chordata; class Amphibia; order Caudata; family Ambystomatidae; genus Ambystoma; species Ambystoma mexicanum. The sequence goes on from NC_090932.1 coordinate 521,711,934, forward strand.
CACTGAATGCGCCTGATCTCGTCTGATCTCAGAAGCTCAGCAGTGTCGGGCCTAGTTAGTACCTGGATGGGAGACCGCCTGGGAATACCAGGTGCTGTAGGCTTTTTTGTGCTCCATGTTCAGGCAGTGAGCCATTTCTCAATTGGCTTTCAAAACTGCATGGTCTAGCCAACTAGATGCTTAAAGGTACAAATCTCAGAAGGCCCAGAGCCTACGGCCACACCACACTGAATGCGCCTGATCTCGTCTGATCTCAGAAGCTAAGCAGTGTCGGGCCTAGTTAGTACCTGGATGGGAGACCGCCTGGGAATACCAGGTGCTGTAGGCTTTTTTGTGCTCCATGTTCAGGCAGTGAGCCATTTCTCAATTGGCTTTCAAAACTGCATGGTCTAGCCAACTAGATGCTTAAAGGTACAAATCTCAGAAGGCCCAGAGCCTACGGCCACACCACACTGAATGCGCCTGATCTCGTCTGATCTCAGAAGCTAAGCAGTGTCGGGCCTAGTTAGTACCTGGATGGGAGACCGCCTGGGAATACCAGGTGCTGTAGGCTTTTTTGTGCTCCATGTTCAGGCAGTGAGCCATTTCTCAATTGGCTTTCAAAACTGCATGGTCTAGCCAACTAGATGCTTAAAGGTACAAATCTCAGAAGGCCCAGAGCCTACGGCCACACCACACTGAATGCGCCTGATCTCGTCTGATCTCAGAAGCTAAGTAGTGTCGGGCCTAGTTAGTACCTGGATGGGAGACCGCCTGGGAATACCAGGTGCTGTAGGATTTTTTGTGCTCCATGTTCAGGCAGTGAGCCATTTCTCAATTGGCTTTCAAAACTGCATGGTCTAGCCAACTAGATGCTTAAAGGTACAAATCTCAGAAGGCCCAGAGCCTACGGCCACACCACACTGAATGTGCCTGATCTCGTCTGATCTCAGAAGCTAAGCAGTGTCGGGCCTAGTTAGTACCTGGATGGGAGACCGCCTGGGAATACCAGGTGCTGTAGGCTTTTTTGTGCTCTATGATTAGTATTTGTGCCACTTCTCAATTTCTTTTTAAATTTGCTTATGATTCCAAAAATAATTGTATCCCTTTTAATAGCGGAAATGTTGGACAACAACATGAGGGCTGGCGCTACCTATTTACATAAAATTAACATACGGGTAGTGTGTTCATGGGTAATAAATCTACCTTCACATGTAATGCAGTTCAGAGAATATTGAGTCCATAAAGAGTCTTGAAAGAAAGCCATGGTTGTGTTGGTTGTTCTCTCCAACTCCCTGCAACAGAAACAGGATGGATGGAGTAAAGTTATCCAACCAGACATAGGAGTCCTGAATGGGCCCACAAGTCTTATATATCTCGCCTGATCGATCCTGATCGAGCGCTGATCGGGTGATGAGCGTGGTATCATGTTGCAAGTGGCTTTATGGCTTAGCTTACTAACTGTAAATGCATAAGAGTAATACTCTTCGCATTTCTCAATTTTAGGGCTACACCACAATGAATGCGCCCGATCTCGGAAGCTAAGCAGTTTCGGGCCTAGTTAGTACCTGGATGGGAGACCGCCTGGGAATACCAGGTGCTGTAGGCTTTTTTGTGCTCCATGTTCAGGCAGTGAGCCATTTCTCAATTGGCTTTCAAAACTGCATGGTCTAGCCAACTAGATGCTTAAAGGTACAAATCTCAGAAGGCCCAGAGCCCACGGCCACACCACACTGAATGCGCCTGATCTCTGATCTCAGAAGCTAAGCAGTGTCGGGCCTAGTTAGTACCTGGATGGGAGACCGCCTGGGAATACCAGGTGCTGTAGGCTTTTTTGTGCTCCATGTTCAGGCAGTGAGCCATTTCTCAATTGGCTTTCAAAACTGCATGGTCTAGCCAACTAGATGCTTAAAGGTACAAATCTCAGAAGGCCCAGACCCTACGGCCACACCACACTGAATGCGCCTGATCTCGTCTGATCTTAGAAGCTAAGCAGTGTCGGGCCTAGTTAGTACCTGAATGGGAGACTGCCTGGGAATACCAGGTGCTGTAGGCTTTTTTGTGCTCCATGTTCAGGCAGTGAGCCATTTCTCAATTGGCTTTCAAAACTGCATGGTCTAGCCAACTAGATGCTTAAAGGTACAAATCTCAGAAGGCTCAGAGCCTACGGCCACACCGCACTGAATGCGCCTGATCTCGTCTGATCTCAGAAGCTAAGCAGTGTCGGGCCTAGTTAGTACCTGGATGGGAGACCGCCTGGGAATACCAGGTGCTGTAGGCTTTTTTGTGCTCCATGTTCAGGCAGTGAGCCATTTCTCAATTGGCTTTCAAAACTGCATGGTCTAGCCAACTAGATGCTTAAAGGTACAAATCTCAGAAGGCCCAGAGCCTACGGCCACACCACACTGAATGCACCTGATCTTGTCTGATCTCAGAAGCTAAGCAGTGTCGGGTCTAGTTAGTACCTGGATGGGAGACCGCCTGGGAATACCAGGTTCTGTAGGCTTTTTTGTGCTCTATGATTAGTAATTGTGCCACTTCTCAATTTCTTTTTAAATTTGCTTATGATTCCAAAATAAATGAATCCCTTTTAATAGCGGAAATGTTGGACAACAACATGAGGGCTGGCGCTACCTATTTACATAAAATTAACATACGGGTAGTGTGTTCATGGGTAATAAATCTACCTTCACATGTAATGCAGTTCAGAGAATATTGAGTCCATAAAGAGTCTTGAAAGAAAGCCATGGTTGTGTTGGTTGTTCTCTCCAACTCCCTGCAACAGAAACAGGATGGATGGAGTAAAGTTATCCAACCAGACATAGGAGTCCTGAATGGGCCCACAAGTCTTATATATCTCGCCTGATCGAGCGCTGATCGGGTGATGAGCGTGGTATCATGTTGCAAGTGGCTTTATGGCTTAGCTTACTAACTGTAAATGCATAAGAGTAATACTCTTAGCATTTCTCAATTTTAGGGCTACACCACAATGAATGTGCCCGATCTCGGAAGCTAAGCAGTTTCGGGCCTAGTTAGTACCTGGATGGGAGACCGCCTGGGAATACCAGGTGCTGTAGGCTTTTTTGTGCTCCATGTTCAGGCAGTGAGCCATTTCTCAATTGGCTTTCAAAACTGCATGGTCTAGCCAACTAGATGCTTAAAGGTACAAATCTCAGAAGGCCCAGAGCCCACGGCCACACCACACTGAATGCGCCTGATCTCTGATCTCAGAAGCTAAGCAGTGTCGGGCCTAGTTAGTACCTGGATGGGAGACTGCCTGGGAATACCAGGTGCTGTAGGCTTTTTTGTGCTCCATGTTCAGGCAGTGAGCCATTTCTCAATTGGCTTTCAAAACTGCATGGTCTAGCCAACTAGATGCTTAAAGGTACAAATCTCAGAAGGCCCAGAGCCTACGGCCACACCACGCTGAATGCGCCTGATCTCGTCTGATCTCAGAAGCTAAGCAGTGTCGGGCCTAGTTAGTACCTGGATGGGAGACCGCCTGGGAATACCAGGTGCTGTAGGCTTTTTTGTGCTCCATGTTCAGGCAGTGAGCCATTTCTCAATTGGCTTTCAAAACTGCATGGTCTAGCCAACTAGATGCTTAAAGGTACAAATCTCAGAAGGCCCAGAGCCTACGGCCACACCACACTGAATGCGCCTGATCTCGTCTGATCTCAGAAGCTAAGCAGTGTCGGGCCTAGTTAGTACCTGGATGGGAGACCGCCTGGGAATACCAGGTGCTGTAGGCTTTTTTGTGCTCCATGTTCAGGCAGTGAGCCATTTCTCAATTGGCTTTCAAAACTGCATGGTCTAGCCAACTAGATTCTTAAAGGTACAAATCTCAGAAGGCCCAGAGCCTACGGCCACACCACACTGAATGCGCCTGATCTCGTCTGATTTCAGAAGCTAAGCAGTGTCGGGCCTAGTTAGTACCTGGATGGGAGACCGCCTGGGAATACCAGGTTCTGTAGGCTTTTTTGTGCTCTATGATTAGTAATTGTGCCACTTCTCAATTTCTTTTTAAATTTGCTTATGATTCCAAAATAAATGTATCCCTTTTAATAGCGGAAATGTTGGACAACAACATGAGGGCTGGCGCTACCTATTTACATAAAATTAACATACGGGTAGTGGGTTCATGGGTAATAAATCTACCTTCACATGTAATGCAGTTCAGGGAATATTGAGTCCATAAAGAGTCTTGAAAGAAAGCCATGGTTGTGTTGGTTGTTCTCTCCAACTCCCTGCAACAGAAACAGGATGGATGGAGTAAAGTTATCCAACCAGACATAGGAGTCCTGAATGGGCCCACAAGTCTTATATATCTCGCCTGATCGAGCCTGATCCAGCGCTGATCGGGTGATGAGCGTGGTATCATGTTGCAAGTGGCTTTATTGCTTAGCTTACTAACTGTAAATGCATAAGAGTAATACTCTTAGCATTTCTCAATTTTAGGGCTACACCACAATGAATGCGCCCGATCTCGGAAGCTAAGCAGTTTCGGGCCTAGTTAGTACCTGGATGGGAGACCGCCTGGGAATACCAGGTGCTGTAGGCTTTTTGTGCTCCATGTTCAGGCAGTGAGCCATTTCTCAATTGGCTTTCAAAACTGCATGGTCTAGCCAACTAGATGCTTAAAGGTACAAATCTCAGAAGGCCCAGAGCCTACGGCCACACCACACTGAATGCGCCTGATCTCGTCTGATCTCAGAAGCTAAGCAGTGTCGGGCCTAGTTAGTACCTGGATGGGAGACTGCCTGGGAATACCAGGTGCTGTAGGCTTTTTTGTGCTCCATGTTCAGGCAGTGAGCCATTTCTCAATTGGCTTTCAAAACTGCATGGTCTAGCCAACTAGATGCTTAAAGGTACAAATCTCAGAAGGCCCAGAGCCTACGGCCACACCACACTGAATGCGCCTGATCTCGTCTGATCTCAGAAACTAAGCCGTGTCGGGCCTAGTTAGTACCTGGATGGGAGACCACCTGGGAATACCAGGTGCTGTAGGCTTTTTTGTGCTCTATGATTAGTAATTGTGCCACTTCTCAATTTCTTTTTAAATTTGCTTATGATTCCAAAATAAATGTATCCCTTTTAATAGCGGAAATGTTGGACAACAACATGAGGGCTGGCGCTACCTATTTACATAAAATTAACATACGGGTAGTGTGTTCATGGGTAATAAATCTACCTTCACATGTAATGCAGTTCAGAGAATATTGAGTCTTGAAAGAAAGCCATGGTTGTGTTGGTTGTTCTCTCCAACTCCCTGCAACATAAACAGGATGGATGGAGTAAAGTTATCCTACCAGACATAGGAGTCCTGAATGGGCCCACAAGTCTTATATATCTCGCCTGATCGAGCCTGATCGGGTGATGAGCGTGGTATCATGTTGCAAGTGGCTTTATGGCTTAGCTTACTAACTGTAAATGCATAAGAGTAATACTCTTAGCATTTCTCAATTTTAGGGCTACACCACAATGAATGCGCCCGATCTCGGAAGCTAAGCAGTTTCGGGCCTAGTTAGTACCTGGATGGGAGACCGCCTGGGAATACCAGGTGCTGTAGGCTTTTTTGTGCTCCATGTTCAGGCAGTGAGCCATTTCTCAATTGGCTTTCAAAACTGCATGGTCTAGCCAACTAGATGCTTAAAGGTACAAATCTCAGAAGGCCCAGAGCCTACGGCCACACCACACTGAATGCGCCTGATCTCGTCTGATCTCAGAAGCTAAGCAGTGTCGGGCGTAGTTAGTACCTGGATGGGAGACCGCCTGGGAATACCAGGTGCTGTAGGCATTTTTGTGCTCCATTTTCAGGCAGTGAGCCATTTCTCAATTGGCTTTCAAAACTCCATGGTCTAGCCAACTAGATGCTTAAAGGTACAAATCTCAGAAGGCCCAGAGCCTACGGCCACACCACACTGAATGCGCCTGATCTCGTCTGATCTCAGAAGCTAAGCAGTGTCGGGCCTAGTTAGTACCTGGATGGGAGACCGCCTGGGAATACCAGGTGCTGTAGGCTTTTTTGTGCTCCATGTTCAGGCAGTGAGCCATTTCTCAATTGGCTTTCAAAACTCCATGGTCTAGCCAACTAGATGCTTAAAGGTACAAATCTCAGAAGGCCCAGAGCCTACGGCCACACCACACTGAATGTGCCTCCTGATCTCGTCTGATCTCAGAAGCTAAGCAGTGTCGGGCCTAGTTAGTACCTGGATGGGAGACCGCCTGGGAATACCTGGTGCTGTAGGCTTTTTTGTGCTCTATGATTAGTAATTGTGCCACTTCTCAATTTCTTTTTAAATTTGCTTATGATTCCAAAATAAATGTATCCCTTTTACTAGCGGAAATGTTGGACAACAACATGAGGGCTGGCGCTACCTATTTACATAAAATTAACATACGGGTAGTGTGTTCATGGGTAATAAATCTACCTTCACATGTAATGCAGTTCAGAGAATATTGAGTCCATAAAGAGTCTTGAAAGAAAGCCATGGTTGTGTTGGTTGTTCTCTCCAACTCCCTGCAACAGAAACAGGATGGATGGAGTAAAGTTATCCTACCAGACATAGGAGTCCTGAATGGGCCCACAAGTCTTATATATCTCGCCTGATCGAGCGCTGATCGGGTGATGAGCGTGGTATCATGTTGCAAGTGGCTTTATGGCTTAGCTTACTAACTGTAAATGCATAAGAGTAATACTCTTAGCATTTCTCAATTTTAGGGCTACACCACAATGAATGCGCCCGATCTCGGAAGCTAAGCAGTTTCGGGCCTAGTTAGTACCTGGATGGGAGACCGCCTGGGAATACCAGGTGCTGTAGGCTTTTTTG